>NC_046221.1:112647658-112954864 GCF_009819885.2 Catharus ustulatus | reverse complement strand
ATACCAGCATGCAAAAGCTAATGCATAAATGCGAAAGCCAATGTTACATTGTAGTTTTTAACATTCCCCTCTGTCGAGGCACCACTCTCGCAATGTTGAGTGCTCTTTGAGGCCGGTTTGCCGCCCCATCTCTCGGAACTCCTGTCGGTGTCTGCGTCCCGCCCCGCCGGGGGCGCTCCCCGGGCAAGCGGAGCCGAGGCCGCGCACCCGCGGCGGCGACAGGCACTCCAGGAAAGCGGCACTCACAGGATAGTTAGGGTTGGAAAGGGCCTCTGGAGATCACCTGGCCCAACCCCCTGCCAAGTCTGGGTCACCCAGCGCAGGTGACTCAGGAACGCGTCCCGGTGAGTTTGGAATGTCTCCAGAGAGGGAGACTCCGTGGACTTTCCCTGGGCACCTGTTCCAGTGCTCTGATGCCCTCAACATAAAGTTCTTCCTTATGCTGAGGTGGAACTTCGTGTGTTACAGTTTATGGCCATTGTTCCTCGTCCTGTCGCTGGGCACTACCGAAGCGAGTGTGACACCAAACCGCAGCGGGCAGCCCCGGGGTCGCAGGAGGGTCACTGTCCCTCCCTGGGCAGAGCAGCTGCGCCGGCTGCGGGCCCGTTTCTCCAAAAGCGTGGGCGCAGCGCCCTCGGCAGGACCTTGCCTCACCCCTCCCGGCTTTCCCACCGGGCTGCGGCCAGATCCGGACCCCCGTGGCCGGCCCCCGCGCTGGTGCCGGTGCCGGTCTCGGTCACGGGGCGGCGCGGCGGGCGGACGGGCGGAGCCTGTCCCGTCCCGCCCCGCCGGGAGCCCTCGCCGCCCGCCCTGCGCGGCGGGGGGAGCTGCCGGGGCGCCGCTGCCGGTCACATGTGACCGCGCCCGGTGCGCGCAGCGCGGCGCGGGGCGGCGGCGGCGGCTCCGGAGCGAGGCCGGGCCGGCAGTGGGCCAGCCCGCCCGGGGCGGGTTTCCTTCCGCGGCGGGGGATGCGCCGCCCTCCCGCGTTGGCTTTGTTGCTGCCGTGGGCGCCTCTGCCCCGCCGCCGCCGGGAGCGTGTTCGGGGTGGGGGTGTCGCTGGTTCCCCCCTCCGC
Organism: Catharus ustulatus; assembly: GCF_009819885.2. NCBI lineage: Eukaryota > Metazoa > Chordata > Aves > Passeriformes > Turdidae > Catharus > Catharus ustulatus. The sequence continues at coordinate 112,953,791 of NC_046221.1, read as the reverse complement.
AGTCCGTTGTGCGGGCTGAGGGGACGGCCCCAAGCCAGGCTCGGCTCGAGGCACGGAGCAGAGGCGGCCTTGCAGGCGGGGGCCCGGGTGGTCTCTGGCCCTTGGGAAGCGGTGTCCTCGCCTGCTGCTGTGCGTGGGTGTCCCTGCCTCCTCCTCTTCCCGCTGTTCCGTCCCTGGAACAGGCGCGGCGCTGGCCGGTGCCCGCAGGTCTGAGCGCACCTTTTCCCGCAGGCAAGGAGCGCAGCTGCTGCGACGCGAGAGCCTGACTCGCCTTAAAAGTGTTTAATTACCTGGGCCGGGACCAGCCGCTCGGTTCCAGGCGGGCGTAGGGAGCTCCGGCGGTTCTGCTGAAGTTCTGACTGCTCGGGACCGAGCCTGCCTGCTGATCCGGGTGAGATCTCGCACGAGCTGTGGGTAAGCTTATTCGGAGCGCCTGGGCTGACAGAAAGTCTTTGATGTAACAGAAGTAAAATATGTGCGGAAATCAGCCAGGAGATGCCCAAGAACGAGGATAAGTTTGAATACTGTTGCCCTGGGAGTGGTGCTGAATAGACGTGTTATTGCAGGTGTGTTAATTGCTGTTAAACAAACAGTATCTGGATTTTAGAGAGGTGCTGCTTTCACAGGAAGACTGTGTCATAGAAGCGTGATCAGCTTCTTACTTCTACAACCCTTTACCCGAAGACTGAAACAACTACTTTTCGATAACATCACTCATGCTTCTAGTACAGGCACTCTTTCTTCTTGGCGCAGCTCCTGTCGGTACAGTGTGTTGTGTGGGTTTGTGGACAGGTTCTGTCTGTTTGTGCGGTCTGGTGCATTTTGTCCTGCTTCTTTGCAAGCATCACGTCGTAATGTGTGCGTGCTAGGACATGTAAGAAATCTTCCTGAGCAAGTATCAGCCCTTCCTACAGGAATCTCATTTTCATTGCTAGAGGAAGATCTATTGGAATACTAGACAACGTTGTGCTTTTTGCCAGCCTTACTGTTTATCATGAGAAGACTTCCCGTGCAACCCGTGGCCACTGCCTCTGAGACTTAATGTTGAGTTGGCCAGTGCTAGTACTGCTTCTCCTGTTTTCTAGTTGTGTATGAGTGAAACCTACTCATGTTCTGCTTAGTGTGTATTGTCATTGTTCTAGGCTGTGTTCATAGCTAGAGGATTCAGCAGGAGAAGAAATCAAAGCAAAAGCAAGTGGGTCTTACAAATAGTACTGCCTCATAGTCAAAAGTGTCACTTTGGGTCTTTGTGGATCACTCTGAGAAAAGCAGATGTTTTTCTTTTTGCTTCAACTTTATCCCAGAAGTTAGGTAGTAGGTAGCTTGTATGTAGGTAGTTAGGTGGCCTTTTGTGTTGTATTCTGCAAAACTCTCTTAAGCAGGCATGTAGACAGAATAGTAACCTGTGTTCTCTGTGTTGGAAACAACCCCTGTGTGAAGACAGACCTTGTAGTAGCGTGACAGGATCACTCTGGCATAGGTCTCATAGGAGAAGATAAAAGCAGAGCATCTCAGTGCTATTTTTTATACCTTCTTAAAGGATAAGATTCAATTAGCAGTGAAGTACTGGTGTGGTAGTCCTAATGAGTTCAACAGAAGTGCCTTACAGTCACATCTCAGCTGCAGAGGAGATGCTAAATAATGTTCTGTGGTGTTGTGTCACGATGTGGCTATGGAGACGACCATGCAAGCCTTTGAAGGCCACAAGGCATAAATAGAGCCAGGAAAGGCAATTTACCTGTACCAGCTGATTAATGGAATAAGGTAATGATGGCAGCATGGCTGACTGAAAGATGTGTTTGTTCTCTTTCAAATGACCAGTCGATTTGCATAGAGGCAGCACACTCCGTATAGATGAATCTGCTGGTAGTATCTTCAGCTAATAACTCCAAACTGAACTATTAAGTTTCTTCCTTAGTGCTGATGGCCTGGCTTGGTGCCTCAAAACTGGTGAGTGGGGATTTTGGAGCTCTTCATGATGGGTCATGGGACCAAATAAACACCTCTCTGCACAGGCATATGGGTGTACAAGGTACAGCTGCAAATGCACACCACTGGAATGCCTGTGCATTGATATGTTTCCATTTGTCACTCAAACTTCTGTTGGTTGTTTCTCATCTCTGTTATAGAGAAAATCTTATTGCTTAAGACAGTATTTGCAAGGGTATAAAAGGTTCTGTTAGGAGTCTGTTTGCTGCCAGCTTTGTTAAGGCATGTCATTTAGCTCATTAGCTGAAATTATATGTTCTTCAAGATTTGTCTGATGGGTAACTGCATGCATTCACTTTCCAGCCCCAATTGTAGAAACACTTTCACGTGAGTGATCCTTGTATGATTAGTAGCCAGACAGTAATTCTTCTGCATCATTGCATGCTTCAGGCTTACATAGTGTATTTGAAATTGGAGGCCGGGCCTGAGCAGCAAGGTCTTTGGGGACATGTTACTATGCATGTTACTCTATTGCTAATGTATTCTGTAAGAGTACAAACAAATCACTGATTTTAACCTTACAACTATTCGGTGGTAGAGAAACTATGCAAGTAATTTTATATAGTGGTTGAACCTTGTGTAGCTCAAGCTGTTTAAGATTCTGCTCATGTACATAACAGGCCTTGCTGCATGCAAGAGTTGTTTATTTGAATCAGCGTCTTGGTTTCTTTCCCAAAGTCTTTTCTTCCTTCTTGTCAATATCGAATGGAAACAGCCTGTTCTTAATGCGTTGAAAGTCCATTGCTATTCGTACCTGCTAAGTATGTGGGATGTTGACAAATGATACAGGGTAATGATAGGAGTGTGTTTCTCATCTGAGACATGGCTAAAGCAATGTTGTGTGGGAGGGGGTGAAAATGAACTATGAGCTTTGCTTTTTTTCTTCCCCCAAATCATGGCTAAGCCAGAAAAATGAGTCTGTCCTGTTATCTTTGGTCTGTGTGATTCTCAGTGCTGCATTCTGTGTCCTACTGAAACTGTATCGCTCAGCTTCAGAGATAGTATTACAGGCTGATAATACATTAACATGCATGGGTTTGGTCATTCTCTAGACATTGCTAGAACTGATTCACTAAGGAAAATTATACCTGCCTCAGTAACAATAAACTGTGCTGTGTTGCCTCCACAAGTGCATAGACCCCTATTTAAAGGAGAAAGTAGCTTCAGGGCTCAAAGGACTGCTAGAAGAACTAGTACTGTTGTGTTTTGTTTTGTTTTCTGGTAGAACTGAAAAGCATGCATGAGCAAGAGTGCTGACTAACGACTTCTGGAGAAGGCATTTGTATCCTGTGTCTGTGGTAGGTTGCAGGTGACTGATCCAGTCTGTTCTTCTGAAATATGCTAGAAAGGACTTGCTTAGTCTTTGTCTAATTCTTTGAAAACAGATTCTCTCTCTGCCTTTGCTGATTGAGGAAAGGGTAGGGAAACTTCTCTCTGCTGTATTGTTAGCTCTTTGGCAGTCTGTCTTGTTCTAATTTCTGCCTCAGTCTTGAATATTGCAGGATCGGCCACTGTTACAGGCTTTTTGTTCCTTACCCAGTGTTCTCATTGTCTCTTTTCTTGATGAGTGGCTTCTTATCTTACCGTAGTGGAAGAACTCCCTGCATCTATTTAAGCTGTGAGTCTGTGTGGTGCAATCAAACTGCCTGTCCAGAACAGCAGAGTGTAGACAGTTTGTGGGACCAATCAAAACCTCTGCTAGTATAGGAAAGCTAACTGTGTGAGGCCAGTAATCATAAACTGACTGCAGGACTTGTTAAACCTAGTGTGTCAGGTGAACATACTGAACTGAAGGTGCTGAATTTGGACAGAGTCGCTTGTTTGCCTATTGTCTCAACAGCAATAAACTGTCTCTAGCAGCACAGTCTTTTGAAGCTTTTTTAAACAGAGTTTCTTGACACCCCTTAAAAGCAGTGTATTTAAATAGGGCAATGCTGTATCTAGATCTAGTTGAATTACAGAATAAGCTGAGTTGGAAGAGACCCTTCAGAATCAAGTCCAGGTCCTGGTGCTATGCAGTATGCCCCATGAGTTCACACCATGTGCCTGAGAGCATTGTCCAAACACCTCTTGAACTGTCAGGTTTGGTGCTGTGTATACTTTTCTGGGGAGCCTGTTCCAGTGCTCAGTCACCCTGTGGGTGAAAAAACTTTTCTTGATACTTAAGCTAAATCTCCCCTGACTCAGCTTCATGCTTTTTCCTTAAGTCCTGTCACTAGTCACAAGAGTAAAGAGATTGGTACTTGCCCCTCTGCTTTCCCCCTTAAGAGTGTGGAAGACTGAAATGAGGTCTCCCTTCAGTCTCCTTCAGGCTGAACAGACTAAATTACCTCAGCCTCCCTTCATAAAGCTTCCCTTACAGATATTTCAGCATCTTCATTGCTTTTCGTTGGGCACTGTAACAGCCTAATGCCTTTTTTGTGTTGTGGTGCCCAAAGCTATACCCAGGACTCAAGGTGGGGCCCCTCCAGTGCAGAGCAGAGCAGGACAATCCCCTCCCTTGCCTGGCTGGCTATGCCCCCAGGACACTGGTGGCCCTCCTGGCTGCCAGGGTGCTTCTGACTCGTGTTCAGCTGCCATCAACCAGGACCTACCCCCAGGTGCCTTTCTGCCCTGCTGCTCTCCAGCATCTCACTCCTTAGTCTATATGCACATCCAGGGTTGCCCTGCCCCAGATGCAGAGTCCAGCACTTGAGCTTGTTAAACTTCATGCAGTTGGAAGTTGTTATAATGGCATTAAAAAAAAAAAAAAAAGGGCAAACCAGATTGCAATTTCAGTGTGGAAAAAGATTGGTTAAGACATGACTTAGTAACTGTATTCTTCAACAGACCTGGTAAGTAGCGATATTGCTTGCCCAAAGGGCAAAGACTCCCAATCTAGTAGAGAGATGTGAAATAGTTACGTTAAAAGGTTTTGCTTTCTCCCTTCTTTGAAAGACATAAATACCATTTTTTTCCTTTGCAGTTCAAGAATAATGGTAGGATTAGAATTAATTAGTGATCTTTTACAGTTGTGTGTTAACTTCCTTATATTGTACTATTGTATTTCTTAAAGATAAGCTCAAATCTACAAAGTGTCTGAGTCCCCAGTTTCCCTTCAAGCTGAGGTTGCAGGGCCTCAGATACTCAGGCTCAAGAGATGATAATACTAATCACTGATGGGTATCTGAGATCTCCATGCAAAGACATTCTGTTCCCTAGGGTTGGCAGCCAAAACCACTGTTGGTTAATTCTCAGGTAATACTTGGGTTAATGGATGTATATAGCTACTTTCTTTTTTTCATTCCTGTTGCTTCTGGAAACCTTGAGGGATAAGGGTGAAAGCCTTGTAAGGACCTTACTGGTTATGCTTGTAGCAAAGCAAGCCTTGTTTGTGGCATAGAGTTTCAACTTCCAAGCCACCTGTAGAACCTAGAAAACAGAGAAGCAAGAAAACATGGGTATTTGGTTATTTAACTGCTTTGTATGAGGAATTTTAATGCTTCTTAGTAGCCTGAGTGCTGGACTGTTGCAACAGCTTGCGCATTAAGTGTGTTCCACAGAGAGAATTGTTATCTTTCTCATACCAGGGTTAGTATTACATAACAGTGAAAAGTGATGTAATTTTAAGCCATAACATACAGCAGTTTAACTGATTTGTATCTTTTGTTAGAGATGACTACGGAAGCAGAACAGCAGCTTCTCCATGATGCTAGAAATGGAAATGCTGAAGAAGTTAAACAGCTGTTGGATACCTTGGACAAAGGAGAAATAAACTTTGATATCAACTGTAAAGGTTAGTAGTCTTCTTCAAATGCTTATAATCTTGCTATTGAAGTCATGTGTAGTGAAACTGATAGTGATAGTATAATCTTGCTTTCTTTGGAGTGCTCGGCAAAGTAATAAAAAACCCACTTAAACAGCTTTTGCACTGTGACTTAAGGGCATATTTGCATAGGGGAGAGATAATAAAAGAGTATTGATACTTGCAATGTACAGAAAAACAGTGTAATTTACAGACACTACAAGTGTCAACAAGACAAAGAATCAGCACCTCTTTTTGCCTGTGTTCATGATTATGCCAGCTTTGAAGCTTTAGAATACCAAACAAAACAGATTGTGGTGCCCAGGGATTATTCAGGGGGGTAAATAGCTTTCATCAGAGCTGCAGAGAAGATTGGATCAGATCAGTCATTTGTGCTCTGCTCAGCATAAGGGTTTTTTATTTTTGGGGTATTTTTAGGCTCATATTTTGTTATCACTCAGTAGAGGCATTATATTTCTTGCCACTTGCAAAAAGGTTTGGGACAAATACATACTTCTTACTTGTAGCAGAATACTGTGTTACTTGAGAAAAGAAAGTAAGACTGCTCTTCGTCTGTCTCTGGGTCCTTGGCCATCACTGAAGTTTTTCCTGTATGCAACTAACACAGGTGTGGCTCAGCAATTTGCTGTGCATAAAACTTCAAACTGGGACTAGATTTGCAAGCTTACTAGCAATTGCAGGCTAGCTTACTTCTTTGTTATTTTAGTATCTTTGTATTTCTTTTTATTTTCATGAGTGCATTTCTGGTTGCTTCCAGGATGTGGATGTGAATCCCACTCTTTCTATCCAGGCTGGTATTCCATTGTTCAGCATTTAACTGTTTAGCAGCACTGAGAAGAAAGTGTTACACAGGAGGAGGAGAGAGATCAACTGTGCTTCTCTCAACCATAGCAGAAGGGAGCACCTTGCCCTAGAGGGCAGGGATTCCTGTTACCTGAACAAACTCTATCCCTTTCCCAAGTCCCATTCTTAATCATCAGCTTACTTATTGTTTTGTTTGGCTACTCAGCCATGTTTGTGTTTTTTTAATGGTTAATGTACTCAGCTCAGAAAAAGAAGTTGTGAAACTCAAGGCCTTGCTACTTCATCTTTGGAGAGGGCTAGTCCATAATTTAAAGGGGAACCAAATACACCTTGATGAAACTGAAGCCCTCCACCCTCAAAAGTATATCTTTGGTGAATATTCAAGATATGTAGTGCCTAAACAATTGGAATAAAAGTACCTTAAGATTCATGCAACAGTACCCATAAATAAGTTTGTGAATTGTCCTGTGCTTAGAAGAGGTTTCAGAGTGCCTCTGATGTGTTCTTACTCATAATCTGAAAGTGTAATGAAATGGCATAATCTGCCATCTATTATATCATCTATATATATGGGTCTCTGGTCAGAAAATCTGCAACATAGAGTCTTGGGTAATGAAATGAAAGATGTTGCTTAGCTGTTTTTCAAGTTTAGCAGTACATGCCAGCTAGTTAATGCTTGCTAATGGGAGATTTAGGAAGCTAGAGGGAATGTGCTTGTGATATTATTTTTAACCTAAACTAGTTCCAAATATGGATTTTGTTCACTGTGAAATCTCTGCTTTTGAAGTTTCAATTCTTCTAAATGTCAGAGGACACAGGAGTGTAATTAGTGTATCTGGGGGAACTGCTCTAGTCATGTGAAACTTCAGAGTTAAATCTGCTGTTCTTCTGCTGTCACTTTTCAGGGACTGACAGGTTTCACTTTGCTCCCATAGAGTATTCCATTGGAAACAGTTTAAGACAAATTCAGGCCAAACAGCCTCTGCTGTATAACTGGCCCTGCCATTCTGCCTCCTCACTAGCCAAACCACTATGTCTTGCTACAAGTTCTGATCTGTTGGGTACCACCAGATAGTAATTGCATAACAACCTGATGATTAACTAAAGTACACACTGTAGACTGTCTTTTTGCAACCCTTAATCTTCCTTCTCTTCCTGACAGCCTCTTGTGCTTCTGTCATTACCTTGGGTAATAGATGTCCCTAGAAAGTCAGGGTATGGGGAATGGCTTCAGTGCCGTAGCAGTTCCTTCAGGAATTTTTTGCATCTGATACAGCAGTGCCTCTTGGCTTGCAATTAAGTGCTTCTGGAGCAGGTGGGAGGCTGTACTGGAGGTGGTGTAAATTTCCTGCAGGGTGTGCCTTGGTAGCCATAAGTCTGGCAAGTTGAAGTGCCTGGGTGTCAAAGCCTATCTTTCACATCTTCTCCTTGTCTTTTCAGATGGGAGATATATCTGAGGCTGTGTGCTGTATATTCCTAAGTGTCAAGTCTGACAACAGTGATCCTAAACATCACAATTTCAACCAAAGTGAAGGAAGAGAAAATAAATTCAGACTTCCTGTACTTGCTGTATTGTGACTGTATTCTACCCAGTCAGTGCTCACAGATAAGCAGGATTTGCTTGAGGGAAATCCAGCCAAATGATCTGAACTTCTCTTTTTGGGTTCCTCAGTTCACTGATTTGGAAAGAAGGAATCTGCATTAAAACAGTACCAAAGCCAGGTTTTATACAAAATAAAGTTTTCTAAGGCCATCTCTTGTTGGCTCATTCTTCTTAAATACAAGAAAATAGCATATCTAGGAATTTGCAAAGTGAAAACTCTGTAAGGTAAGGTTAATGGTCAGTAGTGTGTTATGGCAAAATACACATTTGAATGACTGCACAGTGGCCTAGCAGCCCACAGCTGGAAAATGATTGCCTACCTTGTCTCCATTCTCTAAGCAAATGGTAGCACTTGAGACTTGGAGTTAACTGGCATTAAAGCAAAGAACTGTGTGTAAGAGGGAGAGGAGTTATGTTTTTTGCTGCAATTACATTATTTCTCCTTTCCTATCCTTGCATTTGCCCTAGTGTAATGGTGTCATGGTTTAAAATAATAATAAAGTACAAACACTTGTGGTTACTTTGAAGAGAAGTAACACCTCAAAAGCTTGACAAAAAAATGGTCAGCTAACATCAGAAATGCAAACATTCAGAGTGGATCAGGACAAGGGCCTCTTCTTACTTTATGCAGTAAGGACTACAAATCTGGACAGGTTCCTGGTTATTTTTTTTCATGACTGAATTCCTTGGCAGCAACCCCGTCTTGTCAGTGCTGTTAACTAATGACTGTTCTGGGCTAATTGTATGAATTCAGTGCAGCTCAGATCTCTTTTGTATTCTTTGAATGAACCTTATTCCCTACTGGACTGAGGGATGAGTGTAGTCCCTTTAGTATGTTGTCCAGCATAAATAGCCCCAGAGGTAGTTATCCACACAGTGTTTATCTTTGGTGATACTTTGGCCCATCGATGACATAGGTGGGAGCTCTGTTGTAGGCCAGACTGTAATGAGGGAAAGATCTAAATCTGGTTTTGGGAACAACAGGAATTAAGAAGAAAGAGAATCAAATTACAGAAGAAATTGTCAAAAAGGACAGGAATGTTAGCTGGAAACAGTTATAAGAAATGGGAAAATATTTCAGCTCTGAGCCACATTCTAATGTTAATTTTTAATATGAGAACAGAAAAGATGATGAACTTTCAAGATGAACAGTTTATTTTCCTTGTGCTTGTGGCTTGTTTCCTCAAGGCAAACTTATATGTTCCATGCCTCAGTACTTGAGCTTATATGACAGGAGAAAACTTAATGATGGCAGTGATTTCAAAACAATTTCTGCTACCTTATTTTTGTTTTTCTTCCAAATAAAAAATGGTAGGTTTTAGGTGACACTCTAATGCTGTGGGTGTGTTGCTTAGTAAAAACAAAGCACAGGTTGCCTTTGCTTTATACAGTTGAGTATTCCAGTTGGAAAGTAAAGTGAGTTATTAACTTCAGTAATCTTTAATGCTTTAATATCTTGCTTTTAAATAAATGTTTGTAGGAGAGTTGTTGAATTTCATACAGCCAGTCCTCTAGGTCATGTTTTAAATACTCTTTAAAGCATAAATCAGATTTTCCTTTGCATGGTCATTTCTGTGCTTGCTTCCTGTCTGTGCTTTATCATTCTGCAACTTAGAGCTGTAGATGATTGCATAAGTTTTGCTGTGCTTAAAGATTTCAAAGCACATTACTCAGGCTGTCTTTGTTAAAACTCAGTAAAGCGCAAGGCAACAAAAAAACCTCAACCTTAGGTCATTCCACCTATTTTATTTTGAAGCCTTTGTTTCAAAGATGGATTGTCTTACCTCTCATTTGTGTGAAGAAAATGAAATTGTGCAAACCAAAGAGTTTTTTGATAAACAAGAGAAAAATGTGCTTGCGTGTGCCATTTTTGTAGTGAATGAAGAATGAAACTAACTGAAGTTTCTTGCTAGTGTTGAAAGCTGTTACATGCAAAGAAAAGTTTTGTTCTCAGCCAGGTGACATGACTTTTCCCTTCTTAGAAGGTTGTGGGGGTTTTTTGTTTGGGTTTCTTGTGGTTGATTTTGTTGGGTTTGTTAGTTTGTCTTGGTGTTTTGCTTTGTTTTGTTTTTTTAGATTTGAATCCACCTTTCTCAAACTGCCTCCCAATTTAGTAATTTAAATAATATGAGTAGTATTGATGCTTCCAGCCTCTTTGTTCCTCTGCTACTGTGAAGAATGGTCATCCATGGCAACCTCTAAGCACACAACAATATCTCTTTTGTACTGTGATCAGAACTTAATTTACCTGTTTTGTCTTTTAGGCAGAAGTAAGTCTAATATGGGTTGGACACCTCTTCACCTTGCTTGCTACTTTGGACATGCTGTTGTGGTAGAGGATTTGCTGAAGGTATATATCTATTTTCCTCTCTGTGTAAGGCTAGAAGCAGCTAGTGTTTCTTCAGGTTTTTGTCACAGAAGAAAGGAGGCTTCGCAGAGAGGCAGAGGCGCTCCTACAGTAACATAGACATAACTGTTGTGACATACAGTTGCATATAGCCCTTACTCTGAGCAGTTTTTACAATTATTGGTATTTAGCTGGTTTTCTCTTGGAATGTAGCTATCTGCATGTAGGAACTAATGACCTGCAGTATACAGGTATGCACTCATGAAAGCTCAGTTTTTCTGAAGCTTAGTGGGTATCTGTGTATAATAAACCAGCATGTGATACTAGTAATGCAATGACTTCAGCAGTTTGATTAGTTTACTGTAGTACATAAAGTACTTAAGCTTGGGCAACTTCAGTTACTGAGCTGTAGAAAAGGCTAAGGTGTCTCAAGTCCAAAAAAAGCTGCATTATCTAATTCTATATTGTGCATAGAAGTATGCACAGAATTTTGTGCGAAGCAGCTTGTATGTATTTCTTTCAGGCACAGGCTAATGTAGTTTGACTCATTATTACATCAAAACTGATGTGTTTGTATTTGCATAACAACTGCAAATGCAGTGACTATGTAGTTTCTGACTGAATTTTTTTTTTTTTTTTGCTCTCATGGTAGCGTCAACCTTAATTATATAAGACCCTATTTCATATTTGAAAGATTTTGCTGGATGGCAGGAGTGTGATAAACAGGCTCAAGTGCCAAGCTAGCCTAAACTTGAATTTCATTAGGAATAAAAGCTGCCAGCATAATCCAGACTTTAAAAGAGGAAGGAAATTTGAGATTTGAGAAATTACTCTCTAGCCTACACACTTGCTCAGTAAATAATGCCATTTTCAACTCAAGTGGGCTACTTAAAGAAAAAGGTAAAGTTTTATCACTTAATGCATGTTTCAAGTCTCCAACTTCAAGAGTTGGAAGAGTATATGCGACTTTGTACATTTAATTCCTTTGATAGGCCTCTTGAAAAGGTATTATTTAAAGAACAAGGTGAGAAATAAGTGAGGCTGTGCACTTCTGAAAGCTAGGCATGTATAAGTGTGTCTGTGTACTTGTGCAGAGAAGGAGGCGTTATCAGAAGCAGAGCTCTGGAACCAGTCAGGTTCATCAGTTAACTTTAGGCAGGCAGCAGTGACCTGGCTAAATCATGGGATATAAACATATGTGATGAAGTTAAGTATACCCTGCCCTCTCTTTGACCCTTGGAGAGGTTAGGTAGAGAGTATAGGAGAAATACTTAATGAAAGAAGTATAGGATTTCTTGGGTCCTTGGCAGAGTGCCTGGGCAGTGTGGCAAACACTCCTCCTTTCAGAGAAAAGGTATGGGATGGAGAAAGTGTGTGACAAAAGGAAGAGTGATTCGATGGGAAGATCTACAAAATCCCAAACAACCCAAGCCAAACAAAAGCCAAGACAACAACAGCCCACACCCCTTGTATTAAACTTACTTTTCATGTACCCTCTTCTTTTAAAGTGTGCCTGGAAGAATGCAGGGGGCTTTTCTTTATTGAAACAATTGAGAGAATGTTGGCTACATACTTTATCTTTGTTTCCAGGATAACCGTGTTACAGTTCTGATCTGATTTGTCACAAGGTCTGCCTAAGTATCCTGTCTCCCCTTCCCCCCAGTCAGAGGGAATAGCTGTGTAGTTCCTGTTGGAAGGACATTCAGATATCTTTTGGTCTTGCTGTTTAGGCTGGTGCAGATGTGAATGTGCTGAATGACATGGGGGACACTCCACTCCATCGTGCTGCTTTCACAGGACGTAAGGTAAAGTATGGTGGCTTTTTTTAAGTCTCACTTATAGAATTATTAAGAAAGTGCTAGCAATAAGATCACTTCAAAAAGATGTTTTTACAGTGTCTAAAAATGACTTATTGTCTGTTTTGGTACAGTGTGTTCAGAAGGATTAGGCACATTGCCTAGCTTGTATAACTCTGTCCAAAAAAAAAACCGCAGAGAGAAACCACATTGTTTTAATCTTAGTAGCTTCTGGAGGGAAAGAAATCTCTTAAATTAGGACACACAGTCCCATTTGGTATCTGGAAATGCTGTTTCTTCATAGTCAATTTGAGCTAAAGAGCTTTTTATAGGCCTGTGTAATGCAACACTAGTGTGATTTTTCTTTTTCTCCTTCCCCCCCATGCCACCATTCCAAAACTAGTACTGCTTCTGTGGGTAACATCTTGGCCCTTCAGAAGGAGTGACTACTTACTGTATTGTCAAAAGAGCCAGTTGTACAATTTTCATCTGACAAATTCAGCATTCACACCAGGTACACCAGCTTTTCAGGGTCAGTCTGTTCAGCTGTACCTCCTGTTGGTTCCTCCAGCCTGACTGATGGGAGAGAAAAGGTTGCTGTCAGTCTCACTCCTCAATCTCTCTAAAACATCCCTTCCTGTTTTCGTAAGAAACCAGCGGTGGTGAGAAGCCGTTGGTTACAAAGCTCATCTTACAGGATGTCAATGGCTGGAAAACTTGATTGTGGCCTTGCAGTTACACAGACAGATAAGCAGTGTTTTTCAAATTGTTTTTCAGGAGGTGGTGATGTTACTCTTGCAACACAATGCTGATCCTTCTATTGTTAATGGCAGTGGAGAGACTGCAAAAGAAGTTACTCATGACAAAGACATAAGGAATATGTTGGAAGGTAACTTTAATAGGTCAAAGTTTGTTTTGGGGTTTTTAACATGTGTACATTCTAAAAGCTGGTTTATTTCCCTGCAAGTTACAGAAGCTCAGTTGAATTTTCTTTTTAGATTTGATTATTAGAGAGAAAATAGTAATAGTTTTTGGTTCTTGTCAGCAGTACTGATAAGTGGGGTTTTTGTGACTCAAGTATTATGAATACAAATAGCATTACTCAGGTAGCTATTTCAGTCCTACTTCAAGCCTTGCTACAGCTTTGAGTGGTACATGGGCAGTGAAAGCCTTGGCTTGCTGGAAGAGGCAGAACTCAAGAACAGTAAATGGCTTTGTGTCAACCAAATCATTAGAGAGCAAAACTCTGAAGAGTTTGCAAAGGTGACCCAGTTACAGATCAGATTTAGGACTGCTATTGCCATCTTAGACATTGTGTCAAAAGGCATAAAAAATAAAAACCCTTCCTCTTGTTTCCTCCATGGCCTCACAGGTGTCAGAGATGAGGCAGATGGTGTCCAAATACTAATCTAGTTCACTGATTATAGTTTTGGAGAGTTGAAAAACTGTTGCTTCCTGGTATTACTATGTAATACTCTTAAATACTGGTGGACTCTGTGATCACTACCACAGATTGCATGTAAGAAGTGATCTCTCTTTTGATTCTACATGCAAATCCGCAAATAACTCATTTCCACTGTTCATCTGCTGAATCATTAGACAAGAATAAAATTTTGGTAGGATGATAAGAAGAGAAGCTGAAAAGACCATAGAGAAGATCTGAGATGAGGGTGTTGCACAGTTCCCATTTTCCTTTCTACAGGGAGCGAGCTTGGTTTTAAGAGTTGAAAAAATAATAATGTATGTGTGTATATGTATACAAACTTGTACATCTTGTCAAATTCTATGTGCTTTGAACTTATTTTTGCACTGACACAGACTTTTCTGAGTAAATATTCTATTTATACCTGTCCCAAATAAATAATAATGCAAACTCTGGCTTCTCTAGGCTTGCTTTGCTATAGTTTTTTGATTACTGTACTTCATATGTACTTTACTGAGACTGACCTTACTTTTATTAATTTGTTTTTGATAGCAGTGGAAAGGACACAAGAAAGGAAGCTGGAAGAGCTCCTCTTAGGAGCAGCAAGAGAGGGGGAAACAGGGAAACTGACTGCCTTGGTAAGAATTCAAGTCAAGTGATTCAGTCCATAATCCTAATGTAACAAAATATGACTGTGTTTGCATTTCAAAGGCTGTAACTTTGGAATATTAGTGCTGTGCCCCATGTTATATCGGTAAGGTGCTGAACCCTCAAGGATTTTCCTCTTTGTTGGAGGTAACAAAACCAATGGTTTTCAACTTCTTTCGTGTTTTTGAATACTTTTGAAAAAATTACCTAGTTAATTGTAAATAGCAGTGTAATGGTTTGTGGTCTGCTGAGATAAGCTTATTATGTTATTGTGGATACGTTAGTGTCATGGATGCCTAGATTTTCACCACAGTGGGGTCTGTCTAGTCTTGAAAGCAAGCTCTTTGTCATTAGCATCCATTGTAGTTTTTAATGGGCAGTCATCTGCACAGCCGTTTCATGCTGAGCAGAAATTGAAAACTGTATGTGTGTGTGTGCACACTCACAGTAATCCCAGATGAACAGTGTGGTGGCATAGTAAGGCTGTGGCAGAAGCAGATCACAGAAACACTGGAGGGTGCCTCTGGACCTCTGGTGATCTAGTCCAGCTCCTGCTGGAGGAGCAGAATGAACTAGAACAGGTTGCTCAGGACCAGATCCAGCTGGGTTTTGAAGCATAGTCCCAGTGCTTAAACTCAAGCTTTAGAGACTCCTGAAGGGTGTCCTTGGAACTAAGACATGCAATATGGAACGGTTTCTACCTACTTAGCACCTTTTAATAATGCCTTTTCAGGCATCAAAATTCACAAATGAGAGATTTGTATATTGGGATATTTGACTTTCTTTTTTTTTTTTTTTTTTGCCTACAAGCCTGAAGTGAACACCTGTTCACAATTTACTTCCCCCTTCTAAATTTTTTTTATTCTAGCCTGAAGAGCACTTGTCTTTCTAACTCCTTGCCTGGAAATTCTTGTTAAATCTTTGGTCATCCTTGTAACTTTATTATTGGGCATTTTTGTACTGTGCTCTTTGAAAGGGACAGAGAACCAGAGCTGCACACAGCATCTAAAGTGTGGAAAAATAGTGCATTTATACACTGCACAATTGTACTAATTGCAATTAATACACTGACATAAGTGATCTGTTCTTGATTCAGATAATTTCAATACTTTTTAAATGTCTGCTGACTAATTTTTAAGCTGATGTGAAAAAAGAATCAGAAAAAAGTGACTCCTTATAAAAATCTGTCATTAAAGAACTCTGCTTTCTCTCATGTGGCATTTAACTATCCATGAGCATGTAATTCTCTCTGTGAATGTTTTTATTCCTAAGTGATTTTTTTTTTCATATTTACTGTCTTTGAGCTCTGTATATGTAAAGACAGCTATATATTGACTTCTAAAACTTTTCGAAGTATTGTCACATTTTTGACCTGGAGTCAGTTTTAAGTCAATTATTAATAGTTGTTCCTTGGAATACACTTACAACTCTATGGTGTAAACCCCTTTGACTTTCCTACCCGTAGGTTCATACCTCTGTGCGGATTTGTGTAGCTCTTCAGAACTGCCCTTTAGCTCCACAATTCCCTGTAATTTGTCTGCTGATTGTTCAGGCCTTTCTGCTCCTACTTAAATTTTTTTATTAACAAATTATTATGCTCATGAAACTTCAGCTGCTTACACGTACTTTTACTGTGACACCTAACATCAGAACATGTTATTTACTAGAAGTTAGATCTTCAGCTGCTGAATCTTAACTCGGGCTTTTTAGTCTACTTGAGGCAAAGCCAGTGTATTCTTCCTGTGAGTGCTCAAAAATTTACTGTACATCTCCTGATGTGACTGGAGAGATTTTTATCCCAGTGAGTTGATGTATGATGTATGATCTTCCAAAGACTCCCTTGTAACATGACATAAGGTGCTGAAAGCATAGGCTTAAAAGGTGTGGAGGCAAGAAGTTGGAAGAGAAAGTAAATGTGAAACAGCTGGTTGGAAAGAGCTGAAGCTTAGGAGTCCTCGGGAATGCAAGTATTTGACTACAGTGTTAATGAGGGTTTACTTCCACAAACTCCCTATTTTTGACTTTTGTTCTCTTACCAGTTGATCTGTAAACAATAGCTATAGTAGTTTATCCTTTATAGGATTATTTCTGAAGTACATACAAGTGATGTTAAATTGTGGCCATGGGAATTCTGTTACTATGGAGTACTTTTTCTAAGATAGCATATGCCTATTGTGAGTACTTAAACCGAGTTTCTCAAAAGTTGTTGTCATGCCCTTGTGACTCTGGTTTCCTAAGGCTGCTTATCAGTACCTTAGCCTTTCTATTAGGGCACTCCCATCTTGTTGCTTGTGAGCTTTAGTGGCTGATAGTGCATGAAACAGTTTGAGTTGGAAGGGACCAGTGCATGAAATGGTTTGGGCTGGAAGGGACTCTACAGACCATTCAGTCCAACCCCCATGTACACATCCAGTAGCCACATATTTAAGTAGAAGTGTCGTGGTGTTTTAGGGTAGTTAGCAGTGTCATGCTTAATGACCCTTCTCTTTGAAGGGGTCAGTTTCTCAAAACATTTATATTGTGTACAAGTAACAGTTTGTGTTGTTTTTCTGTTAGTTTGTTTTTTCCTGGTTACATAGCTATTTTTATCTTAATAGACTACAGAATGCAGCAAAACTGTTTGTGCAGCAGATTACCTGTACTAGGAGCTCTAAATGGCCTAGGATATCTGGCATTGAAACTGGCAGGTCTGCCACCCTTCAGTACAGAATTCTTACTCTCTGAAACAGGGTGGCTGCGCATTTTTTTCTGGATTTGGCACTGGCCTGTGCTAACTTCTGTGCTGTGCCTGGGAGTCTTCTATGAAGAACAGCAGATTTTTGACATTAGAATTGGGCAGGGCCATTCTAGCACATAAATGACTGAACTGCAGTACTGGGCAACTTCCCCTGGCAGTGTGCAGTTGAACAGAAAAATGTGTTCATATTGTGCAGCAGAGGTGGAAGGGGTATAACAAGCAAAATACTGAAGCTCCTTACTCCAGCTGAATGTCTTGTTTGATTGTTGCAGTCCTTGCCCTTGTCATAACACTTGCTCAATGCCCTCTTTGTTGCCAGAGCTACACTAAGGATCCTAGTTAAGAACGACTAATTTTCAAAAGAGAGAATATGGCATCTGGAGAGGGGGAAAAACTGATAAATAAGCAGAACTTTTTTTTTTTCCAGTTAAACAAGCGCAAGCCACCTGATATCAACTGTACAGATCAGATGGGGAACACACCCTTGCACTGTGCAGCATACCGTGCTCATAAGCACTGTGCATTGAAGCTTCTAAAAAATGGAGCAGATCCTAAAATAAAAAACAAAAATGGTGAGTACAAGATGAAAAATGTGTTAGTTAAATGTTAAGTGGTGACACAAATTCAACGTTTTCTGTAAACTGTGTTGCTTTATTACACAGTGTTCAGGGAAAATCCTACAGTGCTTTACAAGGTTTGTGTCACTAATAAAGAAAGATAATCGGTGACTAGATTGCAAGAGGCTGAGGAACTGTAGCAAAATACTTAATGTATGTCCTTTTTTTTTTTCCCAAACTTATCCATTTCTGGAAAATTTACTGACTATGTTAACAGTGAAGTGTGCCTGGCTTTTGTTTTCTTGATGCTAAACGTTGAACACAGGTAACAAAAAAAAGGCAAGATTGAAACTGTGGCAACACAAAGTGACTCCTCAGAAGAAAGCTTCTAATGAAACCAAAAAGCAGAAAACTTGATACAGATGTTATTTATGCAAACTGTGTTCTTGCCCTCTGTTTAAAGATGCCTCTGTCTTGGTATTTATGAGTGTCCTAAACTGGTTATTATATATGGAAGCTAAAAACAAATTTACATCATTAAGGACAAAGGGCTTGGGCTCTCTGCAGTTAGTAGAACTCTGATGAGCAATGCAGTGCTTAAAGTTCAATACCTTTTTTTAGTCTTCTGCCCCTGAGGAGGTGATGTTCCCCAATTCCAAGTAAGTGTAGATGCTTGGAGACCAAACTGATGTGTAAAGAGTGTTAATTATTTTAAAGTACATCATTATTTGCATCAAATTCTTCTGCTTTGTCTTGTGACTAAACAGATCAGACACCCCTTGATCTAGCCCAAGGTGCAGAAATGAAACTGATACTGGCAGGTAAAACTGGAAAGGTAAGAACTTTTGTATCAATTTAAAATGCCAAGGCTGTCTAGTTGAAGCTATTCCTATATGAGCTTTAATTTCTGTGCAGGTTGTCAACAAACCCCTGAGACGATATGAAGGTCTCCTATGGAAGGTATGGCTTATTTCCTTTTCCAAAATAGTTTGTAAGATTTCAAAGTATGTCAGTATGTCCTTTCTCTGTATTTCAGTGATAACTGATGAATGAAGGAATTTTTAAGTAGTACTTAATAGTAATTTAGTCTAATATGGATAGATGGGCTGGCTGAGTGCAGCAGCTACTAGATTCATGGTACCCTGATCTTAATCACAGTCACTAAAATCTCTATTTCTTGGTAATTTTTGTGGCAAAGCTTCACTGTGATAAGGCTTTTTTCTTTGTCTGTGTGGTGGACAAAATGCTTTTTGTTTTTTCTTTCCTTAATAGATTACTTTGATAATCTGTGACTGATACATTGTCTTTAAGGAACTGTGACTGATATTTTGCCATCATCTTCTGAAAATTTTAAAACTTAGTGGGAAGGTGGCATTCCAAAAGTTTAAAAAGGTCTACATAAATGCTTAATTATGTTGATTAATGATTTCTTTAAAGTTTTCTTCAGTGTGAATATTCCTATGTCACAATTGTAATATAAGGAACTGTTCTTAAATGAGAACTGTGTACTAAAGCTTGAGAAGGATAAAATGTTGTAGTTGGATATCTCAATGTGTTTTGTTTCTCATAGAATTGTGTGGTTACCAACAATTCCTGTAATATTAAAAAGTGCAACATTTTAGTATTTCAATTCTTACTGAATAGCAGGCTCAACTTTTATCTTTAGGTAATTCCAAAAACAAGAGTAGTGCTGCAATTGTAAAATTGCTATTGTTGCTATGGTCATCAGGATATTCAGAACCGGATAGGTTTTTATAATGTTCACTAGTTTTAAGTGTTAAGGAAGCTTCTTTGCCTGACTATGCAGGAGTCACTGTCCATTACACTTCTTCCACCAGAGACTTTTAACTGTTGGGACCAAAGCCCCTTTGCAGCTTGGCTCCCTAAACTCACCACACTCAGACAAGGTTTCCTTACCAGCTTGACTCTTGGTTTCCCACAGCTGAGTCTCAGATGTCTGGATCCTTACTTTAATCATTGTGCAATAACAAAATAGCAGCTTGAGCTGGTGCTTCTGAGGAGGTACCTGAACCAAGGAACCCCTGGGATTTTCTGCCCTTACAGTCTAAGTGTGTAAAAGTCTGGGGTCTTCCTGCTGAGTCCTCAGCTTCTGATGCCACAAGTCCCAGTGCCCTTGGCTAAACAAGGGGTCATTGTCACTTCATGGTCTCTTGCCTCAGGCTCCTACCACCCAGAGCTCAGTTCTGCAGCCTGCAGCTCACGCTGAGTTATCTGTACTAAAAGTATTATGTTAAGGTAACCTGGTCATTTTTTTTCCCCTTTTAGAACTCACGATTTTTTGGTTGGAGACTCTACTGGGTAGTTCTAGAACATGGAGTGCTTTCCTGGTATCGGAGACAGTAAGTTCTGTGTTTAAATTTCTGAAAAGCTATTTAAATAATTCCTGTCTTCACTAAATCTCTTCTTCTTTCAAAGAGCTGATGCAGTGAATAATGATCATCGTCAGGGATGCAAGCATCTAACACAAGCTGTCTGCACGGTAGGAATGTGTTGTAACTACTGAGTTGGTTTTTTTATGTTCCATTGTATTCCATTCCTGGTTAATGAGAACTTCTGCTGGGTTGGTTACCCAATCTTTGTTATAAAATAGGGAGAAAGCTTGTGCTGTTGAAAGAAATGCTTGTTCCTGTGCAGCAAAGTATTCTTTTATGTAAAGTGGCCATAAAGCTCCCTCACTTGCTTCTAAAGTCTTGAAGATTTAGACACACAAGGCATCCTGAAAGCAGACTGGGTTGATTTGAAGCATGTGATCTGGAACAGCCAGAGCTCC
This sequence comes from Catharus ustulatus, assembly GCF_009819885.2. Classification (NCBI taxonomy): domain Eukaryota; kingdom Metazoa; phylum Chordata; class Aves; order Passeriformes; family Turdidae; genus Catharus; species Catharus ustulatus. The sequence goes on along the minus strand of NC_046221.1, from coordinate 112,933,291 downwards.
AGTTCCTCCTTAGCTGTCCCTGGCTGCTTGTGACCAATTGCATAACTTAAGCTGATCTCAGTTGAAAGGCTGACATCAATTTTGAAGTTGACGTTTGGAAAACTTCCCTGATTTCCATTGTGCTTGTGGGAATCCATTTTAGAAGGGGTGAACAGAGAAAACAAAGGCCAGGTGTCATTTAAAATGCCCAGGAAGATGAAGCATTTAAGAAAAATGCATATAAGATAATTTCCGTATTTCTATAACTGCCCTGTTCTAGTTTGGCACTGCAAATTCTGTTAAACTGCACTTATATATGCACTCATTGTGTGGAAAAGTGACTTGCTTTTCAGTATTGAAAAATTCCTTAATATTGGTGATCTTGAGCTGTTGTGGAGGTTTTGTCTGAATCAAGCAGTACAAATAAATACAAGTACAATATTTAGACATAAGAACCTCTGTATTACTATTCATAACATAATGGCACACTTTGGAAAACTGTTCTGGCCAAGGTTTTTGTAAATTACAATTACTTGGATCAAAACTGAGGCAAAAACTTCTGAGTTAATCATAATTTTTTACTTCGTTTGCACTTAATTTTGTTTTCTGAATGAAAATTTTGTGTTTTCTCCATCTTGCTCTAGGTAAAATCTACAGACAGTTGCTTCTTTTCTGTCAGATGTTTTGATGACACTGTTCATCGTTTCAAGATTCCTAAAAATAGCCTTCCTTCTCAAACTAGAGAGGTAATAATGACTCTTTATCAAATGCATTAAAATACCACAACTACTGTAATGAATTATTGCCCACTACTTGCTATGGATGCATTAGTAGCAGCATGTTTCATATTTTGATCATCAGGACTTGGAAGCTTAAGTGCAGATATTAAGTCTTTTAGCATGGTTATAGATTAAACAATAAAAAATGGACCCATTGTAATTATCTCTTCTTTAAAATAAGTTCTACTTTGTTTTCCAGTTCTGTGCCTGTATTATGCCCTGTTACCTACCTTTCTGTTTTTCATTCACTTTTCCATGTGGTGAATTTCTATTGCAACCTCCTGTTGCACTTTTATAGTTCACTATCCCAAACAAAAGAATGCTTAATGGCACATTCTACTCTTAACCATACTCCCAGATGACCTAATAAATTATATTTTCTGAAAAGGTGTATCTGAAACAAGAGAAAAATTTTTTAGGGCTGTTTGTAGTATATTCACTGTTGTACTTCTACAGGTGTACTAACTAGAGATGGAGTTGGGGTGGAGCAACTGGAGTGCTGGAGTGCGGTGTCCAGTTTTGGGCTTCTCACAACAAGAGAGATACAAATATACTAAAGAGAACCTAACAAAGGGTCATTAAGGTGATTGAAGGGATCAGAGCATCACTTTTACTAGGAAAAGCTGAGAGAGCTGGGACTACTCAGTTTGGAGAAGGAGAGGCTCAGGGAAGCTTGTCTAAGTATGTGAATGCCTGAGGAGAGATACAAAGAGGGACAGAGCTAGATTCTTTTCAGCAGTGCCTGGTAACAGGACCAGAGGCAATGGGCACAAACTGAAGCACAGGGATTTCTCTCTGGACATGCGAAAAAAGTGTGAGGATGACCATGCACTGGCACAGGGGGCCCAGAGCAGTTGTAGAATCTCAATCCTTGAAGATTTTCAAAAGCCATCTAGACGTCCTGGCCAACCAGCTCTAGGTGGACCTTCTTGAGCAGAAGGGTTGGACTAGATGACCTTCAGAGGTCTCTGCCAGCCTCCGTGATCCAATGAAGAGGAAAAAAATCTACTTCTTAATTATGATAGTACTTGAGGTTTTCTGCACAGAGTTTGTCATGTATGAGAAGGCAGACTTTGTCACGAGGACCGAACAGAAACCCAAAGATGGAAAATATATTCCCTACAGTCTTTTAATTAATAATATTTTTTTAATGTGACCTTGGGTAGACTAAGGAGTGGGTTACATTTGTTCTTAAGGGTTAATAAGTTAAGTCTATGGTACTCTGCCCACAGAGTATTCCATCTGCATTACATATTACATTTTCTAACAATCTATTTCTTGCCTATTGAGATTTCCCATTTTACTAATGACCGTTTATATAAAGAGAAAATTTTGTTGTTCTGCTTACATGATACTTTGTTTTGGGGATGACCTCTGAAATGTTTAAATTTTTTTCTCCTTTCCAGAGTTGGCTGGAAGCGATAGAAGACCACTCTGCATATAGCACTCACTACTGCACACAGGAACAGCTGAGTAGTGATGATGAAGATGATGCAGTATCTGTTACAGACCTACAAGACACTCTGAAAGTATGTGCTGAATACTTAATTGGCTCATGCATCTGGGCAGTTGCAGATTAGTATTGTTTTGTGTTGACATACTTCAATATACCTTTGACTAAAAGGGATAATTCCTCCCATGGATGTATAAATGCTGCTTGTGTTTGCATTGCTTCCTGTCATGTATTCCTGCTCAGACTGTGTGGCTAAAATTACATTTATCATATCTACAGGGCTGTGATTTCACTTTTGCCAGCACTTACTTCTGTAAGATAGAAAGCTGTTTGAGAGTTTCAGCCAGGAGAGGGAGCCTTGTGTACTGTACTTGTTATCTTCCAGTCTGGTGTCACCAAAGCTAACCCACATCGGGCTCTGCCTCTACAGAACAGGCAATGAAGTGTTGTAGAAACAATCTTTTATCACCTCAGATCACATCAAATGCACTGTACAATGATTGATCATACCCACAGTGGAAATGAGTAGTCTTCGGTAATTCTAGCATTCAGCTCGTGATTCTTGCTAAAACCTGCTATTTTAAGGGAAAGTTGATGCTGCAGTGCAAAAATCTTCATGTGGCTAAACTCAAAGCGGCTTGTACCATTCCTTTTAATACAAGAATTTAAAGTAGCTCATGGCATAGCAGAGGTGGGAAGATTACTGGCCGTGGCAGTCCCCAGCAACCTAGAGAAAATGGTATTATTTAGTAGGTAGCAGTGCACTTGAAGCCCAGAAGACCAACTGCATCCTGGGGCACATTAAAAGCAGAGTGGCCAGCAGGGCAAGGGAGATGGTTCTGTCCTTCTCTTCTGCTTTCATGAGACCCCACCTGGAGTGCTACATCCAGCTCTGAGTCCTCAGCACAAGAAAGATGTGAACATGTTGGCCCAGAGGAGGGCCACAAAGGTGGTCACCAGGAATGAATGAACATCTCTCCTTTGAAGACAGGCTGAGAGAGCTGGAGAAGCAAAGGCTTCAGGGAGACCTCACTGTGGCCTTCCAGTTCTTAAAGGTGGCTTGCAAGAAAGAGGGGGAGTGACTTTTTACACAGGCCAGCTGTGTAATAGTGATTACACACTAGATGTAGTTGTGATAGTGGGAAGAGGAGAGATTTTATGTAGATATTGGGAAAAAATTCTTTACCCAGAGGGTGGTGAGGCACTGGAACAGCTTGCCCAGAGACACTGTGGATACCTTGTCCCTGGAGGTATTCCAGGCCAAGTTGGATGGGGCTCTGAGCAACCTGGGCCAGTGCAAGGTGTGGTTGGCCAGGGACTCCAACTAGATGGTCTTTAACGTCCCTTCCAACCCAAGCCATTCTATGGTTTTATGATAACTCCATGTTTGAATGTGGGCTTGAAATATGATCTTGGGGTTGGTTTCTGTATGTCACTATACTTGCCAGTTATCAGTTAACCTATGAATGTTCTTATTTTGTCCTTAAGTTTCTCAAAGAACAAGCACTTGTACTTCCCAGATTTTTAACCTGCACGATAAAGAACGAGGGAAAGAGCAAAAGCGGCATGTACAACAAAGCTTTGGGGGTTACTTTGCTACATTAAATTAAACAAAATCTGGTCAGTGATAAAATATTCATAAATATTCTGTTTGCTTGTGTGTCTTTAAAGGTAGTTTAAGTAATTTGTTTCAGTTTTAATGTATCAGTCTCTGGGCTGGGAATCTTTGCTAAGATTTAATGCTGTCTAAATTTTAAAATTTCAGTATGGTAAAAAAAGTAAACATACACTTTCCTTAGAACAAGGCCCTTCTGAACTAGCTATTATTGTTGTCTTTCAGAAAGCACAAACATGCCAACAAAGACTCAGTAAAGAGGTGTCAGACTTCCTTGCAATGGTTAAATCTTTGGATGCTACAAAAGGTAAAGCTTATTCATTTGAAATGTAGTTTTCTACCCAGCAACTAATTTTTTTCTTTTTAACAGGATGCTTTTATTTCCCTGAAATCAAATTTTCACGAGCTTGAAAATAGAGGACAATTTTCCCCATGGAAAAAGATTGAAATAAAGTAGCAGTATAGTAATTGCTAGCAATTAAGATTTTAGATTTGGAGAAACAACTAAGAAGTATGCTGATTGAAAGAAATTTTATTAGCAGCTGTAAATGCAGTGAAACTGCCTCTAGCTATAGTCCTTATTGAGTAATATCATAAAAATATAACACAGGAGTCCACTTGTAAGATTTTTTTTAAGAAGTCTGCAGTTGATGGCTTATTGTAGTGCGTAAGTGTCTCTTTGCAGGTACAAAGAGCTGTGAAATCACAAAACTATACAGGCAACTGGAGGCATGGTACAATGGGACATATTCCACAGATGTTGCCAGGACTTTTATGGCAGATTTGAACTTCTCAGGTTTCATTTCAAGTTATAATTATTAACATGTACCTGGATTTTTGTAGCATAACTGCTAAAATATATCACAGGCATTAAGATGCTAGAGGTTTGTACTTTTTAAAATTAAATGCCTTAAACACATACAGAAGTTGTTTGTGTATTAAACTCACAAGGAGTTCTGTAGGAACATCTAACTGTTGGTCCTTTGGGCCTGAGTCCTAGTTACATATTGTGGTTAAAATTATGAAGCTCAGATTAGAGAACAAGTTGTTTATCTACACAGATCTCTAGTTTGTAGTAGAATACCAGTTTTGAAAAGAAAAAAGTTCTTTCATCCCTGTGCCTTTGCAAAAGCAGGCTAAAATACAGCTTTTTCTCCACATGCTACTGAGATGCTACTGAGATGTCTGTGATGTTACCCTGTCTTTTTTCATAAGCTGAATTTTTACCAAATTTTTATTTCACAAGGCAGAGGGACATATCATAATGTATATGAGTGTCTTATTGTGAAGCTTTTGTAATTACTATTACAGTAAAACTGATTTTTTCACAAAAAACTCAGTTTGAAAATTAATATAAGGTGGATAAATTCCCTTTGGTAGCTATAGAGGCAGTTTCCCTGACTCCAATGTGCTAACCTGAAGGACCAGTGAGGTTCTTTTTTAAACAAGAAAAACATTTTTAAAAACGAGATGCATACCTTAAACAACCAATGGCCATAGTAAAGCAAAAGCAAAATCATATGTCATTCCTAGAAACTGCTAGTCTTGGCCAATAGCAGTAAAAGTTCCTGTTTTCCTTCCGATGAATGTTTGCAACTTGCAAGGTCAATGAACTCTTTCTGTAACTTCTATAGGTTGTAACAGACAACTGCTCTAGTTCTCCCATTGTTGTGATATTTTTAAAGCATTTGAATCCTCTGGCTCTAGAAGAGTGTAGATTTCAGAGTTAAAGCCCTTCTGTGTGGAGATGTCCCTAAAAACGTTTGAGTAATATAAAAGTGGCTATGTTGGCACCTGATACTTAAAATTCTTTCCCTGTTTCAACATGCTGTTCAGAGTCCAGTTGTCTTTGAGACTTATGCATCTTTTATATTACAAAAAAAGATGTCTCCTGCACTCAGTGTACTGCCCCTCCTTCTAGAGGCTGTTCTTAGTAGCTGCTCTAAGAGTCAATTGTGAGCTCTGGTATCAGAGACCACAATTACTGTGTGGATATGTAATGTATCTTGAACTGCATATGCAGTACAAGCTAAAAAATAAATTCAGGTACAGGCACTGATGGATCTCTTAATCTTCAGTGGTGTGACATAAGCTTGAAGCACCTGTGTTACTGTTAATGGTGTCAACTGATACTGGAGTCTGCAGGCACTAAATGTTGCAATTATTTTAATTGCAACAACTTCCTGAGAAAATGGTTTACTTGATTTCCGAGGAATTGCTGCACATCCCAAAACTTCACGGACTGACTCAAATAATTTCTACCAGCTGATTGAGTTATCATCATTTCCTGCTGGCTCTAGACATGCAGTCCCTTCTGTAAATGGTAATAGAAGTCAGGATATGACATGACAAGCTCTACTTACACATGAGTCCATGAAAATAAGACCTTCCCCTTTAATTGTTCAGTGTGTTTGTAGTTACAACTCCATCTATTTTTTTCAAACCTAAATTTACAGCTGCACTGAGCACTGTGGTAAGCTCTTTCTCTTCTGTATAATACATGCCAGAAGGCAAAAAAAATCTACATTTTACACTTTTGTTTATCTTAAACCACTGCAGAGTCCTTTTTATTTAAGTTCTGTCATCTGAAGTTTTAAAATCTAGAAAGTGGTTAAAAGAAGATTGTTGCTAGTCCCTTTTCCAGTGTTCTGCTGCCATGGCTTACTGCCTCTGCTTTCTAAACCATGCTGAAAGAGAAACTCTATCTATTCATGCGCCTCTTATACCAGAACTAGGGAAAGGAGGCAAAAATAACCCTCCCACAGATCTTGCAGTGCACCAGCCTTCCTGCAGCATGTGAATGTTATGCCTGCATTACTTAGAGGAAAAAATAATTAAAAGAATCCCATAGCTGACAATGTCCTTCTGACATTACTAATATTTTTGTGCTTTCAGGAATATCTTCTCCCCTCCTGCAGAAAGTTGATGTGGTCTCTGAAGTATCCCAAGAAACATGTGAGGCTCTGGCTGAGTGCCTCAACCTATTCACAAAGCAAGAAGGGGTATGTACGCTGCGTAGGTCTATAAAGGGTTGAACAACTTAGCATATCTGGCTAGTCTGCTTAACCTGTTACAAAAATAAATACACAAACCCATACAACCTCGTTGCTGGTAAGCTGTCCTTTTGCATACTGAATGGTGTGAAAATTCATTCTCTAGAGAGGGTAGGTATATGCCTTGGCAAAAGGATGTTTTAGTATTTGGGTATTCCAAAAAGAGATATTTTGGTAACAAGCTATTGCTTGCAATGTTCAAACTGAATGCTTGAATTCAATAAAGCTGTTGCTTTGCTGATTTGAAGGTCAAAATATTGAGAAAATTAGTCTTCAGATTTTTTTTTTTTACTAACTAACTGAAATGTTGAATAATATTGCTTCGGAGTGTATTTTTCAGACCATGTGCTTAGTGGGTGTGCAAATGCTATTTGTTGAACTTCTGGCTTTCCCAGTAACAAATACCTTGTATAGTGTTAAACATAATGCAAACACTTCAATTTGGGAATATATGTCAAATTCACTAGCTCCTAGAGTAGGAGTACTGGTCTTTTTCTTCCTTCTTGAAGATGCCCTGGTACCATGGAATAAACTTGTCTTCCAAAACTGTGGTAACTATAATCTCTGGGTTAGGCTCTTGCTCTACTGTCATCAGTAAGCCATGTTTCAAAATGAGGTTTGTGTTGGTGCTGTTAGTCTTCTAGTTATTTAACAGTGAGCCACAAACACTGGCTCCATTGTCTAGGTTTGGGTTTTTTTTCATTCCTTTCCAAGTCCTTTGTCTCCAGTCACGAGTCTTTTAGACTTACTTAAGTTCTAGCAGAGTGAAGCAAGCATTGCGTTTTTTTTTTTACATTGAGTTTTTTCCTTAAGAAAGTCTGATATTAAAGTTGCCAGCTTCATTTGGAGATGAGGGGGAAATGGTTACAACAGTGGGTGTATAGTGTTAGTTAGTATTCCTTAATTGTGTTGGCATCTTGCTTCAAGCCGGACTAAAATAGCTTTCCAGAGTGGAGTATGGCAGAACATATGGTGAATTTGTAATTTCACCTTACTTGAACTTGAATAGTCTCAGTAGGTGTAATAGAGGCTTTATTTTAATCTGGAAGCACATAGATTTGGGCACAGAGGGATAGGCTGAGATGTGAACTTGATTTTCCACCATAGCTAGTGAAGTCAGTCAGTCATGACAGGGAGAAGGTGTGATCCTGGAGAGTTTTTTGTCTTGGTATTTTTAAACTTCAAACTATTGAGCTCAGGAATATAGTGCAGGCTTTTAAAGATGCAATGATCTCTTTGTAAGACTTGCAGCTTTCCAAGAAGCTACATTCATTGATCATTACTGTTCTTAAACCCACAGCATTTGTTGTCCTTTATAAGTCAGGGCCCTGTTATTTCCTGTTCAGTGTTGATTTCTAGACTGTTGTTTTGTTAGCATTTGAAAAGCAATATATATAACCTTGTACATATCCCATGAAATCTGGTTATCTCTAGAATTAATTTTCTCAAGCCTGGTGCTTTTTTATCCTGCCTCTTTAACGAGTGTTCTTTTTCCCTCTAATTTAAATTGTCAGCATACCAGAAGCTATTGCTTGACTAATGAGGAGAGGCTCCTCACTTCAGTAAGGATAGCTGCAGTGAGCGCACTTTTGGCTCTCTAGAGAAAACTTTATTTAGTGTTACAATTGCCAAAGCACGGTGATAAGTAGCATAATCGCGCAGTCCGCAGATGAAACTGCTAGCGCAGCGCTAAAACAGACAGCTTCAGCCGTCTTCCACTTGCGCTAGAAATGGTGCAGGAGCGCGATCTCCGGTGGCTCCGTGTGCCCGCCGCTTCTCCTGGCCGCCGGTGCGGCCGTGCGGGGCTCGCTGTGCGCGGTGGGGCGGGGCCGCGGGGGCTCCGCGCTGGCCGCTCCGCGCCGGGAAAGGCGTGACCTCCCCGCTCCAAGCCGCGGGAGCGGCCGTGACGCCGCAGAGCCGGGAGCGGGGGGCGGGGGGAGCTTCCAAAAATAACCCACTGCGGCGGGGCTCCGTGCGGGGCGGCCCCGGAGCGCTCGGGAACCCGCACCCCCGCGGGGCAGCCCCGGGAGCCGCGGCCGTGAGCGCCGGGCAGCGCCCCTGCCTTGGCGGCGGGGCGGGGGCGCGGCAGGGGCGGGCGCGCTCGGTCTGTCAGGCCATTTTTAGCCGGGCTGGGAGCCGGCGTGGCCGCCCCGCCGTTTCGGGCTGGTTTCCTCCTCCTGCGCGCCCGGCGGGAGCGGCGTTGAGCGGAGCCGCGCCCCGGCTGCGCGGGGCGGCCGCGACTCCCGCGCCCCGCCCTGCGCCGGGGCGGCCGCGGAGCCCGCGGCGTGTGGTGCAAGGTGAAGGGGCCGCCCGCGGCGTGTGCCCGCCCGGCAGGTGCTGCTGCTGCTGCAGCCGGGGCGGCTGCCCTCGGAACGGTGCTGCCCGGAATCGTCCCGCGGTATGTCGCGTTCGCGATGGGCTGGGGGCTGCTGTTCGTGCCTCTGCTCCCTTCTTGACATTGGGATGAACCCTTCAGTGTCAAGCAGATGCGAGCACAGATACTTTTTGCCAAATAGTTAAAACCTGCGAGGGCGGAAGGGAATGTAACTTGGTTGCTTTAATCCGAGTATTTACTCGGGCACTAGTGTCGGAGCCAGCCAGCACAACTTGAAACGTTTTCTGCAGTGACTTTGGCACAAGGTTAGTAAGTAGTGTTTCAAAGCAGGATTTGCCTTGGACTATTCCTAGCAAATATCAGAACCTAGATTCCTAAAGCACTTTGATTCTAGTCGTTTTTGTATCCTGGGTTGTTTTATGTAGTTGTAGGAGGAGTTGAACTTAAGGTTCTTTTCATGCTATTGTCTCCTGTACTAGGTTTTCTGAATGAGTTTAAAATTCATCTGTAGTGCTCGAACTGCCTGTACTGAAGCTGTGTGAAATTGATAGGAAAAAATTTATTTATTTAAAGAAATTATTTTTTTCCCTTTTTTACCTTGCTTTTTCATTAACCAGTGCTTAGGTTAAGTGTCTGGATGAGTATCTGACTCTGAAGTTTCACTTTTACCATCAAGGATTATATGTAACAGTAAATTAAGAGCTCATATCACCATGAGTGTAAAACGGATGGCAGTTGTAAGCTGGTTTCATTTGTAGTCTGTTTGTGGCTTTGATCTTCAGCCTTTGCAGATGTTGTCATTCTTTCTAGTTTGTTTTTGTCTTAAAAAGGGGACTTGTTTACAAGCTGGTGAAAAGCCTTTGCTGATGAGATAAGGAATTCAGGAAAGGTTTCTTTGCTTCTTGCATTAAATGAGTTGTATATTTCAGCTATGAAGAATTTGTCATAATAAATTAAGCTTGTCATTTCTACAGAAACTTTTTAATACTAAAATACTTTGGGTCGTAGTCCTTGAACTTAGTTATCTTTACGATGGCGTAATGTGCTATCTCTTGCATGCCCATCCTGTAAATAAAAATGTGCACATGGTTCAACTGGTAAACACCAATCTCTGGAAGTTCAGTGCACTGCCTTAGTTTATTTCAGATTTCTTGGAAACGTAATTGAATGTCTGAAGGTTGGATGTGTCTGTGTGTGTTCTTGAGTGAATGCTTGCATGCTCTCTGGCATGCAAATAGTTGTCTTTGATATATTTCTGATTTGTCCTCAGGTATGAGCACAGCTGTTATCACTTAACCCTGCTTCTTACCTTACTATATTGTGAATGAAGAAGGTGCCTGTAGGCTATGTCCAGATGACTCCTTAGTGAGAAATTTTATTATCTGTTTCTTTGTGGGGGTGCAGGTGGGGACAGCAGTGATGAGAATCTGCAGTCAAGTGAGAAATGCTGATAATGGCACCCTGTGCAAATGTGCTAGAGAAGTCCTGGCATCCATCAGCAGTCCTTTTCTTCCACCTGGCAATATCAGCAGCTACATTAACCTCTCTCTATAAGGTCTTGGGAGCCTCTGGTGTGTGGGAGAGATGAAGAGGGATGACAGACTCAAAACCAGAGAAGCTAAGAAAGAGGTTAATGATAACATTTCTGAGTTAGATCTAGTAAGTGGATCATGTATTGGCTGGCTACTGAACTAGACCTAGAACAACAGAGTCTGTAGTCACTCAGGTGATAAAACCAGTGCCTTTGTTTTTCTGGTCTTTTCTTTTTGTGCTTAGAAACAAGTGACAGCCCAATTTTTTTTTAATTTTTATTTTTATTCCTTTCAGTCACTGGAGCACAGTGGAATTAATGTTGCCCATTCTGTTCAACTCTTGCTAAAGGTAGTGGCGATGGAGGGAAAACCTCAGTGTGTCAAGGCCTATAGGCAGTGCCCTGAACAACTGGAATGCTGTTCAGGTTGTATGCTTGTGGAAAGGAGAACAGTTTTCAGACAATTGATGGCTGGCCTGAACACAGCAAGAGCTGTTGATGTTGAGATAATTGAGGTGTACCTACATCAACAAATCCTTTATTGGCTCTTGATCAGTAACTCACTTGATCCTGTTTCTTCCCTTCTCCTCTAAATGAGAGGGAATGTACTAGAAATACCTAGTGCAGCTTGAATCTTGTTTAAAAGTTACAAGTTCATCAGAAGGTTCTTTATGCTCATATGGGTTCCCTAGTAAAGACTGGTATTTTTCTCTTATGCAGAGGAGCATAGGATAAAAGTGTTGTGGTATGTTGTATAGGCAGGGTGTATAAGAGAACAAAACTACCAACCGGAAAGTTATTTGGTTTTTTCTCCTGCTAGAATGTTGACAGTTCTATTTGTGCCTTGATGATTTTTGCTGAACTAATTTTTAGGCTCTCTCTATGCACATGTCTTTCATCTGGGCTAAAGCTCTAAGTTGGAGTAACTTAATAGTGAGATGTTTGTGGAGGACATAGTGTTCTTCCTCCAAAAGGATTTTTTTTTCTACAGTGTACTGCAGCCTTGCAGGTATAAAGCTAACTACAGATCTGTTAAGACAATGTCCTTACCAGTAGAGGCAGGAGTTTAGCAAGTCCAAACTGTCTGAGGTAGAGGAGTTAAAGAGCATAACTTTTTTTTTCTGAGATTTCCCTAGAGCAGCCAAGATTCAATAGGTCACCAGAGTGGGAAGTGAGGCTAAGCAGCAGCTCAGACAGAAGCTTTTTAAAAGAAGAAATACTGAGTCTCCATTCAGGGGAAAGATAAGTAAATATTACTGCTGTTCTTTTATGAAAGGGTATTATGTGTGTTGACAGAGTGCTTTTTTTGAAGCATGTGATAGGTTTTGAAGCAGTTGATAAGATCCTTGGTCAAGTGCTGCATTGGAAAGACTTCTGGGTGAAAGATGGTCCTGGCTCACAGAAGGATGCTCAGATATTACTATGGGATGGATAAAAGGCAAGTGCTTCTGGTCTTTCTAGCTGGGTCCCAGTTCTGGAGATTTTATATTTTTTTTGGTGGTTTTGGGAGGCTTTTCCTTTTCTTACTTGTTTGTTTTCTTCAAGATTGCTGATACAGTATATCACCAGCTGTGAGGACAGAGGTTAACTTTGAAGTGTATGAAGTGACATACTGACTTCTGGTGGTGGGGAAGCTGTTCCTGGCCTGTAGCTCAAAGAGCCTGTGTGGAAGCTGGTCAGACAGCTTGTCTGAAGGCATTTCCTACTCCTCACTGTGTAGCCCACCTGGAAGCCCACTGCTAACCTGTTGTACTTTCCACAGTGGGTTAATGCTTATTCAAAGCTTGGCCTGTAGATGTGTTTTTTGTTGGCAGTTGTTGTTAAGCAGCCTCGTGTACACTAACTTGGAATGCGTTCATGGGCCTCTGGGGAAACACAGTGTAAAAACATACTGGTTTGAAATGAGACTCCTCCTTAATGTTCTTCTGCAGCTCCTGCTCTGAAGTTTACTTCTAAGGTCTTGTCTACCGCTTGTTTAAATACTTAATTTTTAATGTTGAGAAAACAGTCTTAGCTGAGGCTGCAGGGGAAAAAACCAAGCAGCAATCAAGTTTAATGGAATAGTTCTTGATAGAGTAAGCTTCTCAAATATCAATTAGGAATTCTGTTTTCTATGAACGTATTTTCAAAATTATGCTCTTGTCTCCAAGCTGATGGAGACAAGCAGAAAAAAATGTTTAAGATGGATATTTTCTCTAAGTGTTTTCACTACTTAGTGCTATGAGAATATTGTTTGTTTTCCTCTCACACTTGGAAAAAAAACTGGTGTGAGAAGGGTGCACACTTTTATTCCTCTGATGTCATAATGTCATCATGGCATGTAAAACTGATCAACTTGTTTTCCATGTTCTGGCTTAATTTGCACCTGAACAGTTGAATGGTTGAGCACTAGAGTTCTAAAACTTGTTTGCTCCCAGCCAGCTAGTGTATTGTCAGCTAAGGACTGGTAAAGTTTCAGGAAAAAAAATGAAGCAGCAAAAAACCACGATATAAAGTTGAACTTTTATGCATAGCACTTTACCTATTAACTTTGCTGGGATTTTGCATGCAAATGCGTGAAATAATTGACTGCAATCTCAGTCTAGCTGAGCGGTCTGGTTTTGTGTCTCAACTGCATAAAACATCAGAACAGCAAACTGGATAACTGTGGTCACACACCTTTACTAATTCTCTGGAGATGTATTGTTCTTCTTGACCTCTCTTGAAACTTAATTTATGAAAAATTAATATATAAGAAAATAAGGCTTCTTGTTCTATGTAAGTCTGATAAAAGCTATTTTATGAGAGTGATATTTTAAAAAAATAATTTCTATGCACATGAATAATAAATTTAATGTGACTATCTAGTACTGGATATTAACAAATGCTTTTGGGGAAGACCCAATATTTAATTCTTTATTATGCATGTGTTTTGTGTGAAGCTGTTTTAAAGGCAGTGTTTCTGGGCAGTGTAAGTAACTTAAGGCTTTGTGTCACTTAACAGTTGTTCAATCATCTTAAGTTTGTCATGTAGTTCATTTCAGTATATTTTCGTTTTACTGGCTTCCTTAAACTTCAGTGATACCAGATCTCTTGCCTTATGGGCTAGTAGGCTGTCCATGTGCAGCCTTTCCTTGAATAAAGGAGCTTGACTGAGTCTAAAATTACTTTTCTGCTGTTCTTTCTGGGTTTTTCTGGTTGGCTTATTTTAGTCACTTCTGACTCCATGAAATACCAGGGGTCTTCTTGCTATGAAGAAAAAAATGGATTATTTCTATTTAGACAACATTAGCACTTATGGGAGGGTATGTTGTCCATTGTGTTTTTTGTTTTTAACCTAAACATCACCAGGCCACAGTCATGGTATTTCAACCTGAACTGCTTTTTGCACTTTTTAAAAAAATTCTGACTTATTAGAGCTGATACCATTTTTATAAAGGTAAGCAATTGTGGAATTTGACCTCTTGTCTGTTTCTTTTTAATCTTACGACCGAATGTATACTTGTTGGCCTCCCTCTCCTCACCCCCCTAGAAAGCCAGTGACTTTAAAAGCTTTATTTGTTTTAATATTAGTATACAGAAGTGTATTTGTTTTAATATTATACAGAACTGCTTGCTCTGCTGTCCAGTGATGAAATGCCTTAGTATAATGCTAGCTGCTGAGTCACTGACGATATCACTGGAATTGGTAAATGGACTGTGTTCAGAAAATATTTACACCCTGAGAGACAATCACTGGTGTTGAAGTTTTCCTTGAAGGCACATGCCATGCCTGTTCATAAAGGAATGTTAGTAAACTTTTCCGCTATATTGTTTGTATTGTTCTTAACATCACTCTCCTTGAAATGCAGCAGTGATGCACTTTAATAATAAATGCTTTCGGTATTATGTACAAATGGGAAATACAGGCCTATGCTATCCAGGTTGGTTGATTAGCACACACAAAACAAATTAGGTTACATTTATAGTGACCTGAATGTTGCTGCAAATGAATGGTAAGGTAGAGTGTATCTGTTTCTTGTGAACATCATGATGAGTCCAGTATAAAGAGGATGTCTGGCTTTCTAAGCACAGCCCTCATCTGAACATCCTGACTTTGGGAGTGACACCTGTGATGTGCTTACTTTGCTTGCATAGCTTCATGCTAAGCCATTTGTAAGCTAAATGTGGACTCAGTCTCCTCTCATGCTTGTCAGGTCTACATTATTAATGTTAAAATGGGGACATCAGTGCAATAACTCTTGGATCCATAGGTTTGCTAGGAGTCTTTGAGAATGGCTTTAGAACATGCCTGTTTGAAGGGGGTCTGCAGGGTACCTACATGATGTAGGGTTGCTTTTTAACATAGAAGTAGATTGCAAACATTTTCATCTGCTTCAGGGAGTTTTGTGTTGCCAGAGCTGCTCTGCTTCCACAACAAAATCTTGTTCAAATACGTATGACCTTTAAATAGGAATACAGCTTCTTGTTAATCTTGAAATGTAATAGTGTCGCTATTGCACATCCCTTTTTTTGGAGTCAAGAACTGTGGTGGGAGAAAGGATGGAGAGACCAAAACTACTCTCATTTTGCCTGGAAATATTCAGTGTAATAGGTCAGATTATCAGCCTCCAGGCCTTGTGCAGGGCTACAGAGCATCTGCAGGAACTTGGTGGGTTTGACCTGATAGACATGTACTAATGGGATACCCATAAACAAGGCTTTTATCATTGTGGTGAGGAAAAATCTTGAGTTGTCAAGATAATAGTATATGTCCTCTAGGTAATATGGTAATCCATGTATGTCAGTAGTTTATACCTTTCTGGAAATGCCAAGATTATTAATTGAGGATATATCCTGTGCTATGCATCCAAATTGGATTGTATGTTTTTCCAGTGAAACACTTTGCTGCAAGGTCAGACAAATCAAACTGAGGTTAAAGTGAGCTGGCTGAGCCTTTCAAACTAAGAAGGAAACCTTAGACAGCAGGCATCTGTGCCGATGGATAGCACAAATCTAGTTGTGTTTGACCTGTATCTCCTCCACCTCTCAAGTGATTTTTTGGGCTAAGGCCTAAACCATAGTTTCACAGAAGAACAAAATGGAAATGGCTGAAGTTGGAAGGGACTGCTGAAGGTGCTCTGGTCCAACTCTTCCTTCTTAGTCAAGGCCACCTGGAGCTGGTTGCTCAGCACCATGTCCAGATGGCTTTTGATTATCTCCAAGGATAAAGGCTCCATAACCCCACTGGGCAGCCTGTGTCAGTGCTCTGTCAGCACCACAGTGAAAAAATGTTTCTTGACAATCAGAGGGGGTTTCCTGCCTTTCAGCTTGTGCCCACTCCTTCCTGTTCTGCCGCTGGGCACTACTGAGAGGAGCCAGGCTCCAGTTATCTTTGCCTCCTCCCTTCAGGTATTTATATAGATTTGCCCTGAACCCTCTCTTCTCTCGTTTGAACAATCCTTAGACATACAGATACTTAAGGGCCAGTCCAGTACAGTAGTGTTAGAGAATTTTGAGGAACATGTGTCAAAGATCAGCTGGTAATATATGATCTGTGCTTTTCTACTATTGTCTTTGTTCACATTCAATTTATTGAATCTAAAAATTATGTGTCATTCTAGACAGATTCTGTTGCAACCTAGAGTGGGGAGAACTTAGAACTTTGATCAAATCAAGTTCTCTTCTAGCAGCCAGTGAGTTTTATTGGAGAAGTTTGTAAAAGAGCATCTTAGAAGTTTAATCTGGGATCTCTTCTTCCTCTGAACTGTAGTTGCTACTGGATTGCTTATAGGGCAGTAGTAAATACATGACTTACTAGTAAATAACTTTGATGCAATGTTTTTGAAAAAGAATTTTAAAAACCCAAACACAACAGCAATAGAAAGTTCCTATCACATAAGGGCAAAAGTATTTGAGATCATTCATAAGGAGAAAAGACCTGTTCCACTAAATGAGAACGTTGGGATTATCTAGTTCTGCACTGAATTTCCGTACTCTAGAGCATATTTATCTGTGATCTCTAACTGCTGGACAAATGTCTGTGTGGCATATTCTAATTTCAGGAAATGTCTTACCCAGGGCCTGGCTCAAGTCTGATGGCTGTTGCCTACTTTGGAGTAAGGACAAAACCTGTCTCAGAGGAAAATCATCCCTAAGAAGGGGCAATCTTCTTAATGCTCCAAGTCCTTCTAAAATCTGAAGTAGAAGTGGGATTTTTGCATCTGTATCAATCTTTGAATTCTGATTCTTTAATATTGGAAATGTGGGAAGAATGTGTTCTGGGCTATAGCAGAAACAGCAAAGAATGCTTTCCAAGGTGGATTTTATTTGGAGATAAGAACTCCAGCATTGCATTATAAAACTCACTGTTGATTTCTGGGCTATGTAACATTTTTTACTTCTATTTGGTTGGTGTACAAAATGAAATAAAACTAGCAAGGGAGACATAGTTTTTCAGAAATGTGGAACAACTGTACAAGCATGCATGTTTGTTTTGAAATTTCTTTTTAAAATAACCTGTTAGTTAGACTTCATGAAAAACGAATAATTAACAAGATTCTCAATGCAGACTCGTAGAGCAGATAGCCAGCTTCAAAAGTGTTAATTTTTTTTAATAGGAAGCTGTTTTCAGTCTGAGTCAACAACTGAGTCCAGCAGCACTAGTAAGTCAGTAAGAGCCAACAAAAACATGGCAAAAACATTACATTTGCTTCAGAAGAGAAAACATTACATGCATTTGCCATAACCCAGTTGGGAAGAAGTGTGGGGGAGAGATTACAAAGGGGTTGATCAAAGTAACCAGTGGTGTATACAGAAGAATACTTAAGGGAAGTAGTTAGATCAAAACTGCCTTAAGATCTATTTTCAAAACAGTCCTTAAAAAGAAAATGTTTCCTGTATACATTCTTAAGAGCCCTTACATCTTAAAATCTGGTCTCTCTGTGAGACTAGCAAACTTCAAAGATGTCCAGTCCCTCAAAAGGAGAAGACAAAAGATTGTCCCTACTGGATCTGGAAGCATGCAGCAGTGTGCTGTTCTGGTTCTGCTGGCATCAGTATAATAGATCAACTTCAACTGAAACCTTTAGCTTGAGAAAAGTTACTTGTGGCATATGCCTCTGAGAACATAAATGCTTAATCTCACTGGGGCAGTGAAATATCCTTGGGGTGTAGTTTTTCTCTGGTAATTTTGTAGCTCTGCAACTCAAAATGTGCTTCCCAAATGCGTGCATCACTGCAGATGTCATTGAGTCCAGCTTGTTTTGGCATTAGTATTGGCAAGAGTGAATAGCAGCCATATTTAATTTCAGCATTACTCAGAATAGAAACAATACTTCAGAGAAAATTACAAAATCAGAAGGCTTTTTCTTTGAAGTCCTGATATTTGACTAATCGACATTATAGTACTGGAACACAAGTAGGGACAGAATGGGCTCTGGAGATTGGCAACTTCTGCAGTTCTCAAACCTAAGCAGACCTCATGACATTTCTCAGATTAGTTTAATTGTTTAAGTAAAATGTGAAAAACAAATACATTTGAGAGGAAAACTGGGAATTGCCATTGAGTCTCACTTTAGAACCAAACCAGTAAGAGTTTTTTTAAGTCTTGGCTGTGCACTTTTCTATCAGAGAAACTGTTCTCTTCAAAGCTTAAATCCAAGATTTTAAACCAAAACCAGCCTTCTAATCTGCAATCAGCAATTAGTCTTTGCAGTTTGCTCATGTGCTCTTAGACAGGTTCCTGGCTGGGAACTGCAACATTCTCCACTGGTTAAAATTGCAGTGCTTCAGCAGCCTCTGAATAAACAGACTTTGACATAGCCAAATGTGGAAACAGGAGAGGGGAAGGAAGGCAGCAAGGTCCGTGTTGAGGAGGAAGTGTTAGTATCTTAGGAGGGAAAGGTGGGAGGCAAATAGTCCTTGTCCCTAGCATGTGGCTAGTTCAGAAACTGTTATTCCCAGCAGTCTTGAATGATGAATTTTTGTATTAGACATGTACATTGGGAGAAGGGTGCTGCATGCTCTCAGCATCTCCAGCTTTTCCCTTGAATAGCAGTTCTCTTACAGCCTAAATGTCTGCCTGAGTTGACATGATCCTGCCAAAGTAAGAGTTCCTTCTGTGTGGATGATAGCTTGGCTCTTGCTTCTGCTAGTGCTTCTGCTGTATTTTTCTAAGTTTTATGATCATACCTCATTCTTTCCTTCATTAGCAGAATTTAATTCTATTAATAAATCAAATATAGAGAAATACTACAACTTTGTGCTCAGAAGAATGAAATGTAACCGTTCCAAATCAGCCCTGCTAAACTCGTCCTCTTGAACTTTGATGTGAATATTCGTAGTTGACTAACAATGAGCTCTTGTGTTCATCTGGGGAATGACTGAGGCAGTCATATGACTTGTTCTACAAAGTCTTTGCTTTCTTCTGTAGACTTTGGGTTGGGGTGTAAGAGAACAGATTACCAGGACCTTAAGTTGGTATGTATGGAGTTTGGTTGTGTGTATTTGGGTCTTTCAGCCTTTGTACTAAAAGAAACTCTATTGGTGTTGTTTTCTGTATATGGGTCTGAAACCAAGCCAGCTGTTGTGTTTGCCTTCCAAGTGTGTTTTCTTTTTTGAATATAACGATCTCAGTAAGATGTGGTACTCTGATGCTGTAGAGTCAACTGGCTGGACTGTGGAGATGGAGACTGGTGCTGTCTTGTGATACAGTAAATAACCCTTTGCCTATCATCAGTGAGCTCAGCTTACCTCCTTGATTAAGTGATCACATCTTGTTTTGCTTTTCGGTAGTTGCAGTAGCAGTACTGTCAGCAGTTCAAGTCACTTTTGCTTTCTTGCTATGCTGAGTTTCGGTCTGATAGATCTCTGAAGCCTGGTAACTGACAGGTTTATGGCACAGAGAGAGGGAAAACCTGAGCAAGAAGCAATGGCTGAAGTAAAGCATGACCTATTTTGGATCAGTCCTCTGTTTCCTGGGATGAGCCAAGGCTGTGATGATGTTTACAGGACCTAGTTCACTCGAGTAAATGAAGAGTTAGGATGCAAGACGTTAACATATGTTTACATAGCAGACATTTGTCACAATTCCCTTGTGCTTGATGGTGCTGGGGAGTAGTGAGTCAGCAGGAGGTTCTTTGTAGAAGGGCCTGTGTGTAAACAGATCAGAACTCCAAAAGTTTTGTGTAAAATATTTGCATGCTTTAGGAATCTGGGGATATGTTCATGAAATTGATTGCATTTGTTTGGGAACAAATTGTTGTCACTTTAATGTGAGTGGTCACACCTGCAGTTTTTTATGTGCCATAGGAGTATTCAAAAATCACTCATTCCTTTATCTAGTGCTTCATATACCTGAGGCATACTTACGAAGATACATTCTGAAACTAGAACTGTTCCTGCTTTTTGAGGGTGGAAGGTTAAGAGAAAAGCAGGATTATACATATTCATATCATATATTAATGTATGCTTAGTGGGAGTTAAGTCCCATGAGTAGAGGTAAAAATTAATCCTTTTCTAAAATTTGTTTTCTTTCTGGGAAGCATCCTGTATTGAAGTTCAAGTATGATTAAAACTATGAGAACTTTGGAAGCGAGTTCTCTTTGAGAGCATCTGGTTTCAGTTTCCACTTTAGTAGCAGCTTAAGCTGCAATTTGGTACTATTCCAGGTAGCAGAAAGTCTTAACAGTACTTTTCATAGAAGTTTATCCTGTAGAACTAGTGCTGCAGTAGCATGCTTTGAAGTTGGATATTATTAGCAAAATATAGAGAAGTGTTCTGCTTCTAAACAGATACACCTCGAGGAAAATACTCAGTCTTTACATTTCTTCCTTTGTTCAAGACACAGAAGCAGGCCTGGTCTGTATAAAACTTTTTAGTTCTCATTCTACATTAACAGATTTACTCAGCACTAGTTCAAACTGGACATCACAAAGGACTGGCTTATGCAAGAAGGCACTAGCAATAGGGACTGTATTGTACTAACAGCAAAATTGCAACTGTATGAGCTTGTTAGAACAGACAAACTGCATGCATATCAAACTCTGCATTGAGGTTGTGGTTTCCACTCTTTGCATCAGACGTTTTGATAGGGGTTTTCGTTTGGTATGAAAATCACAGAAGGGACAGAGATCTCACTTTGGATTCCCAGTGCTTTCTGTGACGGGTTTTCTGTAGTGCAATGTATTACAATGCAGGGCTTTGTAAGTTCTGTCTTTCAGGATGGTATGTCCTATTGGAGTAGCTGACCCTGGAAACTATCAGCTTCATAGGAATAGATGTAGTGTGAAATAAATGGCAGGTTTGATTTGCTTTATTACAGAAAGCATCGGGAGATGTTCACATAAAAGGCTAGTTCTACTATAGCAGTGTTTTCCTAATTCTTTGGTTATGTGTTGATTTCCATCCAGGTGTTAGACTAGCCCCTACCTTCCCGCTGAAAACTTGCACCTCATTTCTGTGCTTTGTGGCAAATGTCCCATAAGAAATTACATTTTTGGGAGGATGGAATTTCTGTGACAGTTGGACAAAGCCATTCATTTTGAAAACCAAGCCCTCCTTTCTAAGTTGTCAGAGACGTTGGTGAGGCAGTGTCACAGGCAGCTCTCTCGTGCTCAGCTTACTGCAGAGCAGGCTTGGTACGCAGTGTTCTGACATTCCAGTAGAGTCTGCCTTCAGATCCCCTCGTGCTTTCTCTGTGAAAGAGAAGATGCTGCCTTTCAGCACAACTCTGAAGTTTCTGTTTTGGGAAGTCGTTCCTTACACTGAAGTTGAGTGCTTGAAAATAAAATCCAACTAAATCACACTATGGTGTTGTGAAGTCTGTCCTTTCTCAGTCCAGGAGAAGTAGAATCTAAGGTATGCTGTCTTTTAATTTACTGTTCTAACATTGAAATCATGTAGCACTGCATATTATTGAGGTCTCTGTATTTCTTCTATGCCTTCCTCACTATATGTTTGACTTGGTGTTTATTTGCAGCTGCAATAGCATGTTGCTGAGATGATCGTTTAGAAGCTGGGCATAGAGTGGTGTGATTTCCTGCCCCACAGAAGTGCCACTGTTGTTGTGTGTTAATTTAAATTAAAGGCATCCAGCACCAAACAAAGCAAGTATTTTGTGTATTGTACTAAGATGTCTTCAGGATGGACAGAAGGGCCTTGGTTACAGGCTGTGCTGATACAGTTCAAGACTTCAGCCTTTAAAAAAAATTTTAAAAAGGGGAGAAAAAAGAAAAAGAGGGGAGAAAAAAGAGCGATTTGGTGCTTGTTACTGGTTTCCCACCTACTTAAGGAAGACTGAGGGTACAGAGTGGAGTGGGACTGATGTTTGTTACACACAGATAAGCTTTTTGATATTTTGGATAGACATGTAAAGTTTCTGCCAGTAGTACACAATGAAGAAGTTAACTTTTAAACCATCCTCTTGTGCTTAGCAGGATTTCAGGTAACTTGGAAAGGCAATAGGAATATCTGCAAATAGTTTGTTACTTTCCTTTAACAAAAGAAAGAGAAGTCTGATTGCTAAAATAACTCACTTCTACCATTTAAATTCACAGTATGGTGTTCACAGCACCTAATGTTACAGTAGCATTTGCAGGAATGTTATAGGAAGCTGTTGGAAGCAGATTTCCATTCAGTCAAACCAAAAGTGAAACTAGTTACTAGACTGTGCATATTAAACATCTTCAGCTGGAGAAGTAGGTTTTTAAAAGTGAATTGTTGCACTGACCTAGATAACTGACAGAGAACCACCAAGAATTCAGTCTGAGGTTATAGCTGTGTCTTTAGCTGTGGGGATAATGATGGAATGATTGTTTACTTCTGTGAGACAAGGGTAGATAGTTTCCATCAGAAATAGTAAATCTGAAGTTTGATGGTAATACCATTCTCTTTAGAGATGGAAGCAAGACCGATCTAAAGTGTCATTGTCTAATGGTGTGAGCACAAGCCCAGCTTTATTGATAACTATTTGCTACTTGTGCAGAGCAGCTCCTGACAAGGATAAGGTAGGAGGCCTGGCCCGCTGGGCATTGGGAACTCAGCTAGCCTTGTGCAGGGTTCACCTGAGCACTCAGTGCCACTTTCTGTGTAAAGCTCAGAGGAAAACTCATAATGCTGCTGGTGGCACTGGCATTGAGGGCATCGCTGACAGGGATCAAATAGGTGCCAGCTATTCCATAGCTGGAAGATGAGGACCTGAACCCAGTACAATTTGCCATCTGTCTCTTTCTCAGCTCAGACACCACCATGAGAGGTACAGAAACCCAGGCTGTATTACAAGCTGTGCCTTGCTCATGCTGTCAGTGAAATGGTTATTTAAATAATTCCTCATGCTCAGACTGGATTTCCAGAACTGTGTGTACACAAGTATCTGCATCATTTTGGTATGATATTTGCTACATTACATAAATATTCGTGTCAATTCATAAAATGATTTTGTATTCAGCTGATGCAACTTCACAAAATCAGGTGATACTTCCCTGAAAAATACTGGTCTCTCTGCATCCAGTTTAATAGATTGAAATGCTTCTCAACTTTGTTGTTTCATGCTCTTCTTCCTGCTTATTACATGAATCCTACACTTCTTGTGTTAATGACAAATTTTAAAACTAGTCTGAAAGTTCTTTCTGTAATCTTGCAGATGTTTTTGTGTTGGGGTACTGAAGAAAGGCACAATGGGAAAGAAACTTTTGTAAAAGGGATAAAGCTGAAATGCCATCTCAAAAAATGGTGGTGAAGTAGCAAGGTAGATGGACTAATTCGCCTCAGAATCCTGTTCATTGACATGAATGAACATGACCATGTCTTGTGAATGAGAAATACAGCATGGCAAAATTATGCATAAAGGCAATCTGCTGCTTACATTTGGGGAAAATCTATCACTCAGTTGGTCAATTACATTGTTCAATAAACTTCCAATCTGTCTGCAGTGTTTCATGTTAAACTGGAAGGAAGTGTGTGATTCTGAGAAAACAAAAGAACAACATCCTCCCTTTATATTCAGTTTACTGCAAGTAGGTTTTAGGAGGTCTACCTCATCACCTTGAGTTTTATGATTGACATAATGGAGGTATCTCTTAAAGCTGCTTTGTGTTAAAAAAAAAAAACGCTGCTTATTTCAAGCAAAGTTCTTCCTACTGTATTCATGGTATGTCACAGTTATTCTAGCTTTATCTCTCCCAGCATTGCTTCTCTACGGGCAAAATCAAATAAAGGTAGTAGAACAATTTTAAAAATCCTTTTTCGTTCTCATGTTGACATGGTGAAACTGTTTTGGTGCTTAAGGATGTGGTGTTGTTGCAGTGTTTCCTGACAACAGCCCTCAAGGAATGACTAGTGTAGAGGTGCCAGACTGTAGAGTTTGGTAGAGCAATCTCTGGACTCTGAATATGTGTCCATCCCATAAGCTCCATACTGTTGACAAAAATGTTCAATTATAATTTTTCATCTCAAGTCCCCAAATATTGATTAAGGTTGCTTTAAAACCACTTCATCCAGTTATGAATGAACATCCCAACAATTTCAAGCTACAAACTTAAAGGAGTTTTCTTCATTCCTTAGCTTCTGGCTAGCATTGTGTTGCTTATGGAGCAGATGAAAAGCTTTGGGTTTTTGTTACCTACTGGTTTATAATTGCTGTATTAGTATGTGTCTGGCAATCAGGAGACTGGGACTTCACAGAAAAGTGAACCTTACTGTAAAAATTGATTTTACAAAAAGGGAATTTGTTTGCAGTATACCTTCTGCAGTTCTGAATAGCTCTACATTATGATAGGACAGAAGAACCTTAAAGTCAGGAAAACAGTTTTTTGGAGCAGGCATGGTTATAGGCCTGTATGTGTTGTGCTTCTTTAGTCACACAACTGTGACTAAAGGATGCTGAAAAGATCCATGGGGTTTTTAGATTGTTTTGATTTTCTTTTCATTTGCTGTAAGTTTTAGATAAAGATTTAAATTGCTCAAATCACTTTCCAAACCAAAGCATTAGAGCATTATGGCATCTAATTCAATCCTGCAAAAACAATGTTTTTGCAAATGGCATTTTCATAACTGGTTTTACTTTGCTGTTTAATAAGAATGAGAAGTACCATTTTATTTTCTATCTCTATCCTTCCTGTGTCAGGAGAGTAAAACACGGATGCTGTTTCTCTAAGTGGGTGGTTCCATAACTATTTGACAGCATACCAAATGTATTTAGCAGAAACTGCCTAATAACAGATCTTTTGCAGTGGCATGTCTGATTTGTACGAAACATTGCAGTAATTGGCTTCATTGGTAATGTCAGAATGAGCTCTAAATGAAAGCGACAGTAACTACTCCAGACTTTTTTCATTTTGTTCAGAGTAAAACTATTAGACAGTAAGTGACTTAGTGGTTTTTCTGCTTTCAATTACTAACCCAGTTTTATACTCTTTAATTATCATTTAATTGGATTCCCCCCTTACACTCAGAGCCTGGCAGCCAAAACAGCTGATTTAGTATTTGGCACAATTGAAAGGGCGAAAATTTCTTCTATAAATCTTTCTCTAGAGGATATGTTTCCACCAGCATAGAAACTCTTCTCTGGAAGTGGCAAATCTCTTTTAATGTCTTCTTATTAGCCTCTTTTGTGCCCAGTTCTGAATCCGCTATTTGAGAAGTGGTTATAACTGAGGGGGCTGAAGCCTCCAAAGCAAAGCTTTAATGTAAACTGTAACCAGAGAGGACATACGAACAGTTCTTAAATTAGATTCAAAAAGGTAATGTTGGTATATGTGTAAGTTGTCCCTGTAACTGTTCCAAGAGATTAATTGTCATGTCCTTGCATGTTCTTAGAGGGGGAATTAGTGTTGTAAACTGACCTTTGAGAGTAAACTGGAGGACAAGGCAGGGGTTGGGGATGCTTTTAAAAAGGGACTGGAAGGGAGAAATGGAAAGATTCCATGGTTTAGGGACTGAAGGAGAAGTAGGTAGCACACTGAAGCCTTGCTGGGGTAGGAGGTGGCCATTTCTGAGCCCTCAGTGACACCCCTCTCCTCTCTGCTGGCAGACAGAGGAGGCAGGGAAGCACTAGCAAAAAAAAAAAAATAGGGGAAATAGGAAGGACATGCTGCTTTTCCCATTACTAGTACTGAATCTAAACATGGATAACCTCATCTGCTCAGGAGCCCATTGCATTTGTGGGTTTTAAAAAAAGTCCACCATCTGGTGGCTGGGCTTCTCTTTTTGTTAACTTCTGGCTCCTTGGTAAACTGCTCAGGGAGTTTAAAGGGAGGGTTGTTTATATCAACGTTTAAGTCAGTTATCAGAGGAATCTCTTTTTTAACCTCCTGTAATCTTCAGGGTTAAATGTTTTCAACTCATAGTTCAGTTGCAGTTATTTGTAACTGGCATTCACATTTGTTCTGTAATTCCATTTAGATGCTCTTGCTTGGACTAAATTGGAGCAGACTAGAAAGAGCTTGGTGCTTGTAGAAACTGATCACTGACTCTAGTTAGGGTCATCCAAGTAGAGCAGTAAATGTTTCCCCTCAGGTTTAAGGTATAGTTATCTGGCTTGAATTCACTTATGGAATTGTGATTGATGCTGTCAGATCTTACGTGTCAGATTTTTCAGCTACTAAAAATGCTGACTAACAACCTTATTATCATCACACAAGTACTGTAATATTCTCATTAATCCACGTGGTTTCAGCTCCAGCTGTTTGATAGTTATTTATTCATTAGAATCTATTTTCTGAACAGCTTCCAGCTACACATTCTTTGGAGAGATGAGATTTTATTCATGCGTGTATCTACTTATAGGTGAGGAATTTGAAACTGGAGCATGAGCAGGAGAAAAACAAGATCTTGTCAGAAGCATTAGAGACACTCGCTACTGAGCACCATGAACTAGAGCAGTCTCTGGTTAATGGATCTCCGCCTCTCAGCATCCTCAGTGAAGAGCAGTTCTATGATGCTGTTTCAGGTAAGTGGTGATGTCCAGAATGTGAGTGTGTAGTGAGTGTCTCGGGGATGGGTGGTGGGGGGAGAAGGTGGGAGCAGTCTCACTTCAAGTGAAATCTCTGCCTTTCTAATGTGGACCTAATTTTAGGAGTATGTTTGATGTATTTTGTGAGCAGGGCTCTAAAAATTTGCCAGAGTTGACCTGTAGAATTGTATTGCTTCACCTTAGCATGACCAAAGATTAGAAAACCGCAGGACAGAAATGGATGGTCTCATTGCTTGGGAGTCTACACCCTTTTTTAAAATAGCAAAACATAAGGCTCCTATTTTGGGAGAGGTAACTGTATCTTGTAGCCTTCTGACTTGCTTTGTCTATGGTGGTGTGTGCTTTTCGCTTTGTTCTGTTGTTGAAATCAGACTATAAAAATCCCTGGTTTTGAGGGATAATGATGTTAGGAAAGGCTTGTTCTATTTCAATTTTGTATACCTGAAGTGTTAAACATGAAAGAAAAGGATGAATCAAAATCCTGCATGCATTTCTTAAATGTCTTTTCTTTTCCTATCTGTTCTTTAGCTTGGTATCTTTCATAATTTTATATGCAGAACATGCCTGTGGTGATTTTGGAAGATTCTGAACTGCCTGAGATGATTACAGCATGCATTTGTATAGAGTCTGTACATAGTGCATCTCAATAGTAGCTCTAACTGGGTGATCTGGCAGCAGACACCTGCCTACAACTATAAAGGATCTGGAAAAGCTTGAGGGTGAGCATAATCTAACTGCAGCAGACAACTGGGCTGTGATGGCAAACTTCACTAGCAAGTATGGGGTTATTTTTTCTGTGAACTGAACTGTCTGATGCTTCTGACAGATGAGAAAAGTAGTGTTCCCAGACTCCTTGATAGGTGTTCTGCAGTCAGAAACTTAAGCTGTGAAATAGCAGGCAAAGGGAAGTCTATGCACAGGAACACAGTGAATCAACTTTGTGAAGGAGACTTTGCTGTTTGGCACAGCAGCAAATTTATCAAGTCTTCAAGTAGGAGAAGAGACTGAGGAACACTAAAACAGGTTCTTCCTCTGGAACCAAAGGAACAATTCTGCTGAAAGGCCTCAGGCTCTTTTGATTGTCAGCAAAGCAGAGAATAGTTCTTTATCTGATGCTGTTGGAATGTAGACTCTCCAGCTGGGCTTGCTTTGTGCATATGAGAGAATATTAAGCTCTAAAGAGCTGCTAGTTGCTAGATACATCTCATAACTGACGTGATCTCTAAATGCTGTTCAATTAAAGTGTCCAAAGCCACCTCTCCTGTTGTCAGAGGTGGTAGTTTTGTCCTTGCAAGCTACAAGCAAATCATATCAAGTGGATTTGTAAAATTGTGAAACTTGCTGAGTGCATATGTACAGAAACATACTTAAAAAAACTCAAATGTGATTTCTTTCTCTTTTGGGAGAAGTTACTTGACATAGTTCATCTTAATTGCATTTTAAATAATTTTCTGGGACAGACTTACTTTCTTGGCTGTCCATCATTTTAATCAGACTGGTGTTAGATTCTCTTCTCTGAGTTGTTCACATTTAGTGCTTTGCAGAGATTAAGGTCCTTTCTGTCTCTGAAGGGGGTGGGGATGGGGAGGTGGCTAGAAAGAGGGAAATGTGATGTATTTTCCTGACTGCTGAATACGTGTTACCACGTCCACTTCAAGCATAAAAGAAATTAGTTTTTTGTTGATATGGCTCGAGGAGAGGTTTTCTTGTTTCTGGAAATATAAATTGCTACAACTGTCTGCAAAGCTTTTACTTAACCTGATTTGCAAACTGATAGTGTTAAATTATATCTGTTTTGGACAAATAGCCATATTCATGAATTACCTTTCTAGGTTGTATAGGAGATTGAGCAAACACCAGTGTATTTTAACAGGGTGATATAACAAGTTATAATGTCTGTCAGTGGGAAAATGCCACTACTTAGAGTATTTTTTTCTATCAGGATGCCATCTTTCTGCTTGCAGTTCTATGAATTTTTAAATCCCTGCTGTAGGAGTGCGTTTAGAAGTGAGAGTGTTGCATAAGTAGGCTTGCTTTTTGAGCTGAAGAATTGTTAGTTTTGACTTGACAGGTTGAAAGAAGATGCCGCTGCTGCTTTTTGTTTTGGGTTTTTTTCAAAGAATTTTGTCTATAAAAGACATTTTTTATTTACTCTCAACAGAAGTATCACTAATGAGACAATTCAGAGCAGTTTTCAAGCAGGTTTTTGAGGAAGAGGTGTATCAAAAAGGATGTATTCACGCTGCAGCAGCTACTTGTCCCCATATGCCATGCTCTGGTTCAAATTGCAGAACAATCCAATCGCTCCTGAATGAAGCTGAATCAGAAGATACAGTCCAGATCCTATTGGGCACTCAGACCATGGCAGCAGAGTAAGAGCAGATCTGAACAGAGCAGCACTAGAAACGTATCTGGTTCAATTGTCAAGTCTTCAGCACCATCTGTTCCTCTTGCAAATCTGCTCCAGCCTGAGCCATGCTACCTGCTGGTGTTGGCATAGACTGAATTGTTCACTGTTAGTCTGTGATGTGTGGTTCTGTTTGTAGAAATTGTGACCACAGTTACAGAAATACGCTCTTCCTTTTCCAAAACTGGAGTGAGGAAAATGTTTGCAATGTGGTAAGATTACTTACTGGAGTTGGAGTTTACTTTCGGAAGTCTTTCTTTTTATCTTTCAGTGATATGCTGTTGGCAGTTCTTTTTGACTGTTGCAGTAATTCCTAAATCCCTGCAATGAGAGAGAAATTAAAGGAAGAACCTACAGAAAACACAAGTTATTTGTCTTACCAAAGCATGTTATCCAGTGTTAAGAAGAGCAAAGTTAAGGGTGTTATTAATCTGAGCCCTGATAGCCGTAGGTCACTTAACAGCGCTTCCCAGTGTGCTGACCCGCTCATCATGGGAGTGGTGGAGATGTGTAATTAAACTCGATACCACACAGAGTGCTGCAGCTCTCACTTTCAGAATTGGATGCTTAACATGTGTCAAAGTCTTCTATGTTTAAAGCAGGGTGGGGCAGAAGGGAAGAAGCACTGAACAAGTAGCAAAATTCTAAAAGACCAGTGCCATCTCCTAGAGAGCTGGAGAATTTATTAGTTTTGATTAATACAGACCTGAGGAACATATGAAAATGGAATAGGAATGCAGAGAACATCAACATTGCTCTAAAAAAACGGCTGAGCAGGTCAAGAATTAAAGGGTAAAGGTACTTGATTTTTCCCTTTTTATTATGCAAACTGTGCACCCATTTTGGGGAGAGTTTAGATCTGCCTTTGTTTTTGTCTTTTAAACAGGTTTTATCTGAGAGGAGGGGGTTTTTCTGCAAACAGGATTTTTGTATGTGTTGAGAGGGTTATTGATGGCTTTGAGTAGATGCAATCTTGCAATAAAAGAGTTATTTAGCTGCAGGAATATTTAAGTACACTGAAGCTAAACTGTCGTAGTACAGCTTCTGCTGGTATCTGCAAGTACTCAGTGCTGTGTTTATAAATAACTCTCCTAAATGGTACAAGAAGTAGCAACTACATCCCTTGCTTTTGCTTGTTCCTTAGTTTGTCTCCAGTAATCAGATCACTTTAAAGTAAAAATGGTACAAAAAGCATAGAAACCTCTTGCCCTTCCTTCCATGTTTAGAGTAGTTTGTCAAGTGGCTTTTTTTGAATGTGTACCAAAAATACTTCACAACCTCTGTGAGAACACTGCTGCCTGTCATTTCTTGCCTTAAACAGAGTTAAAAGAATGAATTCAAGCATCTCAGAGGGCTGGGGAAGCACCTGGTCAGAGTTGAAACCCAACAGTGCCAATGGCTAAACACTATATTTCTCAGGTTTATTTATTAATAAAAGACATTGGCCAAACTTTTCTATCTGCATCTGAAGACTTACCAGTTGTAGCAATAGGAAATGAGGTCTCTTGAGTTAAGTTTCTGTCATTGCTTCTGCTGTTTCCCAGTGCTCTCCCACTCTTGCAAAATGTAGCTGGTGTTTGTACTGTTATTCTTTCAGGTTTCCTGAGCTGGAGAGCTTCCTAGTCAGTCTGGTCTTGTCTCAGAGATCACTTTAAAATTTTGGCTTCTGAACAGGCACTCTTATTCCTTCTCCACCCTCCTCAGCCCACAATCCCTTAAGTTCAATTAAAAAAAAATCCCTCATTTTCTCCTAGTCATCTGTTTGACAGCTGCTCTGTAGAAACTTGTGAATATAAATCTTTTTTTTGCAGTGACGGGGGAGTATGCAAATCTTAATTCAGAAAAGAGTTCGCTGCAAGTGCATAGGGAAAAGCTCAGTTTGAGTTGCCTGTTGATCTGTGCTCACAATACAGTACTAGACTTGTTCACTCTCACACCCTAACAAATTCTCAAGGATTGCAAAGTTCATTAGGTTAAAGGAGGTAGCTGAGGTTAAGGGTTCAGAGATTGAGATCCTTGATGGCAGGAGCTGTTGTAAATGTACTTTCTGTTTCTTAGGAAAATGTGTGAAGCTTCTCTAGGGAGCAATTTCTTACAACAGTTTTGTTTCATTCTTCTACTGTTTCTTTTTGTATAGCACGGTATTGTTGCATTAGGTAAGGCACATTCCCTGGGGAAGGCTGTGTGGTCAGTGTCTACAGCTCTGGAAAGGTTTGCAGGTGTGGAGCTCAGTCCAGCAGAATGGTCTCTTGGCACTGTAAGGCCAGCATGAGGAGAACTGAATGTGTGTGGTGTTTAAAAATCTTGGTTATGCTGAGAAGCACATCCAAGAGTGGCAGGCAGTTCTAGTGAAGCTTATCTGCTCTTGCCTTTCTGCTGTGGAGTCCTAGGTCTGCTGCAGAAACTCAGACTGAAGGAATTTGCACTCTGACTGTTGTCTGAAAGCAAGACAGTCCTGGATGGTACAAGAGAAGAAAGGACCTTACAGGAGCCAGAGTTTCCTTTATGTTACTGGGTTGGCTTCATGCTTTTCCTGTCATGGTAACTGTTGGCACTGTTGAGGGGCTTCTTCCAAAAGAGAGGTGGAATACATACCTCGAAGGGCTTTATAGCTTGTTGTGTGGTCAAGAAGCTGAGGCCCAAGTTGTGTTGCACTCCTAGAGTGTCTCTTTCACTGCAGTATTTGGATGTGCAAGAAAACGGTGTTTTCCTGGCTACCTGGGTTTAGGAACTCTAGACAAATCTGTGTTTTATGTAACAAACTTCTCCCAAGTAAAAACGCTTTTCCTTACCCTACTTGTTATATATAGTACCCACCAAACTAATGCTTTGATACGTTATATCATAACTTGGCACAGAACTAGACTGACAAATTTGGGGAAAATTGTGAGAAGATTCTCTGGAGTGCCAGTCCACTTCTTTAACATATCCTCAGCACCAGCTGGCAGTTCTTTTCATTCCCTAGCAACTGGCTTAATTTCAGTACTGTCTTGATGAGGATAGACATGGATGTTTTAAATGAAAGATCTCCTTTATGCTTCTAGATCTCTCTCTAGGAAGTATGGAGTCATTGTGACACAGCCCATCCATTTATCAGGATTCTGTCCTGTTTCTGACCCTTATGTAATCTGGATAGGAAGTCTTCCTATCACTATATATATACAAAGCAATATACAATTTACATGTTCTGGAGAAGCTACTGGCGTAGCTTTTTAAAGACAAAACAAGAAAGCACCTGGCAGTAGACAGCTGTGAGTGAGATATTCTTTTGGACTGGCTGCTACTTCAGCAGATTTTGATTACTGGTTTTGAATTAGAATGAGTATGTGAGAGAATGGCTAATTTTGCAATTATTTCTTTGGGATTTTGCAGCCAAGAGCAACAGCATATGCTGGAAGCAGTATATGGCAGGAATAGTGTCTGCTGTAGATTGGGTCTGTTATTCAGAAGCAGTGAGGCTTGCATTAACTGTTTGCCATTCAGTGTGGTACCTGGTTTCTGCTAAAGAATTTTTCAAATGAGATAGAAGTTGTCTTCAGTTGCTCCCTCACTTCCTGGAACTTGCAATTGGATTATCCTTTGTCAGGTTTGAAAGAAAACCTAACACAGAAATACAGCCTTTGCTTGGCTGATTTGGGGTAGCACTGTCTCTTCTCCAGAGCTGAACAAGTAATACCTGACCAAAACACTGGTTGGAAAGGTGTTGTTGTTGATGTTTGGTTTAGTTTGAGATGTGATGTGGTTTGTACTATTAACCTGCCTTCCACAGTACAAAGTTTATCTTATTGATTGGTGAGCTTATCACTTAGACGTTGCTGGGACCTACGTAGTTTGTGTTATCTATATGATACATCCTCCTGTTCTTTGATACTTGTTCAGTGAGTTGGGAAGTGAAGGTTGGTGAACAGCACTGAGAGTCTTAAGAACTTAGACCTAACTGAAGAAGGAATCATTACTCAAGGTACTGTTTGTTCAGTAGGGTACTGGCATCTGTATGGCACTGGCACTTGTCCTAAGCAAGCTCTAGTAGCTTCAATTTAAGAAATATGCCAGATTTTGGCTCAGTTGGATAGAGGATTTTTAATGTATTGTAGTCTTGCTTATGATGCAATTTCTTTATATGTAGATGCTGGGCTGCAGCGGTCTCTGGCAGTACTAGTTACTTACCAAATGGATGCTGTCATCAGGACACAGTAGGCTACTTAGGTTTCAGTTTTGTACAAGGCAAGGAGACCTGTTAGTGACTGAAGTCTAGCACAGGCGGTAGATTCATTAACATGCACCTGCTCTTTTGCAGATTCGGAATCTGAAAAATCATTAAGTGGGTTTGAAACAACAGCAGCCTACTCGTTAGAGGACAGCATGGATTCCAAAGATACGATAACTTCAGGCATGTCCGAAGAAAAGGTGTGTGGCAGTGGGGAGTCGCTGTCAAACGGAATCAAAAAACACAGGTAGGATGTTGTCCATTCTTGAAGTTCTATAATATGTGTTAATGGTAAGAGAGCACAGGAATCTCTGAAAAGCTAACAGAAAACTTTTAAAACTTTGCTAGGGATGATTGACAAGTAATTGGTTGTGCTATGATTTTATAAAGACTGTTTTTCCAAGGTTGGTGTGCTCCTTTGCATCTTGATGATCCAATCTAAATAAGTAAAAAACAAAATATAATGTGCTGTTTAAAAATGGACACACTTGGTTTTTATTAGATCTTGTTGAAATCTATGTGGATTTTAATTCCTTCATTTATCTTTAATGACCTATACCTCCTATTGCCTCTTTAATTCCGAGTTATTTGATCCTTCTATTGGTATCAGGAATGAATGAAAAATATTGCTAGCCTGGCATCAGAAACTCAAATGTGAACAAAGGGAGTCTTATTCTAAAAGTCTCATCCATGTTTTATGTGCTTATTTTGTGTTGTCAAATGATCCATTTTTGTTTGTTTCCTTGCTGATAAAGGAGGACAATAGGTCTGGAGTTAATGAGATGTAACAGACACCACTATTCTCCAGTTTCAGTGAAAGGGCAATATAACATTTGTGCTACAGATAAAGCCAGACTTCAGCATGTTTCAAAGAGACTATTCTGGAAGTGTTTTGGACATACAGGATGATGATGGGGACACCACGTTTCTGTAAAAACAGGAAAATAGTATTTAATTTTACAGAAGGAAGCTAGATGGGCTTTAATTACTTGGTATCTTAAATAGTTAAATTGCAGTAACTGCTGAAGTGTGCTGGTATTAGACCTGATGTTTCAAGGGTCAACCTGTGCATGTCTCATACTAGACAAAGACTGAATCAAATGAGGGCTTGGGTGGAGTAATGGGTGTTTTGGGGAGATAACATAAAGCAGCTGACTAAGAGTGTTGCTTTGCTCTAGTGCTATTAGCAAGATGGTATTTATGGCCTTGGCTAAGTGCCTTCCCTAATTAGAGCAGGAAGTTCAGTAGTGGGGGAGGAAGCAGTAGGTGGAGGTGGACATCTGAATTGCCTTCACTGCCTTGGAAACAGTGAGGAGAGAGGATGCAGTACATAATCAGCATGAGAATGATGGTGCATGTTGACTTGCATTGTATTGAGGGGTTTTAACAGAAGTTACCCTTCCATTTACTATAAAAAAGAAGTTACTTGGCAACTTCTTGTAATGCTGCACAGTGCTATCAAAACTGCAGAGAGCAGGTGACTGGAGCATTTTAAAGCCCCTGATTTTATAAAGAGTAGTGGAAAGTAGTAAACATGTAGATCTGTCTCAGTTGTTTCCCTGAGCTGCCTGTCTTCTAGTAGTTAAGAAAGCATAGGATGTTGAAGTAAAATGCATAAATCAGCTAATAATTTACTGCTAAAGGAAAGTGAAACCTTTTATGAATCTGCTTTGCATTTAGATAAGAATGTATGGCCATATTTTATGTGACTAAATGACAATAGAATATATGGCTGTATTTATGGGATTAAATTACTATAACAATATTATAGGTTAGACTTTTTTACCTGGCACTTTGGGGACAACTCCCAGTGTGACACCAAATACATTGATGCAAACTGTTTCTCCCAGAAGCTCAGACAATTTAAACTTGACCTCCAAGAGAACTTTCTCAGGGGATGGGACATGTGTCTTTTCTGAGGCTGTTGGTAATAGCCACGTTTGGCTGGTACAGCATCAGTTTCATGTGACTTCAGAACTGTGTTACCTGCCTGGAGCTGCTGGCTCCAGTTTGTGCCTGTTTTGTCTGGGGGCTGGTTCTAATTACGTGCACGTGGTCAAATAGCACTGTCTGTGATGCCACCCGTGTCCTTTCCAGTGCAAAGACTACAACCTCTTGGTGCTATGCAAAGTGAGGGGTTCTGAATGTTTTCACATCACTTAATTCCATCCTTACAACCTTGAGTTTGCTTATAGCTTTTTCCTTTTTTTAACTTCCATTTGTGTTAACCACAATGTGGAAACAAGTCACTTAGAAAATAGACCAGATTAATTTATTTTGCTTAAAACCTTCAGATGAGTAGAGGATCTTTGCCTTTGGGTTGCACGTGAGATTACCTAACACTGTTCAGCAGACAGTTTAAGTAAGATGATTTCCTGTCTTCATCTAGGCAACCTGAGCTCTGCTCTGCACCTCAGATATTATTTGAGTGGTTGAGAGTTTTCCACACAGAATTGGAGGTTGGTTTTTGCTTGGCAGGGGGAGCATACATGACTTGGGTTTGGAAATGTAGAAATAAAAGGATTGAGGAATAAAGAACTGTTGGTTCAAAGGAATTAAAAGTGCTGGGAAGTACATATACAAATAGATTAAGCCAGTACCACATATAATCTGCAGGTTTATTCTGGGGATTTTTTCTGGTTGTGTTTGTTTGTTTCCTTTTTAAATGTAGTTTGCATCCTGCTGATGGTTCACAGAGTGTTTTGAGAGTAGACTTAATTTTTGTTACACTTCTTGGGAGAGGATTTGAGAGATAGAATAGTACAGTAAATAATCAGGAAGCATTGACATTACTTATTTTTAAGAGGGAATTTTTTCACCTGAGCCAAACTTAAAAAAATAAAAAGACAAGAAAACCCCTATCCCTCAAAAAAGTCCAGGCAAATCCCCAAAAACTCCAGTACATAAAAATGTTCTGTGTCAAGTGCCAACATTTTACAACCACTTGTCAATGCTCTTTTCCTGTTATTGTCGAATTTTGTTGTCAGCTTTCCCTTTGGTCCCTGCATTGGGGGCCTTTCAGAATGCAAACATGTTGGTTCATAGCATACAGGAGATTGTTCATGTTGGCATGAAAAGCAAGCTAAACATGACTTTTTTACTCCATATGTTTCCTTCTCCCACAAGATTCCTGTAGCAGTTGATGTGTAATAGTTAATGCTTTGGACAAGTGTTTTTGTTTAAGTGAAGGATCCTAAATACTTCTCATCTGTTCTAGTGCACAGAAATTCCAGCAGATGTTTTTGTCACTTAAAGCTAAAATTAACTTCTGAGTTGTTTTTGGAATTGACATCTGGAGGGAAATTTTTGTATTCAAAAACCATTTGTTTAATCACAGGGAGTATGTCAAAGTTTAGTAGACCTCAAGTCTTGGCTGCCTGTCATTTGTCCACATGTCCTTACTTGTCCCTGGGATCTTCCTTCGTGGCTTAAAACTGCTTTGTTTGTTTTTCCTCTGTGTGTGTGTGTGTTTTAGAGGGAGGAGAGAGCTGACTCCCTTAGCAGTTTGACTGATATAAGCAGCAAATATAGATGAGTGGCCGAAACGGAATGCCAACATTCAAGTGATTAAACAAATTGAACAGAAAGGCAGGTTAACTTTAATAATAATATAAGTTTTAGTATGTAGGGAAAGCAATTCCTTTGTATACTTCAGCAAAGTAAGGATTAATGTGTTTAACATGCAGAAGGGCTTACTTAAACACAAATACCCACTCTGCTGACTGCCTGCATTAAAGGACACACAGGAAAAACAAGTTAACATTACAAATGAAGATAAAACTGAATAGTTGGTGGACACTGTCCTCTCCTGGACATTTGTATCAAAACACCCACAGAAGTATTTTATACCTAATATTATTCAAGATGATCTGTTTCACAAAACATTTTTGTCTCAGTGAAAAGTCAGAATAGGGAGTGAGTGGTGGTATGTTGGTCAATTGAAATAAATCCTCTTACCTACACATCCTCCACAGGGGAGCTGAGTATAACATGTTGGTGTTGGGCTTGTAGCTACTTGCTAACACAGTAGTTTGCTACTATGAGGAGATCAGACATATGAGGGTTTTTGATGGGATTGGACTTTTTTGATTTTTAAGGAACATTTTTTTCTTCTTTCTGAAAACTGAAGCATCAGCCCTGGTAAAGGTGTTCCAGTGGCAGATTAATAGCACAGGAGGTTGGGCTACTGAAACAAACAGTTTAGCCTGAATATTTTTTTTCTCTAGGCTGTGTTTCTGTTTATCAGAGAGGTGGAGTAGAGAAGGAAGGTACAGCCTGTTCACACTCTCTGGAAAAGATTGCTTTAGCTACCTTGAGCAGAGACAAGACAACTTTGTTTAGGAGTGCAACACAATAATTTAGAGTTAACTGAACTTCGAAGCTTTAATAATTCATGCAGTTTGAGTGAGCTCTAGGTAATTTTTATCTATTGATAAGAACAGAAAAATTGTTACTTTTGCTCATTGGCAATAGCTTCATGATCCAAAAATGGGTTGTGGACAAAGGACTCTGACCAATATTTGTGCCTTTCTAGAAGTAAATCGGACTAACAGTTGAGCTGTTGAGTAGCAGTAAGAAAACTGAACAAACTGTGCTTGATTTCCTGTAATGCTGAGAAATGTGTTCTTAGCCTAAATGCGGGTCCTTCAAAGTATGCTTATGGCTTGTTTCAGGATATGTCAGCCCCCTGTAGAACTGGCTGCTCTGCTTGCTCTTCTTTAATGATGCTGCTCTTTTCTATTGTTCCTGAGGGCTGGTTTTAATGTACGCCATAAATGTTGTGGCCCTTCATTGTCAGTGTAAAGGGGACTGGCCGAAAAACCCCAAAACAACTGCACTGTTTAACCCTCAGATCTGTTCAGACATAGTGAACGTACTTACTTAGCTATTCAGTGAACTTCCTTTTCTCACAAAGACACAACTAAATATCTTATTGGTGCCACTGTGAAAACTGTTCTGGTGACTGCTGTAGACATTCTCTTCCTCTGCTGTTATGCAAAGTTAATGGTTCTGGTTTTGGAGTAATTCATGTTCGTATGCAGGTAAAACAGTTTAAGTGCTTCAAAGCTGTCATCTCCCCTGGATTTGTAATTTTAAAATTGGGAAACTGTTACTTTCATAAATGAGCGTTTGCATTTCTTAGTCATGGTTAGTATTGGAAAAATTTTCTAACTTCTGCTTTTTCTCCCTCTTCCTTTCCACAGAACAAGCTTACCATCTCCCATGTTTTCCAGAAATGACTTCAGTATCTGGAGTATCTTAAGAAAATGCATTGGCATGGTAGGTAATTGGAAAGCTATGATAAAAAATGGGTAGTGATTGTTTTATTTGAGGCCCAAAGGAAAACTTGTTTGGGAGAATAAGTCTTTTGTATGTGTTTTTCTGTTTGTTAATGGGGATGATTTGGTTATTTTAGCTTGTTTATTTTTAATTTTCTGCTTATGCTTTATTTGCCTTCACAACTTAAGAAGGTAAGACTTAGTCAGAGCAATATTCTTTCAGTAAAAGCATATTCTCCTGACTTGAAACCTTTAAATACTTTGTGGGGGATTTTTTTTTGTTTATTTTGACTGTAGAAAAAACAAAACAACCCCAGAAAACAACCACTTTCATTTTGCTTTTGTCCATTCCCCTTAGTATCTGCATCTTCCCCCTTCCATGGTGTTACTGACCAGACGGTGGCCAGATCAGAGTTAGCTGGTTGGCACCTAATCTGCTTCCAGCTAGGTGTGAATTGAGAAGAGCTCTTCCCTCCATTAGATCCTACAATAGGCTGAAAATACTTGCTGCTGATAAACCTCTGTCAGTCTCTAACAGCAGTCTACAGAAGGGAAGGTTTGTGGGTTTAGTTGCTGTTGTTTTCTTCTTTTCCTTTTTGTGTAGTTAGGAGCAGCACCAAGCAATGAGGTGTGGAAATGCTGGGGAATCCCTGCATCAGCAATTCCAAGTTTCTGGAGCTGATACGAATTGTCTGAGGCTTCTCGCAGTGTGGAGAAGCCCTTTGTATTTTGTAACACTTTAGTGGAAAAGTGTTACAAAATAAAAAGAACAGATGGAAGCCTGTCTTGCATAAGGTGTGTGCAGGAAAAAAGGGTCTTAATCCTGCTTTGCAGCAATATCTGCAGAGAAGTTGTAGTTGTGGAGGGCAGCAGAACTTGTAGTGGCTTGTACCAAAGCATCTGCCAAGGCTCCTGGTGCCAGGTGCTGCTGTTAAGGCTCAGGACAGTGCTGTTTGCCACATCCTTGGCCAGCAGTCATACTTGCACTCTTTTAATTTGCTGCTGCAGGCAGTTTGAACTGTTGCTGTATTATGCATTCAGAGGGCATGCTTTTTAAAAATGGATCCAAACTGTAGGGCTTCCTTTAAATTCTTATTCCTGTTACAAACCCCCTTTTTTCTTCAGATTACAGAATCCCTCTTTTTTCTCTTGTACACCATGTTTCCCTGCCCTTTCTCATTCTCTTCCCCCAGTTTGCCTACCTGCCTCAAAAAAAAGAGAATATATTTACGTAATTAGATGGTCTGTATCTATTTATGGAATAATGGATAACTTGGTCTTTAATGCTTCTTTCTATTGTTTCATCTCACCTTCTTAATGCATTAATTGATAGGAAGTTTGATGTTTGGTTTCTTTTTGTTTTAAAAGGAGCCTTAACGCCAGCACAGCTCTGCTTATTGAGCTCATAAGAGTTTTGTCCTTTCAGTATTAGCAGAGGCAGGTCAAGCACATTGCATTAGCACTAAGAGCATCATTTATTTTTGT
Organism: Catharus ustulatus; assembly: GCF_009819885.2. Classification (NCBI taxonomy): domain Eukaryota; kingdom Metazoa; phylum Chordata; class Aves; order Passeriformes; family Turdidae; genus Catharus; species Catharus ustulatus. The sequence continues at coordinate 112,893,237 of NC_046221.1, read as the reverse complement.
AACAAGCCAATTACACTTGGGTTACTGCGGGTCAGTGTATCTAATCATCCAGCTTCTAACACGAATTTCATTTGTGTATCAGGAGTTGTCAAAGATCACAATGCCGGTTATATTCAACGAGCCACTGAGCTTCCTCCAGCGACTCACGGAGTACATGGAGCACACATACCTCATCCACAAAGCCAGCTCACTTTCCAGCACAACTGAGAGAATGCAGGTACATCGGCTCTGCTAGTTCTTGGGGAGTGTTGGGGGATCTCTCTTCCTTATAGATGGCCTCTTTGTAGGAGCAACTCCTGTAACTTGCTGCATGTTAGGTGCTCTTATTCATTAACTAGTTTTGTTTGTTGTCCTGGTTTTCACAGGGATAGAGTTCAGTTTCTTCCTAGAAGCTGGTATGGTGCTGTATGTTGCATTTAGAATGAGAATAATGTTGGTAACACACTGTTTTAGTTGTGCCTAAGCTGTGCTTACAGTAAGTTAAAGAATTTCTGCTCCTTTTGTGCCACTCCACCAGCAAGGAGACTGGGAGACACAAGAAGCTGGGATGGGGGTAGAGCTGGGACAGCTGGCCCCACTGTACAGAGGGATATTCCATACCATATGGTGTCAACCTCAATATATAAACTAAGAGAAAGCTGTCTGGGGGCTCCTGCTCAGGATCTGATGGGGCAGTAGTCAGTGGTGGTGAGCCATTGTGCTGTGCATTACTTGTTTTGATCATTTTTTTCCTTTGCTTTTCTGCCCTATTAAGCTGCCTTTATCTCAACCCACTGATTTCGCCTTTTTTATCCCCCCAGTCTCTCTCGTCCCATTTGGGTTGGGGAGGAGGGGGGTGAGTGAACAAATGTGTGGTGTTTATCCTGCTGGGTTAAACCACAATAGTCCTTTATGGCATTCCATCAGAAGCAGAGCTTGAAGGGTTGAGATAACAGTGAATCTGACCAGAGCATAATAAAACAAATTCATTATAAGCATTTATGATATTTGTTTGATAATCTCTGGTTGCAGTTTTGATTTATTTGCTTAGAGCTGCTGTGAATGTTCTTGGAGTTATGTTATGCAACATCTAACTTGCTGTATATGTTCCCTGCTGTGCTGTTTATCACCTCTGGGGGCTGGGTTAAGGTTAGCGTTTTGTTGTACTTTGTAACAGTGTCTTATGATAGAATTCCTGGTGCTGCATCTGAGCTGGTATTTGTACTCAGCATGGCCAGCATTTCCCCACTTTGGGAGCCATCTATAGGAAACCATTCATAGTTACACCTTTTGCCTTTTCTCATCAGAGAGCCAATCCACAAGGGAGATCCCTTCTTCCATCATCCCCTTCTCCTCCAGGCTAATGAGCTCTTGAGAATTTCAAATATCATCAGGATATCAAATCCACTTGTTCCTTTGCTGCATCTCCTGAATGTGTTTCAGGTCCTGTTTATGGTAAAGCAACTCTTTGTGGATACCACACAGGGATCTGCCCCCAAGGCTGGAAAGCTATGAGTGGCAGGGTGTGTGGGATAGTATGGGTAAGCACTAGGACAGTGGGCATTTCCAACGTTTTGAAATTGCATTCCTAAGCAAGTGCAGAATCCTGAAAAATAAATAAAATGTTTGAAAAAAGTATGCTGGGGCCTGGCCCAGGCTTAATGAGCCCTGTTCAATACTATTCAGTATCCTCAAGGGGAAGAGAGGGCCCCTGGATCTGACAATAAAACAAGAGGCACTGGAGCTACTCCAACTCCTGTGTCTGGTGCTGCTGCTGAACCGAAGAACCAACCTGTGCTGGTGTCAGTCACCTCTATACACAAGAGGAGGTACTGGAAGCAAAAGTCAGCTCATTTAGTAAGGGATGAAGGAGTTTCTTCCAAGAGGGAGCAGGAGAAAGATGCAGACAAGATAGACTACTCTTAAGCAGGACTGTCATGAGAGAACAGGAGGAAGAGGAGAGGTAGCAGCTGACTGGGGAGGAGGAAGGAAGAATTCATAAATGAGGTAGTATCCACCCAATCCCTGTCCCTGAGTGAGCTGAGATGCACAAAAATACTTCGGCTGTTGTCCAGGTGAACATGTTGTCACCAGCCTGCTCCAATGTTGGGGTAATAACAGAGCCTGGTAGGGTGGTATAAAAAGTTGAAAAATCCGTGACTTGTTGCTAGACGTCACTTAGCAACAACTAAAACATCAGTGAGTTATCAGCATTATTCTCAGTCTAAATCCAAAACAGCACTGTACCAGCTACTAGGGAGAAAATTAGCTCTATCCCAGCAGAAACCAGGACACCTGTCTAGGAAAATATTTTGATATTCTGTAACACCATGGCTACTGTTGATTAACTGTGTGATCTTCTGAGCAGTGTGTTGCTGCATTTGCTGTGTCTGCTGTAGCCTCGCAGTGGGAACGTACTGGGAAGCCATTCAACCCATTGCTTGGAGAGACCTATGAACTGATCAGGTAATGAACAGAGCTGCACTGCGAGGTGGTATTCCATGGAAGAGATGTTGCATTAGATTTGTTAGCTGGCTTGCAGACTGCACTTCAGCTGATAAGCTTCCAGCCATTCTCCCAGCAGCTACTGCAGGTGCATGGGTGTTGATGTTTACCAGATCACCTGTCAGTGAAGAGAAACTACTTAACTTTTCAATTCAGAGCAACCAAATGAAATTTGCCAGGTTTAAAAGCAAGTTCATCTACAAAAATTCTTTTTTTCACTGAAACCTTATGAATGAAAAATGTGCATGGAGAGTGTACAGGAGTGCTCAGAGTGCCCAATAAGCAACATGGATCTATTAATGTGTATCTGTACCTAAGGCAGATTTTTCTTTCAGTTAATATTTTGGCCTGTGCTTAAGTGAAGAACTAAGAAATAGATCAGTATCAAAAGTAACTATATTGACTCCTCAGATCTGGTGTTCTTAATTCCTTTTTCTATTAAGTCCTTAGTTATTTAAAATGAGGATATTCTATGTTTAAGTTGATCTTTTCAGTTTAGCCTAGGCTTTTGACTAACTCTTGCACTGAGTATAGCAACTATGCATGGATCCAACTATCCTTTTCATGACAGGGAAAACAAGTGCAACTTCACGACACTCAATACATAGGTACATGGCTTGGTTATCTTTATTTTGCAGAGATGATCTTGGATTTAGACTTCTCTCAGAACAAGTCAGCCATCATCCACCAATCAGTGCTTTCTATGCTGAAGGCTTAAATAATGATTTTGTGTTTCATGGATCAATTTATCCTAAACTCAAATTCTGGGGCAAGAGTGTGGAAGCAGAACCAAAAGGCACGATGACTTTGGAGCTTCTTGAGTAAGTGGATCAGTAATAATTGAAGAGGTACAGTGCCTCATCCTTGATGATTAGAGTGCCTTAGAATCTCATGTCTTAGGAACAGAAGTGTCCAACACCCACATCCTAAAGTTTGAGGGCAGATCACTTTGTGGGGAGGAGGGGATGGGAAGATAGAAGGAACTACCATCCATGCATGCTGCTAATAGCAGCAGTGAGGACCTGGGCCTGGATGTTCTCTAAGTGCCTGGACATCAGTTCTGCTAAAACCAGCATGCCTGAGTGTGTTGGCTTTCCTCATGCCTTTCCAGTGACTAACAGTGACTCCACCAAAGTCACTGTTTTAAGGAACTGGTAAAATCAGTAGCAATAGGTTAATAAATTTCTTGGGTTTACTGACTTATTGCCATGCCCGTTTCAAGACTTGGCATGATGGCTTATTGAAAGCCTGACACCCTGTACAAATACACAGTATTTTTATTCCTTTCCCTTAGGCACAACGAAGCCTACACATGGACAAATCCTACGTGCTGTGTGCATAACATTATTGTAGGCAAACTTTGGATCGAGCAGTATGGAAATGTGGAAATAACTAACCATAAGTAAGTTAAGAGTCTGAATGTTTGCACTTCCTGCAGATTTGAAAAGGAAAAGCATTCAGAAGTAATTAGTGCTCTCTTGTTCTGCCTTTAGAACGGGTGAGAAATGTATACTAAACTTCAAGCCCTGTGGCCTCTTTGGGAAGGAGCTGCACAAAGTTGAAGGCTACATTCAGGACAAAAGGTAACAGCTTAATTCTAAATGGGAAACAAATTACTGTCCTTGGTTCTGAGGAGGGCTGTAGAGCTGAATGCCTTCAATAGAGGCTGTCACTGGCAGAAACCTGCAATAGAGAGGTTACGAATTCTACTATAAAGCCTGCTTTTTTTTGACAGCAAAAAGAAACTCTGTGCATTGTATGGAAAGTGGACCGAGTGTTTGTACAGTGTTGACCCAGCTACATTCGAAGCTTACAAGAAAAATGACAAGAAAAATACAGAAGAGAAGAAAAGCAGTAAGCAGGTATTAATCATGTAAAGAGATGGGATCTCAAAAGCATGATAAGACAGCTAAATATTTTAGTAGCATTTAAGAGCATTATGATTTCCTTCACTTACATTCTCTTTCCTAGTAGAATACAAAACAGATTGGATGAGTACCAGTAATAAGGGATAAAATGCTTTTTTCTTGGATTTGTATTCAAACTTCCGAAAACCTGGTGTGATCTAAATACTGTCTAGTTCATTACCTGCCTCTTCTTTCCAAGTGATATGGAGGAAATAACATATGCATTAGTTGGACCATTTCTTACCATGGTCCAACTCTATACAGACACATATATATATATATATATATATATATAATCTCAAGTCTATATATATCTCTCAACATATTATAGTGAGAGGATTTGGATTCTTAGAAGCAGGACAGATTATTTCTTAACTTGATAGCAGAACATATTTTCCAGCATTTACAAGGAGTTTTTTATCACTTTCTATTAAATTTTCACAAGTGTAGAAGTGCTGGCAATTTTTTATTTTTCTTCACAATTGATTTTATTTTCTCTTGTGAAAAAACCTCACCCATAATTCTTCCAAACTTCTGGTCAGCAGTAACCTTTTTGTTTAGGATGAATGGTGATGGTGACAACAAACAGCTTGGTGAAGAACAGTCCCTTGGATAGTAGTTTAAACCAGGGATTGTTCCACTTTGGAGACTGCAGCTAGGTTTGTTTTTTTTTTATTTTTAATTGGGTGTTGATAGTTTTTGAAGAAACTTTTGAGAAACTTGGAGAACTCTGAAAGCATTGTGCCTGTGGAGGTTCAGATTGTTGCTGTATCTGAGCTTGCTGCAGTGCTTGTCATCAGGAGAGTGGTAAAGCACTGGGGATTGCTGCTTCTCTGGGAGTCTGACCTGCAGAACTCTAGGGAGAAGGAACAAAGAAAAACACACCCTGTGTCTTTGTTCAGCTGCCTGTTTGCATTTTCCAACAATGCTCAACATGATCATTGCCTTTCACTTCGAAATGAAGCATTCTGTTGCATAAAGCTCAAGCTGCAGTGTTGCTCTGACTCTAGGAAAATGCTTTTCCTACTTAATTAACAGAACTCTTTTCATGTAGAAAACTGAAGGCTTTGTAATGCTAGGTATGAACCAGGTAGTCTGTGCTGAATATGTACTCTCACTGCCCTTTGTGTCTGAGGAACTGGTATTTTCCATGTGTTTGGAGCATTTAGGTGAGCCAAGTCTCATGTATAATGTCTGCATGTGGTTTGTCCCTTCATGGTAGTGAAGGATTCATTCAGGCACAAAAATACACAGCTTTTTAAACTTCTCATTAGAATTTTCAGATTTATGTAGTTGTTTTCCAGATATTACTTCGTGCTATGTTGCTACTAATCAAGAAATGCTTCTGCCTTCCTTGAGGGAACCTACTTGGATGACAGTTCTTTTGCAACTTACCCTAGATTTTCCCCTGAATCCCTTTCATTTTTATAGGAATAAAACTTAGGGGAAAATAGTTTTTCAGGGAACTAGAGAAGCCTTCATGTATGCAAAGGTGATATTTTGCTAACATCAGAAGAGTTATAGTAGACCCACAGTTAGACCAGGATAGTTGTGCTCTGAATGAACTGGAGTATTTTTTAATGAAGATCAAGCATTTTGTGCAGAATTTTCAGTGCAAATACATGGAAGAGAATAATGTAGGCAACAGCAACTGCCCTCATATATGCCTCATTTACAGACACCTCATTTACAGAGGTCTTGCTTTGGCAGGTGTATTAACTATCCTCACAGCAATATACTGAGTACTTGAGTAGCACTGAGCATAAATCATTGTGACAAGAGCATAAGGAAATCCACATTTTACCTATTTTTCCAGAATTCTTCTGCTATTTTAATGTCTTGTATTCAGCAAGGCAGAAATTGCATTGTGTACTGTAACCTTTCTATAAAAGGCTTGGAGTTTGGTAGTCTGATATTGAATTGTCTTTGTTTTGATAAAAGGATAATTTTCTGATGTGTTCTGCTTCAAATTCTCAATTTCTGAAGGATTGATCAGGAACTTAAAGAACAGAATGACAGGTTGCCAGCACAGTTCAGATATAGTCAACTAAAAGCCCTGTTTGTCTTCCTAAGTGCTGAGGGGCTAAACCTGGTCTGCACATTATTCTGCTGACTGTTCATTATTAAAAGCATGGTGGAGGGCTCCTCAGTGAAGCAGAATGCTTACCTACTACTTCTGATTTTCTTGGAAGCATAACACATGAATCATCTCAGAGGACAACTGAGTGCACATTGGATACTGGATGTGTTCAGTATTATCTGATGCAACCATGGCAGAGCAAAGCTTATTAGCAGCAGGATTAAAGCTGCTGGCCTGTAGCCAAAGTATTTAAAGCATTAGTGCCTTTAAGTTTGGCTTTAATCTCCCGTGATCTCTGAAACGTGCTGCTGTTTTTAGCTGTGATTGTGCCACGGTTTTCTTGGGAGAGCCTTATTCATTGTCCAGCATGGCTTTAGTTCTATCTTCCAACATCCGCTTCTGTGCTAGAATTAATGTCAGCAGCATCAGAGCCCATCTGCTTTAATGCTATGTGTAAAACGGGAAACAATTTAGAACTGGTTCAGGTCACACCTACACTGTGATCAGCAGTTACTCTCCTGCCCCAGTAACCCTCTGTGAAGTTTTTTACTTTCTGGAAAAGAATTTCACAGTTCTGTGGCTACAGCTGCCTCAGGTCGCATGTGTGGTCCTTCATACCCTTTCTAGAAGATGTAGCTAATTTAGGGTATTCATTTCACATTTGCAGTTTGCCATTTCAGTAGTGCAGTAGTTAATGCAAAGGAACGTTCCTCTGGGCACAGAGCAGTAGGAAGGGCTTTTTGTTGTGCACAAACTGGGCAGCATTATGTGCTGGCTTTTCTTTGCTGTGGAAGGATGAGGAATGTGGCTTCTATTCTTCACCTTTAATGAAGCAGTAGTGAAGTTTAGTATCAGGCCTGAAAATTCTTGTGCTTGAGGAAACAGGACATCTCTGAGGTGGAAAAATTGACATTTCTTAGCGCTTGAACACCCAGCTTAAACCTACAAAGCTGTTGATGCAAGAAACTCTTGGTAGTGTTCCACTGGGAGGGAATTGTGAATATGTGTGCTATGTTAATGCCTCAATCCTCGACAAGAAAAGCTTTTTTGCTGAAATTACCTTTAGTCAAGGAAATAATTTTTTGTAAGTTCTGTAAGATTGAATGTAAATGGTTCATGACTTCAAAGAACTGCTCTTTTCTTTGTGTGCTGCCTTTAGGTGAGCAATACTGAGGAATCAGATGAGATGCCATTGCCAGACTCTGAGAGTGTGTATGTTATTCCTGGAAGTGTTTTGCTATGGAAGATAACTCCAAGACCACCAAATTCAGCACAGGTCAGCTATGCTTCTCCTTATTGAAAGTGTGTGCTATCCTGTTTATCTGTATGGTTTACACAAAGTACAAAGTTTGTCATTAGCAAGTCTGGATTTGCCTGTTTATTGCAACAAGCCTCCCCACAACTGTACCACAACTGTAACTTTCTAATGTGGGTTTGGAAGGATAACTGCCGCAGAGCTCAATCTAGGATTAGTGGAGTTTCTCTGGAAAATGGTATGCTTCATGTAGACAGTGGCATGGAGTCTTTCCCCACCTCTCCCCTCCACCCTGCTTCCCCACTGAGGCACCAACCTTGTAAGAAATCACACTGAAGGGCTTTATGAGAGGCCAGACATTTCCAAGGACAGAGCTGCATGGCACAAGTTGGTGCGTGAAGGGCTGTGAAGCTGGAGAACCACTAGGCAAAGTACAAGGGTATTATGTGCAACTGAGAAGACAAATTGGTGCAGAAAAGATGCCCCCACTGCATTAATCAAGGAGGAAATCTCTCTACAGAGAGAGAGAGAAAATACCAGTAGGACTGGAAAAAGAAGATAAGAGGGAAATAGTGCACTGAGTAATTGGATGCTGGCCTCCTTAAACAGAAACACCAAGGATCATGTACACAGCCTGACAGTGCAGTTTTGCTGGTGTCTTGAGCAATCCTATATTGAGTGATTAAGCAATACAAAAGCATTTGGATGTTTGTTTTTAGACAGCAGTTTTCATCTGTATGAAATCAGTAGCTAGAGGTGTCGTAAAGTCACCTTTCATCTTTGAATTTCAGATGTATAATTTTACAAGCTTTGCTATGGCTTTGAATGAGCTGGACAAAGAAATGGAGAGTGTCATTCCCAAAACCGACTGCCGGCTACGACCAGATATCAGAGCTATGGAAAATGGAGAAATAGGTAAATTCAGTTATGGGCAGTTATTTTTTCTTAAAACTGAGGGACTGGGAAAAGTTGTAAAATGAACAGCTGGAGGAAGTAGCTCCCCATGCATTCCTCCATGATGCCAGGCAGTAACTCTTTAACACAACATTCTGCAGGCAGTGTTGAGCTTCTGTGTCACCCCTCTGTACAGAGGGACAGTTGGGATGATGCTAATCTTCATAGTTTCCCATATCTGCTGCTATGGTTTAGACTGGTGACCAAAGCAGTGTTGATAAACAATATCTGCACAGTCTTAAGGAAATACTCATGAACTTCTTAGTGTGTTTCCATCAGCCTGATGCAGAAGGCAGTGTTTTGTTGTGCCAGTTCTGAGAAATGCAGTCAAAACTATTTAAGTGAAACTGCAATGCTATAAATTATACTTCATGCAAAATTATACTTCACTAGGAGTTGAACACTTCTGCTGACCTAGAACAGTGAATTACAAATATATAATGAGACTTCTAGGGAGTAGAAGCAGTATGCTTTTAGAGTATTAAAGCAGGGTGGCCAGCTTTGTAGACAGCATGGAGGTTCTTGCTTTCTCTGGCTTGCTAATTGATTGGGGTAAGTCATGAAACCCTGGTACAGTTTCAGCTGAATAATAGGGCAACAACTGTGAGACTTCTTGATAAGTAGTCTGAGATCTTGCAATGAAAAACAGTGTCATGATGTAATACTGTGCAGCTGTGCAGTTTTTTCTTTTTCCTCAGAAGCTGAAAAACCATTTCTTTGAGGCTTTTAAAACAGATCAGTGAATTCCCACAACCACTCTCCCCTACCTGTACAACTGTTTTGTGGCCATGATGATGAATATATTTGGTTCAGATCATCCCAGTAATTTGTCTGTTTAAATTTGAAGAGCAAATAACTGTGTTGTTAGCAACAGACCATAGTCCTTCACGACACACTAGTGGTGTGAAGTTTGTATAGCAGCTAGTAATACACAGTGGGTTAGAAGCTAACAAGGAATGGCTGATAAGAAATAGTTATGAGAATCATTCTTGGATGACTTAAGATGTGTATGAAATGCTTTCTGAGGATTCAGGAAAGTGAGATTGACTTTCATCTAATCTGCTTCTGAGTCTGACTATGTGTGTAAGTATGACTTACTCCTCAGACCTTCTGATCATCCTTCCTGCCAAAGAGAAGCAACTGTTCTGCTTGTTTGGGATGCTACATTAGTGCATTACCAAAAAAATGAAGGGATGCTGCAGAGAGACAATTCTTTGTGATTTGGAAATAAACATTCCAAACCTCTGGTGATGAGGAACTAGACACTAGTAGCAACTTAACTCAAAACTCAACAAGAAGCAGGTGGCTTTCAGACTTCTGAAATAAATTGATCATATCTTCAGTTTCCCTACTGAAATAAATTCTACATATGCCACTTCCCTTAGCTCTCATTTGCTGTCATGTAGGCACATTTCCAGGGTCCTCAGGCCATGGAAATATATATTTAACTGTCTTGAAGACTAGGATGCCACTGGCTGATCCTGTGCCACAGCTTTGCTTTTAGACTAAACCAGTAACCTTTGCTGTTCTGTAGAAAGCTCTTTACATGGACATTTTCTATTACTGCCCGTATTTATTTTCTGAGTCAGATGAAATAATGTCCTTGCCTTATATATTATGCTTTAACATCTTCTGTATTTTTGTGTATTTTTATTCCTTCAAGATCTGGCTAGTGAAGAAAAGAAGAGGCTAGAAGAAAAACAGAGGACCGCCCGCAAAAACCGTTCAAAGTCAGAGGAAGACTGGAAGACGAGGTTGGTGCCCTTGCCTCTGTGTGTGTGTGTGCAGTAATATAAAAGCTTGGAACATTCAGGTTAAGTGACAGTCTCTGCTGGTGACGTGCAGTGAGCATGAAGAGCAGACAGACAGCATCAGGTCTGGCAGTGCTGCTGTTGTGTTTGCAGACTCAGTCAAAGCGGGATGTAGCACTTCCAGGGGGAAGTGCCAGGCTTGCTCTTGGTTCCTTTCCTCACTGCTTGCACACCCATGTGCAAATACAAACTGTTGTCTCCTCTGAGCACTTCTTGGTTCTGACATGGCAAAGATGTTACCTCTGATGGCTGCTTGTAAGGAGTGTTGTTGCTGGTTAATTTAGAATTGCCTCAAATGTGCATCCCTGGCCAAAGAGAGGCGGAAACACTCTCCCCTTGTGAGCTTGCCCATGACTTCTTAGCCCAGTGGCTCTGTACTGACAGTGTCCTGTTCTCAAAGTTTATCACCCAGTTATCCAAGACCCTTGCCTTCTTTTGGAGGGGGCCCCTAACTACAAAAGAGGAACTCAGGGAAAAGTTAGCATACAAAGGACCTGCCAGGATGTTTTGGGGAATTTTTTTTGGTGGTTTTCTTTAAACTATGAGGAGTCAACTGGGAGCTGTTAACACAAGCTAAGAAGAAACTATGAAAACCTGACCAGATGAATCTAGTTTGACCAAAGTCTATTTAAAAGCAAAGTAGTAAGTTGGCATTATCTTCTCAGGAAAAACAACAATAGGGCTAAACTTCAAGTAAGCAATTAATACAGTAAGATAGTCTGGATTTAAATATCTTTAAAATGTTTGTAAAAATAAAATACATTTTCCTTTTTTTTTTTTTTTTTTAATGAAGTCACCCATCATCCCAAAATCCCAGGTTTGGACATGTCTGCCTTTGTCTTTTTCTTATGCCTGCTCTCCTGAAGTGTTTGGGTTTGTTTGCATACAGACTGATGGAGAATAGTATCTAAGTGCTGGACAGCCTTGCACCTCTAGCTTCCTTTCCTGAATTCAGAGTGATTCTAGCTCTCACCAGGTGTTTTCAAACCTGGTATAGTTACATAGTATTCTTTCAGGTTCCTGAAGTAGCTTAAATATAGCTCAAAGCACCTGAAGCTGGAAATTGGGGAATTCCCATGGAGCTGTGGTTTTTGGGTTATATAATTAGCACATATGCCATTTACAAGGTTCTGCAACTGCTTTTGTGCAGATTGTGTAGACCTGGGTCTTCAGCACAAGTCTGGGATATCCTGTAAGACCTCTGCTTTCCTGGATGTTTCTAAGGCTTTAGCAGAAAATTCTTGATGTCTGATCTCTTAGTAGGAATGCCAGGTGTATCTGCCTAGTAAGGATGGTTGTTAAGATTAGGGAGACTTGTGCTATATGGAGGGTTGAAAGTACATGCTGTGAAGAACTCTCCTACCTGTTCCCAGGTTATCCATAGGTCTTACTGTGCAGTGCATTATGAAATTGTATCTAAACTACTGCCACTTCCTTGCCACAGAAAATCAGGTTTCTTGCTTTGTCTAGTAGAATTCCTCCTTCCTAAGACAATTCTCCAAAGTGCCCAGTGATATATATGTATATATATGTTTATTATTCTGAATCCACTTTAGAAGTGGGGTCTGGGTGTTTCTAAGGAGGTGATTAATGTTGAATACTTAATATTTTCAATGCTGGCCAGTAATCTTGAGTAAAAATATTTAATTCAGTTCTGAAATACAGCAGTGGTCTGTTGATTTTGATGAAGTCTATCCTGTCTTTCCCACATCACTGACTGGTTTAGGTCTTATATGTCTCTCAGACTTAGTTCTTCCCATTGCCTTTCTTCTTCCTATTCAAGTAGGCGGATACTGGAGGAGGGGCACTCTGTCCTGACCTGTACAAGTGTTGAGGACATACTAATGAGCTCTGGGGTGATAGAATTTCTTAATCTGAGAGGTGAGGTCACTGTGCTTATAGCCTTGTTTCATGACAAATGTTTGGCGTTAGCTCTGGAATGAGCTGCTGTCCTTAGTGAACTGGACACCCAAGCTGATCCATACACCTCTTACTTGGGAGTGGCTGACTCCTATGGGAGGAGAAGCAGGAGTGAGCTGTGTACAATACTGGGGTGAATGACTTCTGTTGACTTCCGTTAATTTAACCAGGCAGCAGGAGAGCCACTGGAGTGTTCACCTGTTCAGTTACTCCTGGGAAGGCAGCACAAGGCATTTCTTCCAGCACAGCTCAAGTGCTTTGAGCCAAGCAAGACTTGCCTGTTAGCTGCCCTGCTTTGTAACATAACCCTGCAGTACTGGTGGCCTTTAAGCTTTTGCCTTTTAAAGAGATCAAGTCATATTTGGTTGAAATGTACTTTTTCTATTCTGAAACATTATGGTGCTGGAGAATGGAAGAGCAGAGTTAAACAGGCTGTCTTGCACACAGATGATTTACTTGAGTGTGGTCACTACAGTGAGTCACAGAAACAACTGGCTTCTGTGGTCAGTGAGGAGGTGAAAGGAAGCTGTGGAGCACATTAACCACAGAAACAGCTTCTACCAAGCTGTCTCCTGCCATAAATATGGCTTGGCAAAATACAGAAGGAAGTTAAAATGCTTGAAGTCTGGTACTGTGGGCTGTTGAGGCATAAGATTGAGTAACTGGGCCAAACAGAAAGTGGCATTCACTGTGTGTGCTGTATGGTGCCTCCAGACTAAGCAGGGGGAGAGAAGACAGGAGAGACAGCAGGTGCTCAACTTCAGTGTTTCTATTAATAACCAGCTTAGTAAAAGCTTGCAAGTAGCTCCATGCAGATGGAATCAGCTTTCTGGGCATTCAGATTGAGTCTCCTGCTGCCAACAGGGTAACACAACACAGTTAATTTGTAATAATCCAGAACTCTTCCTGCAGCCTGTGGGTGATGTTTCATCTACACTGAGGGTAGCTGGCACACTTGTTCTGAGTTCCTTGCTGGTCAAACCACAAAGGGCATGAAGCAAATGCATACAGTGGAAACAAGGACAAGCCACCTGTGAAGAGTAGAGAGATGAGTTTTGGTAAGGAAGGCCAAGGTGAAGCTGGAACTTGGCAAAGCATGCAAAAAATAACACAAAGGGGTTCTATGCAAGTTAACCAGAAAAGAAAGGTCAAAGAAGGCGATGGTTTTTAAGGTGCTTTCCAACCCAGGTCACTCTACAATTCTATGATGAAGTGCATTGCAAAACAAGGCTTTGAAAAAACAAGTAGTAATCTAAATCCAGGGTAATATTTGTTTTCAAGACTGCAGTGCTTTGTGGTGTTTACATGTCTTGCAAAAACTATTACTGCTTGTGCATGCCAGAATGGTTGTTCACAACTGCTTTGAAATAAAACTGTATCTGTCCTTTTTTATGAAGTAATCTTGGCAGCTTCAAATGGCAAAACACTGGTGTCAGTAATTCCATCTCAGATGTTTAAGCAGTGCAGCAAATGGGGAAATGTAGTCACTGAAGATAACGATAAACTCACTTATAAATTTAAAACCAAGAGGATTCCTGCAATAATTATTTTGTGCAGTAAATTGCTGAAGATGTAGCAAAGCAGTTCTGAACTTCTACAAGCAAGTCTTAATAGCTTCACTAACATGCTGTGTGTTTCCTTGCAGATGGTTCCACCAAGGCCCCAATCCCCACACTGGTACACAGGACTGGCTTTACTCTGGCAACTACTGGGACAGAAACTACTTTAACTTGCCTGATATTTATTAAAATGCAGTAAGGAGCCTCTGACTGATACAAATAAGTCTTAATCCATTTTAATGTTTTCCCTTGTTCTACTTATCTCCTGAAAATACTGACATGTTATCAAACAGAATATTAAGCATCTCTGCAATAAATCTGGTGGTACATGATCTGCAGTCCTAAAGGTAGGGGAATAGCTTTTCTGGCTGATGGTGGGTCCCGCATGGACAAAGTCGCTGTGGTTTCAAGCTGCCCTGAGTACACCTATATTAGGTTGTGGTGTATGAGGAATAGAACACCTTCAGCTGTTCTGTGAATACTTTATTTTGTAGATAACATTGCCACAAGTAAAACTGGTTTTATTTATTGTGACATGAGAATGTTTAAAAAGCACACGAAGTAATTGCAATATTCTATTCTTAAATGAAGAAAAGAGTGTCACTTCTGTAAAGATGTAATTTTTCATAAAGTGACTTTTCTTTTACTAAAGTAATTCCCTTGAAACCTGAGCTCTGCTCAGGAAATTCCAGAAGTGTTCCCATCTCTGGAGCAGTAATGCAGTTGTTTAAGGTGGTAACATTACTCAGAGGTTATTTATTCAATGTTTTGTGCAGTGTGTTTTGAATTTTGCTCTCCTGTTTTGCTACCAACCTTATGGTTTAAGGAATTAAGAGCCATTTAAATATCTACAGATTTGATTTGAACTGCACACTAGTAACAGGTTTTAAAAGAATCTGTTTCATGCACTAGAAGTTCCGGTGCCCAGCACCACTGCAAGAACCTAATCAGTCCAGGAATGACCTGGTGGAACATGGCAGGGGGACAGGACTGTGTCTGTACTGTGCAAACTCCCTGGGAGGAAGTCTTGTGCATTTCAGAGGTAGTACAGCACCTCAGTGAGGCCTCCTGTGCACAGCTGCTTTACCCCTTTTCAGTGGGGTGCATTCAAACTTAGTCTGTTTATATTGAACTGTGTACAGAGCTTCTAGAGGGCAAGCTGCTCTTTGTACAATATTTTAACTGCTGTCTGGAGATTAGTGTTAATTGAATAATTTAATTGCTACTAAATAAAGGCTTCAAAACTTCTTGCATCTAGACTAAAGTGAGTGGTGTTCAACAGTGCTGAGTCCTTCTGAGCAAGCTCATCCAAAACCTGCAGCAGTGAGGACAGGTACTATGTTTCTCTGTGCTCAAGGACCTTTCTCCTCCCTCAGCAAGTCTCCTTCTAGGGGGTGGGGGTGCTGGGGAACTGAGAGCTTCCTGCAGCTTGAGCTTTGAGTGGACTACTGAAACTGTTAATAAGGCAATGAGATGCTTTCTATTTTTATTCTAGGCACTACTTGAATTACCCAGGTCTTGATGCTGAGACATATTTGCATAGATAAGGGGAAGCTTTTTCCTTGGCAGCCTTTCCTGTGAGGGGACAGCACACAGTGACCTGTAAATGCAGGAGTTCAATACCTGTTCTATCTGTAGGAAGCCTCTACTCTGGCCAGAGCTTCTTAAAATCTGTCTTGACTGCTGTGCAGGTTCCACAGAAGTGAGTCTGAGATCCACAGAAGCAGCCTGGCTGTTGGGTCGGGGCAGGTCACACAGCACTCAGTGCTAAGGAAAGCAAAGCATTTAGTTCCTGCCTGCCCCCATGACTACACCATGTCAGCACAGTGAGAGGCTGGGTGGCTCCTCACTGGAACAGCTCCAGCAGATGTGGCAGGGGCCACAGTTCACACAAAGCTAACACTGGGGATGTTCAACATGGGAATGCAGTTCTAATTGCTGGTGCCTTTTTTGAACATTTGCTTAACATTATTTGATTTATTGCAATGTAAACTCCATCCCTCCTGACCTCTTTCTGAAACAGCAAACAGCCTCTCATCTCTGCTGGTTTAAAAATTAACATGAAATCAGTAGAATTACTTCAGCTGCTACCTAAATGCACTCCAAGGAGAGGGTATTTGCCCCACTCTGAATATTACACAAATGCTAAAAGTTCAGCTACAGAGAAAAAGACGTGTATGAATGTGAGATTAAAAATGTGATTCTTTCAGACTAAAATCAGAGCAGGACTTGCAAACAGTAACAAGCAGAGGAAGGCAGTGTGGGTGTGTTATATAAGACAACTAATTTAACCAATCATCTCAAACATAAATTAATCCTTTCCAAAATAAAATTAAGTTTCTAGTAGTGAAACTCAAACAGTAGCATGTTCCTATGTGGGAAGCAAGCTTATTTCTTCAGTACCTTGCTAAAATTTGACAAAGCTGCCTAAAAGTTGGGGTTTTTCAACAAAAACAACACTGTTAATCTATAAATCTACCTAAGCTCAACTCTCTTTTACAAAAGGCTCTGCTGTTCCAGGAGAGGTGGGGCAGGACAGCTCCATGCTAGAGGATTTCTCCAGCTGAGCTGGGTACATGCCACCACAGGGAAGAGATGCTGGTGGAGGCCTTACCTAGAAAGATGGGCACCAGCGCTCTTGCTCTTCGTGGAAGGATGACCAATTCTTGGCCCACTTAGCCCAGCTGCAGAAACTCACCACATCCAGCACCACAGGTACCCACCACCACTTTTTTTTCTAAGTGGAAAAACTTAGGTCACTGCTTGAATAAATCATCTTTCAGGCAAGGAGAATCAAAACTTGGGCTCCAACTAGTCACCTCTCCTTAACCACAGGGCTAAGATTACAAAGTAGATTACATTTTAGGTCCCTAACACCTGCTTCAGAAAATACAGGTTTTCAGCAAGATCATCTGGCACCAATGGGCATGTTGCCATCACTTTAACCTGCCTCTTTGCCCTCAGGAGTACAGAGTCCTAGCCAGGGCCACATTTCTTGGAACAAACAGCAGTGAAACCTAAGACATGCATTGGGGTCAGGCAGACAGTGTTGGTTCAGCAGTTTCTTAGAAGTCACCTCTAACCCTGCATTGCACTGACAAAAGGTGATCTTCCATTTATTTACCACTAAACTGTAGAGCTGGAAGAGGGAAGATGACATGAATGCCCAGACTTGCTCAGTTTGATTCCACTTGTGCTGTAAATTCTGTTCTCTCAGAATGGCAAATCATCATCAGATGGACCTCAGGCTGTAGTACTTGAGGCCTGGCCTGCATTTAATGGCTGCTTCATCTTTAACGGATACTTTGTTCAGTCTACTTTGGAAACTGCTCTATAAAAGATGGAACCTCTGCATTCATAATCAGCTCATCATCCCAATACAATGACATAACCTCACTGGTTGAGGTAACCTTGGTTTCACAGCAGAAAGGTACAATCTGTAATGGATCGTTAGGAGCAGGTGATGGTTGGAGGTGAAAGGTGGCAATTCTCTGCACAGCTGCAGAAAAGAAGGCAAGTCTTTCAAGGCATCATCATAGCTCAGCACTGACCTGATTTCTGAATGGCATCAGAAATTATGAGAGACATTATTCAAAGCATTGCAGAGCTAAATCCTCTCTGAAAAAACATTATTCTGCCTGCCAGCCCAAGCTAAGTCAGACCCATTTATAACCTGTCAGTATTGGGCAATGCCACAGAAAGGAACGACTGCCTTGCAGCTGTGCAATCCAGTTAGCTCTCTACTGGTGCACAAGTCCCAAATCCTATACTGCACTGTGGGTGGGAGACTCCACAGGCAACCTTGCTCCTAGCCCAGGTGCTGTGAGCTACCACCCAGTCAGCCTTACCTCTGTGTCTGGTAAGATCATGGTACAGATCATCCTGGAAGATACATCAAAACATACGGAAGAGCAGAGGTGTTAAAGACAGCCCAACATGAGCTGCAGCTTCTCCAGGGCAAATAGTACCAGACTCATCTAGTGGCCTTGGATGATGGAGTGACTGCATTAGTGGACAAGGGATGAGCTATGGATATAATCTACCTGGACTTCTGGAAGGTCTTTAACATTCCCTCCCAACATTCTGGCTAAATTGGAGATACATGGGTTTGAGCGATAAGGAAGTGGCTAGATGAGTGAAAATAAATCAGCAGTAAGTGGACCCTCAAGAGTCTGTGCTGGGACCAAAACTATTGGTAACAAGTCTGTAGCAGACTTGTTACTGTCTCTTCAATGACAGCAGGATCTAGTGCCCCCTCAGCAAGTTTGCATATGACACCAAGCTGAGTGTGGTGCACTAACTTTAGAGGGAAGAGATGCCATCCAAAGGGATGAGGACAGAGTTGAGGACTGGGCCCACACAACCATCATGAAGTTCAGCCAAGGCCAAGTGCAAGATCTTGCATCTGCCCACAGCATTCATACAATCCAATGCTGCAACTTGCTGAAAGCAGAAAGGCTGTGGCCACATCCCACCCCTCTGCCAGCTGTGGTGAAGGGGTGGGTGCACAGACCATCTCCTGCTTACAGCATGGCCTTTTAAGACAGACAGCATATAAAACCCAAGGGATTTAACCAACAAACTGCAAAATAGAGTTCCTTAGTGGCCTCTGGCAGGGGCTCAGAAGGCACAGCTGGAGACTGTAACCTCTTCAGCCACACCCCAAGAGGAATGAGGTTATTCCTTCTTAATGGCTTTGTTTGTACTCTGGAATCTTATGATTGCAGGGCAAACCCTGAAACAAACATCACCTGCCTAGGTGAGGTGATCATGGCAGGTGACATTTGCTGCCCAGCACAAAACACAGTATCATTTTCTGTTCCAATAGAACAGGCACAAAAAAAGGTCACTATATAGTGCTGTATTTTCAAGGTTACCACTGTCTTTTGGAGGATCATGAAGACAGAAAGATCACAGAGACAAGGCATGATCAGGAGTCTGCTGAGGGATAAAATCTTTAACTGCCAACATTGCTGCAGGTCGACCTTCGTTTTAGTTGGAAAACCATCATCTGCCTACCTGCTCTTGCATTCTTGGATGTCTGCATCTCTACACAATCCTGAGGAGAAATCCAGCAATACTGAAGATTTAAAACCGTTGGTGAAAAGCATTTAGAAAATCTAGAATAGCTTCTTTTTAAAGGTAACATACTTGCAGCAGAACTCTGCTAATTTTTAATGACTTTCAAGTTCATTCACACTCACCACAAAATACTTCTTGAATCCTTAGTAATTTCTCAAGAAAACTTCTCACATTATCTCTTCAGTCCTAGAGAGTGACAACACAGATGATAATATTTAAAACATTAAATATTCATATGTTATGACTTGTGAAACTAGGAAGAAGAGCTTCCTATAGAAAGAATATTTAAAGACTATATATATGAGAAGTAGAAAATGCATCATTTTTGGAGGAGGGAGAGCAATCCAAAGCCTAGATTTTCTGTACTGAGAGCATAAGAAAGCAACATGCCTTGATAAAGGCACTACACATACCTGAGTGCAAAAGTAGCCATGATTTCTTTGAAACCATCCTCAACGAATACAGAGCAGAGGAGAACTTGGCACATTTGTTCCACTGGAAAACTTTCAGAACTCCAGGCTGCAAAGCTCTGCACAGCAAAAGCTTCAAAGATGCTTAAGTACAGATGTCATAAACAACAGAGAAATGTACTACCAGAGGTGACAGAACTGAAGCGTGAATCTCCATAAACATTTGAAAAGGCTGCATAAAATTGTGTTGTCTGAAATTAAAGAGCAGCTATAGGAAAAAATATGCCTGGAAACTAATTCACTATGTTGGGATTTAAATCCTGGTTTTGGATGCCTTTAAGAGCAATGTATCAGGTACTTAACTAACACACATCACCCCTTTGGACCTGTCAGCCCATAAGCAGCCTGCCCAGATGAGGTCATTGCCTTGTCCTACCACCTTTTGCCCCTTTCCACAAGTAACAGCTTCCAGACAATGTTGAAATCTAAGAACCTGGGCAGAAATTCAGCAAATCAAGGTCCCAGATAAGCCTCAGAAAAGGGATGAGGTCATTCATTAACTGGAAAGAAGTCTATGTCCCACCAATACAACTATCTTTTTTCAATACAGTAAACATACTGCTTTTAGTGAAAGACTGGGAGGTCCTTATTACAAAAATTATTTTGCTTAGCAAATTCTGACAATCTCTCTCCCTTCTCAAATCCTCAACTCAAACAAGTAATTTTTTTTCCTTTTAATCTCCTTCCCTCTGCCCACCTGGGCATCTCCTCTAAGTAAACACAGCTTGCCAGAAATGCCTGAAGAGCACTGACCAACAGCCAGTCCTGCTGAGCTTAACAGATTACTTGACTGGAACACCATCATGGAATAGGTCACATCAAAAGATAAGAAGCACTTTGGAAAAACCAGCAATGGAAAAATTAGGGCTAACAGTAAGACAACTGCATATGAACTCCCCATGGCTGACTCTCACTGGTGGTTAAAACACAGGGGTTCAGTAGATTGCGAAGATCTTGGACAATTGTGCAAAGGGGGTCTGAGCAGAAGCAGGAAGAAATATGTAACTAATATGCACCTACCCTGGTAACCTGTGGTGGGTCCAGCTGTGGGGTCCAAACACACATCAAAAAAGTGATCAGAAATAGAAATAATTTAGCATTTAATTCTGGAAAGGCTGCCTCAAGTTTAATTTCTGTGTGGTAGGAAATGGGTGGAGAAGAGGCCAGGTGAGCAGGAACACTTTTCACCATCTCCTAACAATGGCACACTTTTGTGACTTGAACAAGTCTATTACTCCTACATTTCACTTGTTTGGGATTGCATAACTTCTAATGGAAGTGCTTCCTACTACTGCTGGTGTTTCACAATGACTGCTGGAAAGGGAAGCTGAGTGCTGAACAGGCTACTCTGCTTTCACCCCAGTGCAAGGTTTGATCAGCCCTACACCAACCTAACACCTGCTCCTGTTCAGACTTCAGCAGGCACAGAGCAGTTCTTAAACACAAGTACAATCAATGGCTGTTGCAAGCTGAAAAGCAATTCAGTACAGTATTTGGGGAATTTTATTTAGGAATAAAGCATAACTAGAAGATGAAACAAGCATTCAAAGTCAGAGAAGAAATTAATGTGCTTGCTTTAGAGTAAATTAGAAACTATTTTCAAAGGTGTAGGAATGCAATAAATACAATTGTATGTGGTTCTTTTTCTTCAATGAAGAACAAGTGAATTTGATGTCTTAAAAATGTGTCTTAAAGCTCCTTCACTCTATGGCTGAACTCAACATGACATGTAACTCACTTGCTAATCCAGGAGACTGTAATTATACTGAAAGAACAAAGACGGGGGTAGCAATTGCTGAGGAGAAAACTTTGTTACAGAGTCACTTAACATCCCAGATGTTTTCCCAGTACTTGGAATCATCTTGTTCAAGAGGCCACCAATTACAAGTCAAACTCAAGAAGCAAAGGAAAAATTCATGTCCACATTTCTTTTAATTTTACTCAGAAATATAAAAGTGCAAGTTCTGTAAATTAACAACATTTACAGTACATCACAATAAATATGCCACCTTGTGACATCTAAAAATTCTAGTTATTTATTTGAAATGACTTGTACTGAGATAAAAATTGCATCAACATCAACAAAAAATACCTGTCCCAGTAAAGATGGCCTTAATATATTAATTAGCAAGATGCATATTCCATTATTGCTATTAGACCATGCCTCCGAGTTCCACGGTATAAAAACTTACTAGTTTACACAAAAGACCATTGATTTTTTTCTCATCACAGGCACAATCTAACATGAAAATAATTCTGCCATATACAGTGTAGGAGGGTCTCCTACGAGGACGGGGGGAAAATAATTAATACAGAAACATACAGTTGTGATGATTTGCTAAGCCCACAGGAAAGCTGCACTTTGCACAGAGTTATTGAACTGTTACATGAACATATAGTGTCTTTCTATACCCACTCCTAGCCTGGTGAGAACAGGCCTTTTAATAAATTTACTACAATTTTCTAGCTACCTCCAAGTATGCAGACTCTAAATATCCCAACACAAATCGCATGCAGGTGCTTTGTGTCCTGAACAGCCAAGTCTCACATCATATTTAAGGAGTGTATTTAAAAAGAATTCTGCCAGTAGCTGCACCATTCCCAGCTATTTACCCAGAACAGACTGTCTGATTGAAAAATATTAGAAGTCAGATGGGACAAAATAAGATTTCAAGTACATTATAACCCATTTTTAAAATAATTATTTGAACTCTAAGCAGTCACTATATACATATACAATATAACATTTTATAGTCAATACTTATTTGGATTGACCAAATAAAGTTGAACACTCATTTATGACTCTATTACTGTCAAAATGGAATAAAAAAACCCCAGTCTACTACCTGTAACACACCTAGATTATAGAAAAATAAAACTGCTTTTTTAAAGAGTTCCTCCTCTCCTTCAGAAACTGCAACAGAAGAGTTAAACTGCTCTAGGAATGCCTTTCATAGCAGAACTGTGTCTTTCTAGAGAGAAATAAAAGTGTCTCAACCATTTCATTTGGCCTACCAAACAGGACATTGTTTCTCCCCTCCATATCAGTCTTGCCTTAGATGTAACCTCAAAAGCAAATCAATGAAGGTTGGGTATGGGCAAATTCTAGAACTTTGGCAACATAGTCTACAAAAAGGTAAGAAGAAACAAAAAAAAGAACCAACCAAAAAAAAAAAAAAAAGAAAGGCTTAAGCTAAGGAACTGTTTAAGGCAACCTGACCAAAGTAAAGATAAGGCTTTTGGATAACTATTTCCAAGGATATCCAGTTTTCTTAGCTTTGCAAAGCAACATAATTCAACGAACTTTATGGTCAGATTTCCATTCATAAGCTTCTTTAAAAAAATATTTTCCTTCCTAGATAACATTAGCTGAATATAAAACATAAGGAAATACTACACATTACAGACAAAAATTTTAAAAAAGCTACTGATAGCACACTGATGGCCAAGTATTAAAAATGATACGGTCATGACAAAAGTTTAGGCTCTCTGAGGTATTTCAATAACTTAACATCACCGGCTTGAAATACTATACAGAGACCAAAGATATTGTAATGTTGGTGTAACCAATTTGGTATAAGCAAAGCAGATTTGTGGGTTGGCATTTTGTTTGGTTGCAGGTTTTTTAAATACCTTTTAAAGTTCACTGCTATAAGGATCCAGTAGTTTGAATAAAAAACATGGAAAATCTTAAAACGATATCCAGAATATAAGAGCCAAAATAAGAACTGCCCAAGCAGTAGCTGCATGTCAAAGTATTTGTCTGGAATGTACCAGAAGCAAAGAACTTAAATACTGACATCATTTATATCACAAAAATGAGCTGGGTTGGGAGGGAAGGGATAAAGAATAAAAAGGGGTGAGAGGTTTAAAATTCACCATCATGAGGTAACTGGCGTAAGCCACTAAAATTTAGTAAGATCTGCTTTTTGTGGCTGAAGTTTTCCTCCTCCTCCTGTGTACTGGCCAATATTTGGAGAAAAAGGAGTATTCTGACCATTTCCAATTTCGACACTTAAATCAATTACTTTTATTGCATTATTCTAATCAAACCAAAAGTGCTCCGCCTGGCAAATTTTAATGTAGATCTGTTTTAAAAGGTAAAAATCAACCTTGCTAATGTTGTTCAAGTACATCATGTGCTTATTTAGGCTCACCCACAGAGTTGCAAGTAATTGTGTTCAGCTTGGTTTGAAGAAAATAAAAAATCAAGAGTTAAAAACACAAGGTCACTTAACCTTCTTCCGGGTTGATTTACCTTTAGTTAAAATTGTAATGTTTTTACTCAGCCATACCAACTCTGACCATAGTAGGAAAGTGTCTCTGGCACAAGTGGTTTTTCAGAAGAAAAGCTGGACTTCCCAACAGCTCTTTCTTCTGCTTCATCCTAAAGTGCAGGAACTGTGGGAAAGGATAGCAAGCCTTCCTGTCGGTCACTGGGGAACCACTTCCCTTAGAGAGGCTAAGGCTGCGTGTATGCGGACGTGCAATCTGTTCTCAAAGTCATAGCCAGAAAATTCCTCCTGCGGGAAAAAAGAAAACAAGGAAAAAAACCCACAAATATACCTACTAGCCTCCTTCACTTCAGGATATGAAGATAATTTTGCCATTAATGCTTAAAAAAATCATGTTACAAGAGAGTCCAAAGAAGTGAACTGGTGATTGCACGTTGCAATAGCCCTACATTACCCATAGCAAAGGAATTACTACAGAAATTCCAGGTTGGTAAAGAGAGCAGATTGGAGCCCACATAGTTGAAGAGAACCTGAAAGGTTCTACTAATCCAAAAGCTCCAGAAAATCCCAAAAGGACCAAGGCAGGAACAGACAAGGAATGGAGAATTGTAATTTTCAAAGTTTTTGTAGCCAAATCTTAGTTGGAAAACTTATCAAGGTTCTAACACTGCAGGAGTGATGTAGGCTCTATGTGATGGCTGACCTAGCAGCACACATGAATGTGTGCCATGCACATTGATGCACATCTATGTGACAGGAGTTGTAGAATACAGTTGAGGGACACCACCACCTAACATGCACTCTCCCTATGCCAAACCCCCAAAAACACAACCTCCCAAATGCCCTTTCATCTCAGATAGTTAAATTAGAAAATGCCTTAGTTTTTACCTTGGCTTGGAGCAGTAAGGTTTTGCCTCTTGGCACAGTCTACAAAAAGACAAACATTGCATTGGAAACACATCTCAAATGTTACAGAAAATACTTTAAATAAATGAGCTGGTGAGACTGGAGTAGCATCTCTACCTTTGAAAAACATGCTGAGCAGACAAAAATCTCTCAAATTAGGAAACTGAAAATACTAATGAGGCACCCAGGAGAAGCACTATTATGTATTTCCAGTCTTCTACAGAAAATGAGAAATAATAGAAATCATAAAATCCTATTCCCTTCTCTTTCTTAACCATTATGGAGCTCTAGCACGACACCCCAGCTACTAAATTAAATTTTGTATAAACAAGATCCACTCACCTCTAGTTCTAGCTCTTGCTTTCCCCTACTCCATCCCACTTTATTGAAGTCAAGCATCATGTACCACCTCATTTTCTGAGTGCCACGAGAGGGAGTTACCTCCACATCCTTCATACGCTAAATGCTACCACAGCTCCTCCAGCCGAGGTTTGTTCAGCCCTCAAACACCCTACGTGAGGCATATTCAGTTACTGTGTGCTCATGCTGCATGTAAAGCAGGAAGAAGGAAGGACTGCTCTCACATTCTTCAAATCTTAACATACCTTCACTACCCACCACATTTTTTGGGTTTTTTTTAGAAACACTTGACATGATCAAATTTAAACATGAATGTGGAAAGAAAGGCAGCAGGAATATTATGGGACTCAGATTTTCCTTCCAGACTTAAAGGCCCAGTTCTAAGTCTTAGGGCAGCAGGATTTTCAAAAAGAAAATTTGTTTTAAAAGCATTTTCTAGTTCTGTCCTTTGTCATAATTGTTTTTATTGAAAGATCTTCCTCTCCTTCCCCCTTTTAAGGGGAAGGTTCAACACAGCTATATAAACCTGACAACACCAAAACCAACTGAAGCAGAATCTTAAGAATATGAGACACTATCAGCCCAACTATTTCTTACACTACATACAGTGAAGGGGGGTTCAGGTGACTCCCCCATAACCACTTCTCCCCCGTATCTGCCATATCAACACAAGGTAGCATGAACTCCAAGGACTGGGGTTACACATCTGAGGAGGGGAACGGCACCAAGAGCGCTGCACAAGTTGCTCTGGTTTAAGATTCTCTGAGGTAGGGTATGTGCAAAGACCTGAACAATTAAATGTACTGTCAGCCAAGCTATTTGGATAATCTGAAAGCCAAGTGGATTATTTTCTTCCTCATCCTGAACACAAAACCCTCACACTACTCAGGGTGGAAGTCAAAATGCCCACACAAACAGCTTTAATGGAATTTAAATGACTAAAAAAAAAACCACTTGCTATTTTAGGAAGGCATCAAATTCTATTTGGAGAGGATAAGTACAGGTGAACTTTGAATGGCATCCAACAGGATATTAAATAGGTAAGAAAAGGACCCTAGGCATCTACCACACTAAATACCACCTACAGACAAGAAATCCCTGTCTATCCAGGGCATTCTGGCCAGGCCTTTGTTGCTACCAGCAGCAGGAACACTCTCAATATTGAAAAACTAAAACATTGTGACCTAAAACACATTCCATTTCTTGGATTGAACCCAGTTCCTCCACAAAGTTGTAAATTTTTTTTAGGGTAGGTATAAAGCAAATTTTTAAAATTTAATATGCATAGCCACCCACAAACTTTGTTTCATTCTTTGTGCATAGTGGTATGTTGACTCCTTCCACTACTTTTGTAAGTTTAAAAATAGGTCATGCTATTACCTCTGGATTGTCTAACAAGATACAGCCAAGTTCATAGCAAGCATATGGCTGGACGTACAAGTTGCTTTGACGGCAGAGTTCATCTTTAGCAGCTCGCTGAAAGTACTGTAAAAAATGAAAGGAAAAAAATAAACCAAAGACTGCAGAAGTACATTAAAATTGACTGCTTGTTACTTCCAAACAATGCAGAAACATCATTCAAGTTTCAGCTGCAGAAATCAGCCAAAGCTAAAATGAGAATACATTAAAAATTTACAATGGTATAGATTCCTAGATGTTTTTACCAACACTACTGTATCAAGACAAAATGATTAGTCTGGAGTTTACTAAGTATTATTGTGACTGATTCAGGAGTTTTCCGACTTCATATTGAAAAAAATATTAGCTCTAAGAAGAAACTGTGACATCAAAGATGAAGCACTCAGATCATTTAATGTATGTTTGAGAGAAATGGGGCAGGGGGAAGGAGGGTTTAAAGCCAGCATCTTCTGCTCATATGAACAGCATTCTATTTTGGGGAAGAAAAAGGAGAGTTGCACCTACAGATCAAAATCTGGAGTGGTGGCAAAATTATTCTTTGGTATGTCCTAATAATCAAACCCTTCTCTCTAACATGTCCAGAGAAGCAGCAGCAAACCTCTGCTTTTAAAAGATCAATCTTCAAGATACTTTAAAAAAAAATTTAATTTTCGTTGGTGGACAAAGTACATCTAGCAGAGCAAGAACTTTTCTCTTATTCTTCCCAGCTTCCCCTTAACTCTTGTACTACAAACCACTTTAACTGCCATGTTCATTCAACAAAGCCAATTACTTTAACAGCACAGAATATAATGAAGATATGTTAAATCAGAAGATTTTAAAAGAAACTCTGTTAGAATTCACAAACCAGAATGATCAATGAAAAATGAATTACTTGCTTAACACTCTTACTCAAAACTATTCACTGTTTTTAAAAAGTAGTTTATAAAATAGGAAAAATGGTAGAAATTACCATTTAACTACTTACCTGAATAGCATCTTCAGAATTTCCTAAACATTTATGTATGGCACCAAGAAGCAAATTCCTCAAACCAGCAGCTGATGAATCATCCACATCATGACAAGCTTAATGAAAAGATTCCAGTAAACAAGGCGGACTGAAATACTTTCTTAGACAAGAACTGTGATTTACATTGTCTTTTAGTCTGATATTTAAATTTTACCAGAAAAAGGAGATGCTAGTAACATTAATAGAAAGCCAAGTAAGTTGTTTTCTTTTAAATAAAACCCATTCTGTACGAACGTCATCAAGAAATCTGTCACTCATGAGAGCAATTCCTAACAGGAATGAATGTACTGCAGTCAAAGGCAGTTGGTGTGCTCCTCTCACAAGAGGAGGACTGATCTGTACTGATCTTTGAAATATCCACTAAAAAGGTAAAGTTAAGAAACAATCATCTCCTTCTAAAGTTACAGGACATGTTTGTCCCACATCTTTAAAGAAAAACACATAGTCCAAGTTAGAAGGAGCACTGGGCAAGCAATTCAGACAAACCTGACTTTTCTGAACTGAAGTCAAGTGACAGACACACAAAAATTTGTACTGGATTTAAGAACCCAGACTCGGGGTGTTTTGGCATCACAATTCTCAGTGATGATGGGAGGATGAGGTTAATTTGCCAGACCTTTGCCAGATCTAGGGACAGACTGTGCCTCAGTTGAGTAGTGCTCTGTTTCCAGGAAAAACTGAATCACAATGCATGGAACCCTTTCTAAACAAATCAGACTCCATTTTGATCAAGTTGTTAATGCCAGCCAGTTCTGCTAAATCAAGGCAAGTTCCATGAGGAGCCATTGCTCAAACTAGCAAACCAGCCCCTCCAGGAAGGGGAGAATACAGAGCTTTTCATCCCATAACTGCTGTGTCTGGAGCAGTGCAGCTCCCTAAACATTCTGCCTCATACCATAAACCCTGCCAGATCTTAACCAGCTCTGCATTCACAGCACAGATAATCCACAACCCAAAGAAGCCACCTATGGATAACTACAAGGTGGCATCATGAAGTATTTGCATTGTCATCTCTCATGTGGATTACAAGTCTCGAATTACTTGGCATTTTACTTACAGAGATGCAAGTGGATACAAATTAATTCCTTTAAGTCAAGTTCTAGCCTTGAGGAAAGCCTGGAAATCCACCCCAATAAATTACAATCCAATCGTTCATGACAAGAGGAAACAAATGTGGGAAAAAAGACCCCTATTATTCTTGTTTTTGAAATACACATAAGATGCATAAATAACACTCCCTGCAGAGAAAACCTTCAACCAGGGATGGCTGATGCAGACATATTTGTCAGTGTCAAACTTAAAGCAGTGTATCTGTGAATTTGAACCTATACTGCTATTTCACCTCAAAATGTGAACCACTGACTGGAAGCTTACACGAGGGAGACCTACACTGCCTCTGAGTGTGCAGGAGAGAATACAAACTCCTTGCACCCTCTAAAACTGACTGCTCTGAAGGCAAATGACAGCAAAAAAAAAAAATCTAGTTTATCTTGATGTAAGTAAATCTGATTTTGAAGGCTACCATTACCTTTGTGGCTAGAAAACTAGGGATCTGAATATGACCTATTGCCATCATGCAATTTAAATGGGTACGTTATCTCAAAACTGGAGCAAACACACTACTAGTCCTCACTCTTGATTTCAAGACTGGAGTTTTCTAAAATTTCACAATTAAAAAAAAAAAAGCACCTCATGACAAACAATTTTTGTTTTATTTTCTAAATGAGTAAGTAATAATTAGAGGATTTTAGAATGGTTTGGGATCTTAAAGACCATCTAGCTTCCAGCCCCCTGCCATATGCAGGGACACCTTTCAGTAGATCAGGTTGCTCAGAGCCTCCTCCAGCCTGTCCTGGAACACTCACAGGGATGGGACATGCACCGATTCCCTGGGCAACCAGCTCCAGTGCTTCACCACCACACAGCACTCCAGGTGGGATCTCACCAGAGCAGAGGGGCAGAATCACCTTCCTGCACCTGCTGGCCACACTCCTTTCCATGCAGCCCAGGATGCAATGGGCTGCCAATGCCCATTGCCAGGTCATGCTGAGCTTCTCTTCAATCACCTTCAAACTGTTTGCAGAATGCAAACAAGAGTGACTGCTGGATGGAGTGAGAAGCACTGAACACTTCATGGTACACACTGTGACTAAAAGCTTCACAGACACCCTAAGTCAGTAGGAGACTAAGGAAGAGGCAACCATTCACCACCAAGGTCCCAGGAGAAACAGAACACCTATCATGTCATAGAATCTCACAAGCAACCTATTTCCTCTTAAAAGAAAACTGACATGCAGGAATGAATAGGTAGTTTTTGGGTTTTTAAAATTTTGTTTCTGGGTTTAAATGAGTTACACTTTGCTTAGTGACTTGGAACAGTAACTATCATGCATTTGTTTCATTTTAAACAATGATTAACAAACAGCTATATGCATCACGCAGTTACAACTTCTCCCAAAAACTTGTAAAAACAAAGCATTTAGGCTGAATTGTAATGGATCATTATTCTTTCGTCACTCACCTGTATTTTGCTATGACACATGCAAACAAGTTAAAATTTTCATGCTATGGCAATTAGCTACTCCACACAACAGCACAAACTCATACATCTCATTTTAAAATGTAAAGAAATAAATCAAAGAGCCATATATACCTTGACTCATATGCTGTAAGTTCGAGAGGGAACAGTTTGGAAGGGCTTTCCATAAGTATAACACTTCAATGGATGCCAGGACACAGAGCTCTTTGGTTGGCATTTGTTTCCTAAATCTATCTGCCTGCAAAGTGGGAGAAAGTAGGAAGGGAGATCCATTATTTGTTCTTTTAGAGGGAATGTGATATTCAGAAACAATGTATCACAAACACTAATTTTAACTTTTATAAAGTCACCCAACAATTTTATCAAAATAAAGTCAGTGGTACCTTAATCTAAAAAATTAAAATTAAAATCTTTAAAGTAATTTAAGGGTCTGCATACTGATCAAAATTAAAACCTCCTTGTATGCAGCCTGACTGGGTTTGACTGTATTTCACAGTCCCATACACACTGACTGGATGCTGAGACAGTACCATCTGCAAGATCATCAGCTCAGAGCTATTTCCTAAACAACTCCTAGCTCTCAAAAACAACTCAGGCTTTCACAAACAAGACAAGATAGAAAGGAATAAGAAAGGCAAAGCTAGAAGGAAAATTACTAAAGCAACTACAGTATCATGTATTTTTATCTTTAATAATTACTTTAATTGTAGAGTGAATAGCTAATTCACACTTCCTTTGTTAGGTCCTTCAAATGACACTTTTCCCACCCTATTCCTTCCCACAAATTCTACAGAAGCAGCACAGCAGAAAAGAGATACATCCTGCTAAAGAAAATACTGAACTAAGAACTGAACTGTCATCACTGTACCAAAACAAGTCAGCCTATGCAAAAACTAACCTTTTTCACTGAGAATTGTTCAATCTGATTGTTTTTTCTTTTGAAAAGCTTCTGAACTTCCTTGAACACATTCTGAGCACCACTGATATCACCAGTGGCTCCTTGACACACTGCAAAAATACATAACAAAAATACATTAACAGTACTGGCATATGAAACTGGAAAAATTAAGATTAGATATCATAGAGTCACAGAGAAAAACCTCCACACACTTACCTTCAGAAAGTTATCTAGATCGAGGATTTGATCAACATGGTAATCTCAACTCCTCCAGGTACCCTCTGCATTCATTAAAAAGTCAGTACTACTTTTTATATCCATTAGAAGAAGTAATACCACCAAGCTTGTAAAGGGGTAATAATTCTATCTCTATGGAGAGGGACGTACAGACAGGCAGGTACACGTATGAGCATGCAAGTGTTCATTATGGAAACAAACACAATTGTCCAAATCAAGCCTGGCACAAAGTTGCAGGTGCAGCAGGCAGTGTGGAAGGCACTACATGCACCAGCAAGTTTCCCAAAAGAAAACAGTGCCAAAACCTTACCACATCACTGACTTACCATTTACCCAACACCCTGGATATACTCACCTGCTGTTAAATAAGCATAGTAGCACTGGGACCACCTGGACTCATTTTTAAGCCTTTCAAAGGATTCAAACGCGTCTTTGAAGTTCATCTCTATCATGCTGCACCAACCTAAAAGCAACACTAATTTAAGTTCAGGGAAAGTACAGTAATTCAAACTCAGTGTCAACATTATTGAAACACACAGTTCTGTTGTGTTTGTTTTGTTATGAGAGCTGGAGCATGTTTAACAACTATAAAAGTAACTGGAAAATAAAAAAAAAAAACAAATGACATGCATTTAAATTCTGGATTAAATTTTCTGGGGCACTTTGAATTAGTAGATTCCATAGGAAATAATAAATCCACATTTCAGAGTAGGAACAAAATTATATGCCAAAAGCTCTCATTTTTAAATTTAGACACTACATTTTGTAGAATGCTGAAACTTACAAATTTACTACTTTTCCCCTTATTATTTTCTACTCTGACAAGATCCCATTTAAAGCTTGAAACAACCTATCTTTTTGACTATAAAGATGCAAATTAAGACCATACATCATATCCTTGTTATTGATAGAAGGAAATGAACACAAAATACAGACCCTGCTAACTGTGAAGCTTCACTAAACCGATTAGTTTTTGACACAGAGATGGGGAATCCTTAGACAAGTCAGATGAATTAATTTCTAATTTTATATAATAGTCAGTAGGCTAACAGTTTGCCATTGATTCCACGGTCTACTCTCTGATTTTGCATCACCTTGCAGATAATTTTATTATGAAAAAGTGTTGAAGTCTACTTGTCTAAACAAGAATATTATTACCATAATGTAAAACCTTTCTAAAAATCCTAGTAAGAAGTCTCCAATTTGTTTACTGAAGCTGCCAGCCAAAACTTGAACGTGAGCTATTTATGGTGTAAACACATCCAACGTACCTATTTCATACAAGCAGACATGCTGAATCTCCCTTTGGTCTGTTGCAAGTTCCAAAGCAGTATGAAACGAGGCCAAGGCACTATTAATTTGGCACTAACAAAAGTGAAAGAAAAAGAAAAAAAATTCAGACACCTAAGATTTAAAATTTGTTGGATAATTAAATTTTGATATAGAAAAAAAATCATATTTTTTTTAATAGGTAGTTAATAAAAATTAGAGTAGAGGAATGTAATACTGTAATAGCAGGCAGGTCAGATGATGTCTCAACCTTCTGCCCTAAAAACCAGTGACTGTATTTCCCCTATGTGCTATTAAGTCCAAAATTCATTGGGTTTGTGCAGTAAGCTTTAAGTAACCTCACTTTTACTAGTCATTCCACCTTTAAAAGTCATATTTGTAGCATCTGCCGATGAAGTTCAGCTTTCTGCACAAGAGGATACCTTTAGTGTTTGATTTCATTTATTTTGAACTTTTCACCTCTTCCCATACCCCTCAGAAACCCCTTTAAGCAACAGTTACTAGAGAATTCATAAATGCTGCATGGCAGGTAAGAAGATAAAAAAGCATACGAGAGAAAAAGCATTTTGATAAAATCATTTGCTAGCAACAGTTTAGCAAAAACAGCTGTAATTCTTTTTCTAAGAATTACAGTTCTTCTGACTACCTGGTTTTCCCAGTCTAGGATGGGACCTCTCCCTATTAATCATCATAGGGGGGGAGATGAAAAATCAATATTTAATTAGCTTTAAACATACTATATATTCCAATACAGCCTATACCAGCTTTAATATTGGTTCAGTATTTATTTTCACATACATTTGCTATAATTTATACAACAAGAATTTTTAAGCCCCTCTCTGCTCACTAAGCATGTGAGCAAAAGAAACCTTTGAAAATGCAAATGCACCATCTATGCCAGCATAACTGAATTTAAAAATTCCTACAAAAATCTGCAGTATTGTAGTTAAGTCCAGGAACACAGAGAGCTCTGAAATTATTGTATTAGGTTTTTTCCTTTGTCTCATCAGGGAAAACTGATTTAGTTGCTAAGGAATTATTTAACTGTAAATAATACACATGGCATCAAGACAGTACAACTGACTGCACAGGGAGCTACAGGTGTATCAGTATAAACACTGTACACTCAGAAAGTACAACAGTGATTGAAATAAAATGTTTGCTGGCAAGGCAGAAGAATATGCAACACAGAAAGACAGGTGAGTTATATTTGCCCTCAAAACTATCAGGGAGCCTGAGCCAGGTACACCTTGTTCACTTCTGTAACACCACATTAACTTCACTGATGCTGTATCACCCCAACACAACTTCCCAAAAAGTAACTGCTATGGGCCCAGTCTTACAGGAAAAAAGAAATAAAATAACATCACTTTAGAACTTTATTTCTGTGCTGGGAATTCAAAAGCACTGTAAAATCTATCTTTTCATAGACTTCAACAATTCTGAGGAAAATGACCAAAAAAACCAAAAAGAAAATCTAAATATTTAGTCCTCTTCAAAGGTACACTGCCTTCTAAACCCCTAACCATTCTGAAATAGAAATCACTTATTCCATACAATGACTATTGGCAATCAACTCATTGTACACCTGCTGGGGCAGCACAAGAAAGACTGACCACCTGGCAATATACAAGTCCAGTTTGTTGAATATTCAAATCTTCTATAACCCAACTCTAATTCTCTAGATCTATTAAGTGTTTTGACATCTGTGTAAGTTTTCCTTCGGCATCAAGCTAATTTAAGTATGTTTCAGAGACATTAATTAATAATTAAAGTTTCAATCATCTCCAGGGATTGCAGCACCATCCTGGAATATGAATTACTACTCTTGGTGTTAATTCTTAAATCAATTACTATCTGTTTACTGTTTAAAAGAACAAAGAGAATTATTAAGAGTCCTAAGTGTAACATCCTGGCTGCACCTGAAATTGATGCTCTTGAGATTTATAAATACATATACACACAGGTAATTCCTTCCATAGGCATCACTCACACCTCTCTTGCACATAATATAAAGACAAAAAACCACTAACCATAAAACATGTAAAATACAGAACCACACAACCATAAAGAGGATTAATAAACCTAATGTGAGTAGTCTTACATTTCTGGACTTCAGATTAAAATTAAAAGCAGCCCAACCCAACAACTAAGCATTTACAGAGCTTACCAAGACAAGGAGGCTTCCAATGACAGCACACACTTCCCCAGAGTTGTTCTGAAATGTCAGGACAACTTCCCTCCCCCAGAACACCTCTATTCTCAACTACCACTCTGAATTCATAAAGCTTTTAAGAAATCATGCTCAGAAATAAGGGGAAACTAAAAATCAACATCTAAAAGTTAACAATTTACACCAGAGGAGGGACATTATACAGATATTTCAAAGCCTATACTTTCCATTCCTTAACACACTAAAACCCATTTTTCCTTAGATAAATCACAAAATCAAACTAGAATAAAACTAGGATTCTGTATTTTATAGCAACAAGTAACTAGAAAAGCCAGTACAATTCCTGAAAATAAACCTTGACATTACATGTCTTCAAATTTTACTTTAGACATCACAGTGATTTCCTTCCAGAAATCTAAGACTTCTCAATGCTTGTTATTACTTGTCTTCAGTCTACTTTTCTGTACCACACCTTCTCACCCCTAAATAAGAATGATGGTGCAGATACCATAACATCTACAAAAGGTAGCTAAAAACCAAGAGTGCTTGTCAGAATTACATTTACATGTTACCACTGCACATTTTCTGCAGCCTGCTCATCTAGCACACCTGAAAAGTACCCCAGTGCTCTGCCTGTCAGCTGGAGTCTTTGGTACTTTTTCCTTCAGACTATTTACACACACCTATACCAATGGAAAACATGGGTCAAGCCTCAGAACCCGAGGGATTTTTGCAGTCAGACATTTCTTGTTGTTTATGTTTACATAGTGTATATATATATTTTTATATATATTTATATACATATATATATACACACTCACACACACAACACACATAACACACAGGGAGTCTGCTATTTAAAGCAAAGCAAACCTTGTCCAGTTCATAACTTTGCCATTTTTGCTTTATGCCCTTACTGCTCTCCACATGAAGCTATCTGTGGAGAAACTGGAGGCTGAAAAGCAGAAATGGGTAAGATCCAGAATACCACCTCTCACTCTGCCTTCTCCCATGCTACCACCATGCCCATCTTCCACTACTGGCTACAAAACCACACCTGAATAGTGAAAAGTCCTGGTTTCAAAATTAAACTGGTATTTATTAACACCATTCTAGTATCAGACAATACACATTTAAAATGCGGGTGGCAATATTTTTACTTTCACAGTAATAAGAAACATCCACAGACAAAAACACCGTATTTCAGACCAGCGGGTTTCAGCCATTATACCAACTATATTTTTATATACCTTTTAGGCCTAAGTGTAAAACATAATTCTTGTCTGCAGTAGTTTAGCTTACATGAAATATCACTGCCAGCTTTAAAGGAAAGTTATTTCAAAGACTGAGATTGTCAGACCTTCACAAAGAAATACTTTGAGACTGGAATACATACCATATAATCACAAATCAAGCACAGAAATGTCCATAAAAGCAGTCTTAGTGAATTACGCAAAAGTCAGTAAAAATGCTACTTCTAATACATAGTCTCTTAACCTTCTCTTTGGAAAGAAAACAGCCCAGCAGTGCAACCTTTAACTTTCTGGTACACTTTCATTCCCATCTTCCCAGATTATCCTCCTTTTCTTTCCCTTAACTCGCTCAATTCAATAGCCTCTAAAAACTTTTTTTTTTGAAAATGTGGATCTGGGGAAAAAAAGCTGACAGAATCTGCCCCACATTTATTGCACCTGTAAGGCTACTTCTTTGAAAACTGAAGCCTGCTAAGGGTTTTACTGACTAATATCCATTTATGCTTTTTGAGGCACAAAGCATTATGCCAGTCCCATGGTGAATAATGTTCAGTTCATTTGTTTTTTTATAGACAGGAAGGTTTCACAGAGACTGTGCTTTCTCTCGGACTGCCTTCCTTGGTAATTTCCTCCTTTGTCAGATTTGTGTCTCACTGTCCAGTCCTGAATTACTGCTCCTGCCTTTTGAACAGTTTCCCTGTCTCCGAGTGTCCACGGGTTGAACTATTCTCCTTACTGTTTTCTTCTCCACAGAAAAGACACATACATACAGTATGAAGACTTCCTGATGGAAGCTGAATATACCATCAGCTGAAGGCCACAATAAAATGTATGCAGGATCAAAGGAAAAAAAATTTGGTGGACTGAGTGCTAGCAGGCTCTAACACAAACCCTACAACCATAAATGGAGCACACAAGGTCTTCTGAGTAACATCTATGGGGCCTTTTATCTATCTGTACTATTATACTCTGTCACAGAACTGTTACAAGATGATAGGTGTAAAAGAAAGACTCTAAAGTATATAATCTTCAGCTCAAGGTATGCTTTTAAGGGAATATAGGTTAAAACACAATTCTGGTAAGCCACCTGGAATAATATCCCATATCCACTGGAAAGAATTTGAATCTACCTGTGCAATAGCAGTTTCAAGGAAGGTCAAATAAGCACTTCCTAAGCTGTGCAGGAGCTCTCCTCACCCACATTGGATATGAGGAGGAAATTACAACTCAGCATATTAATCTGTAATGTGAGAATGTCTGTGCACTTCTGGTGCAGAATCACAGGATTGTTTAGGTTGAAAGAGATCTCCAAGATCAGTTCAACCTTTAACCAGTCACCACCCTGTCAACTAAACCACAGCCCTAAGAACCACATCCAGTCATTTCTGGAATACCTCAGGGAACACGATCCCACCACCTCCCTGTACAGTCTGTTACAATGCTCAACAACACTTTCTGTGAATAAATTACTCCTGATGTCCAAACTGAGCCTCCTCTAGCTCAGCTTCAGGCTATGTCCCTCATCCATGGCTCACTGCCAGGGAGAAGAGGCCAATCCCCAGCTGGCTACACCCTCCTTTCAGGCAATTGTAGAGAGTGGTAAGTAGCATCCTCTTCTTCAGACTAAACAACCCCAGCTCCCTCAGCTGCTCCTCAGAGGACTCGTGCTCCAGACCCTTCACCAGTTGTGCTGCCCAGCTCTGGACACGCCAACAGCCTCAATGTCTGTCTTGAATTGAGTGGTCCAGGACTGGACACTACTCAGAGGTGCAGCCTGACCAGTGTCCCCTCACAGGGGGACAATCGCTGCCCTGGCCTGGCTGGACACACTAATAGGTAATGGATGCTGTAAGACCAGTGCCCAGATTCAGGACACATGTAACCACACTGTGTTGGGCAGAAATCCAGTGCGGTTCCCCATGCCATTGCCACCAGTCACATTCCTTCCTTCGCTATTATGCCAACAGTATTTAAGCAAGTTAAGCTGGAAAAGCCCTACCAAAATCCAGAAGAGCCCAAGACACTTCAACCAGAACATTTGGATACAGCAAAACCTCTGTGAGAGCATCACTTGGAACAAAGAAATGATGGGGGGAGGGGGAAGAGGTTGTTGAATGGAAAAGCTCTCACGAAAACACACACACGAACAGCACAGGGACATTTTAATTCCTGGCAGCAACCAAAAAGCTTTCTGCTGACTAAGGGCATGGCTACACAGCATAATGCACAGCATTCTGCCTGCCTGAGCTAACTAACTTAGTTAAAATGGCCACACTGTCTCCATTGACTTGGATCTAAACTTCACTATCTCCATACAGTATTTGTGCATTGAATAATGCAGCAAGATTACATTTAAACAACTCTCCT
Source organism: Catharus ustulatus (assembly GCF_009819885.2). Classification (NCBI taxonomy): domain Eukaryota; kingdom Metazoa; phylum Chordata; class Aves; order Passeriformes; family Turdidae; genus Catharus; species Catharus ustulatus. Next base: position 112,855,029 of record NC_046221.1, on the reverse strand, counting down.
TTGAAATATTGCAGTTCTCCAGAAAGGGACTGACTACACAAAATTGACACTTATCCCAAATATATCCTCTTTCTTTACACACATACTCAATTTACTAACAACTTCTATTTAGACTTTTACCATAACTTGTCCCGAAAGTCAGAAGAATCATTTGAATTTTATTCCTTGTTACATTAAAATAACAAGTATGTATTAATTGTGTAGTTATTCCCAACAAATTTGATTTTTACCATAAGAATGGAACAGGCACATAAATGAATAAAACCCACTAAGGTCTTTCCTACTCAGGCAACAGCAACTTGCCTGTGACAATGTAATTCCCAAAATACATCACTGCTTTCAAAAAGACAGCAAAAAAAAGAAAAACAACATTCAAATCCCATCAAGGAGTACGTCTGCAAACCTGAAAGGGCACTGGAGCCCGTTCCTCTGTTCTGTTACTACCTCTCTGAAAATACTGAGCTATATCTGAAAGCCTTAACAGCAAATCTAGCAAAGAATGACCACCAATATCAACATATTAATTAGCTCTTGTAATTATAATGTTGACATGAAGGGTTTGAACATTCTGGGCTTCTGCTTTTGTGTTAGGTTTTCTGGTTCATGTAATTGCTCAGAAAATATTCTGGTCTGATAAAAGTAGCAGCTAGGAGTTGAGCAGTACTTCAAACAGATTTTTAAGGAATAATTCGGCAAAAATCCACAAGTCTGCTGCAGTGCTTGGATAAGGCTTTGCAATAGCATTCACAAATACATTTTCGGTGAATACATTTCTGCTCAGGTCAGAGCTCATCCTTAGTAACACAAAACATCCTGGTGTGACCTCTGAAAAGCAAAGTAGCTATTTAAGGGACACTACTGCAGAGAATTAGCCGTATATGAACAATGCATAAAACAAAGAGGAAGCTAAATACTAAGTACTCAGCAGATAATACTCAATTTTAGCTTGACAAGCAAAACTGAAATAGCTCAAGAAATTCGAGTGGCCAAATGCACTTCCTTTTAGCACAGAGTTGCAGAAGTATCAAGTAGCTGAAAAAGAATTTCAAAATGTCATTAATTCAGATAGATCTAGTGGAAGAGTAAGTTTTGCATGTGAACTTGAAACTAGGAAGGACTTAATCCGATCTTTCTTATCTTTCCATGTACATGTATCTTTAGTCACAATCTGCTGAAGCTTGCACAGTTCATTCACATCAGAAAAACGTAAGAAATGATCAGGAGGAAAAATCAGTCTAAAGGATGAAATTGTGCAATACCTCTAATCGTTGTATCCTTCCCTTGAAGAACATGAACAGAGAAGAATTTGGATAAGCAGATTCTTTTTTGGCAAGAATTTCTTTTGCCTCCTTCAATCCCGCCTTGTTATCGCTGCCATCAAGGGCAAAAAAGGGACGAACAACTGTGTGGTACCACAACAGAGCTAGTCTAAAATAAATGTAAGAGTAAAAAGGATTACAGCTTGTAAACAGAAATTTAAGGAAAACATTCTACACAGACAAATTTTTAAATTCATCTGGAACACCAAGATTGGTATGAATCTTGTATTATACAAACTGGCTTTATATTTTAAATCCAGTACTAATGCCATACATCAAAGTACTCCTAAATTGCACCTGAACATACAATTCAGTGCACGTTACCCAAAGACAAAGTAACAATTGAGCTCATAGCGTCAAAGCAGTTGAGCCTTTAGAACTCAGTAGATTTTAGAAAAGAAAAACCCACAATAGAACTTTGAAAACTAACTCTTCACTGGAGAGAGAAACAAAAAATAAGCCAAACAAACAAAAAAACCCAAACCAAACAAAAAAACCCCAAAATCAAACAACAAAAAAAGCCCTGACAAAAATCAACAGAAAACCCTGAACACACACCAGCAGACACTCTTGAAATCAATGTGAAAAAGAAATACATCCTGTGTTCAGAAGGGTAGATATTTACATGATCTACATCTTCCTGGAAACAAAGGCAGAGCACAAAAATTTCAAAGACTATGTGAAAGAGGAAACATTCCCCAAATATATAATTTTCTCCCCCAGAAAGGAGAAAGATGAACAGGAATATTTAATCCTAAAACTTCTGAAACAAACAGAATCCCACTTCTTCATCTGAAGCAGAAGAGACTTTAGCTCCACTGTCAGTGCTTCAAAATTGACACCTGATGGTACCTGCAGTAGGTCCAGTAATAAAAGTATTAATTTGAAGATATTTGCAGATAATGGAATAATAAAGTGACTTATGAGGGCAGTTTAAATCGGGTCTGGCCAATCCTTCAGCTCTTGAAAAGATCTGAGCATAGATGAAGTCTTGGGAAAAAAGAGTAAACAAAAAATATTCCCCTAAAATACTATAAGGAACATCTCATTCTAATGAGATGTTAAAACCAAAACCAAAAACTTAAAACAATTAAAAATGTTTTGTGTTATAGTAAGAAAAAATGGCTAAATGAGACCAGCGACTCATACTAAGTAGTATGCTCTTCCCAGCAGAGAATGCAACTTCAGGGGGAGCTTTTATTTACTGTGCATGCATTTAAATTACAGGACATTAGAACTGCAGGTACTGAAGAACACAGCAAAATACTGACCCAAACCCCAAATCGACATAAATAATTAACAGCAGAGATCAGTAAGTTATGAATTTACTATAAACCATGGTATGCTTAACAACAAACCACCACTTTATTTTACCTGCTGTTGTTTCCTTTAAAGCAACATGACGTTTTGGTTCTGACTTTTTCCCGGTTACTTACTTTTAGTACTAAGTTATCTACCAAAGCATTTCAATATAGCTACTCACGTAGCTAAAGGGGCCTTCATGTCCTTACTTTCACTTGCATACATCAGTGAGGAAAGCCCCTGTAGCCGGTCTCCAGGAAAACCCAGCAGGTTGATGATTTTGAGCAGGTTTGGGGGCACCATGGATATGCAAAGATGAAAAAGTCCATATCCAAAGCTAACAGCACCTTTCAGTCTGTTTAGCGAATCCTCCGTTACACCTTCTGCAGCAATATGATTATCATTTGCAGCATCAGAAGTCAAGGATTCCTGAGTTGTTTTCTTCTGATATATTTCCTGAAGTGTATTAATGTCCGTATAGCACTTATTGTAAATTTTCCAGGCTTTTCGGAGTATCCACCCACCTTTTATGTAAGCTAAAAAAAAAAAATCAAGGAAGAAAATAAATACTTCAAGGACGTATTTCGGAAGCAGAACATCCTAAGTAGTAAATGCTATTTTCCAAGCCCAAGATGTTCTCTCTATTTGCAACAATTTAGTGTATAGATGATTTTGTAGTAACTGCTGTTCCCTCAGAGAGGTCTGGCATAGTGGGGACTATGAACTGTACAACCACAGACTTTACAGCAGCACACAACACAAGACACCTCTGGTCAGCGATGTGGCAGCACAGCCATCAGACAGAAAGGGAGAAATCAAAGAACTTAGTGCTGGATTTTGCTCCACTACAGGCTGCAGGTGGAACAGCTGCCTAGCAAACAGAGGGAAGCAAAACTCAGAAGAGATTACACCTCCTCTCTTAAGCCCAAATTGTGTTAAAACACAGTTGATGGGAAAATACCAAGAAAAGCATTTCCTTTGGATTAGACAGTAAGGTTTTCAGCATTATCACTTCCCTGCCCTTTGCATGAACTCAGTGCCCTACAATTTAGGGGGGATAAAAAAGAAAACACACAAAAAAACCCACACATGATTTTAAAGTATTTTTCAGTTGCCTAACTTCCTCAATTTCCTCAAAGCCATGTAGGTACCTGAATTTCCTTAGAAATTTGGTCTTGAGCATTCTTGTTTGAGAATGACAGCATTCTCAGTCTGTGATCTTTATAACAGGGTACAGAAAGGCCTGACATCAAAAGATGAAAACGTTTAATTTGTCTGTTCACAAAGCAATCATAAGCATGTCCTTTCATAATAATAAGTGTTGAACATAAAATAAATTGAGAACATCCTTGCACACATTAGCTGTAAAAACAGACACCAGTATTTTGGCTGTGACAGAGCCCTGAAAGTTAGGAACTGCAGTGACAAAGACTAACTAAAAATAAAATAAAAACATGATTATAGCAGCAGTGTTCTAAACAAATACAGACAGATTTGTGAAGAACAGTGTTATAACTAATGCCAGAATTAGACCATAACAGGTGGGGTGTGTCAAAGAAAAGCAAGATGCTATTAATACCAAGCAACTCTATAAAAGCTTTTGATGCCTTGGACAAAAACCCACCCAAAAAAAGCCCAACATTTCTAGAGAAAGTAACATTACTGACTATAATGTCTCTTTTTGGATTCTTTTTATATGAAGAGGGCAAGAAGCTAGTTTGATAGTCTTAAAAAACTGTACTGAGAAAAACTGTAAAATTTGTATTCTCAGTTATGACAGAAGTGTTCTGTCAACGTGAACTTGGAAGTATTAAAAAAAAAATTAATCCTCTCTCTTGAGATGAGTATTAAAGCATTAGAATAAAAATTAACCTCCCTCCTTGATTCAGTTCCATTACAAAACTAACATCACTCCAATTTTAAGCAATTAGGTCACTTTTTGGCTGCACAGAGTACTTTAAAATTTATGTGGTTCACCACAAGATGAATGCTCACACAACTATGCACAGCAATGCGGCACACAGGTAGCAAAAAAACCCCACATTATACTTGTCCTACAGATAGTGATTCTGTCCATAGCTAACCACTGGGTTCCAATGTAAACAAGAAATGGAAAAGATGTGGTATGGTGAAAAAAAAAGCACAGTTTTACACTTTACTTCCATTGGTGTGCTGTCATTAAACTGTTGACTAACATAACACAGCATAACCATAATTGATATGATATTAGTATAGCAATATAAAACATTCTAGCAAGGAATTTCGGACTTTTTAGACATAAAAATTAAATCAAGTCCAATCACCGAGTTGATTTCCCAACATGGAAGTAGTCAGACCCATGACAGCAGTGGTAAATACCAAGAAAAGGTAGTTCAGTATTGCCAGAGGAAGTTAATGTCATTTGGTCTGCCAACAACTTTGTGATGGAAGTATTTCTAATACATCTCTGAGGGTGGAAAAGAAAATATAAAATGTGTTAAGCATATGAGAAACCAACTTGCGTGGCATCATATGCTTCTTGTCAAACTGTTCCAGAAAGAAAAACACAAGGAATTTTTCACCCATCCACTGATCAGAAATATTTGTCTCCTGGGGTTTTTTGGTGAAATTACACTAATTTCAATAATCTGCTTGCTGTTTCTGTGCAGAAATACAATAAAAGCAAAGAATCTAGGTACATAAATATACAAGAAAGATAATATACTTTAAAACACAAAATAATGGATCCAACAGCTCAGCAATGTTAGTAACTAGCAGTCACTGAGGTAGCACTTAGCTTCTCAGAACTTTAAAGATTTCAGGTATATTTTTTGCTCAGTAGAATAATGCAAATGTACTATATGCTCTGTAATTCTCTGCTACCCACTTCAGTTCTCTGAGCTGTAGACAAGAGAAAGGGAACAGACACCACCTTCAGTTACAGCATCCAACCCAGTTATGCAGCTGCAGAATACATACTGAACAAGGTTAAAAAGCTTCAAGAGGGAGGGAAAAAATAATCACCACAAACAAAAACCCAGAACTGCATCAAAAATAGCAACAAAATCCTTCTGCAGTACAACATACAAAGTAGACAGAAATACCCCCTGGATTTCTGCTAACAAGAATCATACATATTATTAATGTCTTGGAATAAAACTTATCTTGATAGCTTGGAATAAAACAAGTTTGCACATCACAGAAAGTATTACATCCTTGACTGAAAATCTGAAGTGTTATTTTAAATAATCTGGATGTTGTTTCCCCATTTCCTTTCAGCTCATCAGCAGAGTTTGCTCTGTCTGCCATCTCTTGGTCTTCATCGATTTGGTAGGAACCTGAGACAGGTTCACACTTTCTGTATGACCTTGACCACAGTTTCTATAAAGTTACAGATAACAGCATGCTTTAAGATTGTGCAAGAGATGCAGAAATACAAGAAAACATCAGAAATAGCTCTATAGTTGAAAGGAAGGGTTTGTATTCAACACGACAGGATTACCCTCTTTGGCATGCAAGGACACACTCCAGTGACCAGGGAGTAAGAACTGATTCAGCAGTTCCATGTTCAGCACACTCATTTAAAATTGCTTTCATTGGCACTTTGTCACCTCCCAGAATTGTCATGAACAGAATACATATGGAACATCAGGATTTTCCCAGTGTCCCAGATTTAACAGCCCCTTTTATCTTGCAGGCCACAAAGCACACCCCATCTCCATCCCAGCTCCTCCAACACCTCTACAGTAACACGCAAACTTGTCTATGGAGAACGAACTGAATATGATTATTAGGACAGAAAAAGAGAAAAAGTCCTAATTTGTAGCAATCCATCTAATTTTTCACCACTACCTACATAAAGGTGGAATACCTCTGTAAGTGTACCAATCTTGGAATGGTTCAAATGGAAATTCTTACAAAACATTTTTTACTGAAAGTCATATGATTTTATGAACAAATTTTAGAAAAAAGACATGCTAAAATATATCTAAACATGAAAGTCACAGCATACCTGATAACTCTTGTTTTACAAACATACCTGATAACTCTTGTTTTACAAATGAGAGCACAGCCAAGTAGACTTGACAGTCTGCTACTATTATTTGTCTCTGTAGACGATCTATCATGGACAGTGTAGATTTTCGTCCATCAACCTGTTTGGGATATACAAACACAGAGCACAGAAAAATATTAACGACTATAATACACAATATATTTGTCTAAATCTGAGAAATTAGAAAATCCAAAATTAACTGCAAGCAGTAGTATTAGTACTAAAATAACTCAGCATTTTGAAGTTCAAAACTATGCTAAAATTTCTTAGATTATCAAGCAAAATCCTACACATATACTGCTAGTTATTTTTCCCAAGTTCTACAAATTGTCAGAACAGATTTAAATCTCATTTAATCGTACTAAATGCCTAAGAAATGCAATTAACAGATATTAGACAGGAAGAGCACAGAAAAGGGTGTTTGACAAGGGGCAGGGTAAATACAGTGCCTCGTAAGAGCAGAGCGTTAACTGCGACAGGTCCAACACTTTTTACCAAGCAAACTAAACACTGAAGAGAAATGGCTTCCTTTTCTGCTGTGTCGCACTGGGCAGGTTGCTTACTGAATGCTTCTACACAACTACTTTAACTTGTTCTGAATCTCCATGCTTTATTCTTCTTTTATTATTTAGAATGAAAAATCTAAAAAAGGAAGGAAAATTCCCTAGGAATATGCCTGGCTCACTGCAATCTGTAGCCCCTACGTCACAACTTTTGAACATTACTAGAGCATGGATGAATTAAAGTTAGCCTGAATTAGACAGGCTATAAGCTTCCTAAAATAATTTTAGTAGGTCACAAATATTGTGTGTTCAGAAAACAACTACTAACATCAACACAACCTGACACTTTACTCACCTGAGACGAAGTATTTTAGAACAATTAAGAAATTCAAGTAAAACATTTGACTGAATTTCCAAATTTATTATTATTCTCTACTGCTCTTCACATACCAAAAATCATCTTTTCAAGATATAAAGAGGACAGAAATTAATTTTCCAGAAAAATTTATTCAATACACAAATTTGCTCTTACGTTCTTTTTAATTTTATTCTTGATTGTTTCTATAACTCCAGCTTCTTCACTTTCACAAAGTTTCTCTGTAGCCTTTAAGTCATCACATGCCAGTTGCATTTTCTCCTCTTCAAATGTCATCATGGCATTCTATCAAAAACCAAGTACATTTCAATGATAAAAACTACAAATACTTTAATTTCTACACAAGCTGTGGGACAATTCAAATTTTCATAAAAACTGGACAATAAAAGAAGTATATCATATATCAGTATAACACATATCAGTGCAAATACTTCTAACACAGAAACACCAAACTAGAAAATTGAGATCTTTACCAAAATTTCAAGACAACTCAGAACACACTAAATACTAAGCTCCATCTTAGACCTTCATATACACTCAAACTGAATGCACTGTCAGATTACTTTAAGCAGAAGAAAAATTCCTATACATTAATTTTCAATTTTTGTTATGTAAGGCATGATTTGCATCTGTGCAGGTATCTGTTTTTATTAATTCATATAAATAACAGGCATTCAAACCCAGTAACAACAAGCAGCTATTAAATTCTTCAAAATAATAGCCACAGTCCCTCCATAAGCGAAAGAAAAAGAAACCACATCTGATTCCAACTACTGCTGAATCAACTGAAAAAAAATTTCAGGACAAGTAACTTCTTTTCTTGGATCTTATTAAACAAAAGCTCTGAATGACACAGGCACACCAAGTGCTGCTGCTATATTTAGAACAGCAGCTAAGCAAGATACTTTCAAGATCCTCTGATGCTGCACTGTGAAGTTGCACTGGTTCAGCACATCAATTCAGATAAGCAAGTCTGAGAGATTCTCTCTTTCCTTTATCTCCTCCACCAACTTAAAAGGAAGCATACGCCCCAGGAGGTTTCCTAACCAGTTTATTTTTCCATATTGCATACTAGAGAGAATTCATACTTATTTCATTCACAAATCATGTATTTCTGGCATATTATAATAAATTCTGTCTTTCAAAAGAGTATTACCATAGATAATTTCTGGTGAGATCTAAGATGAAACAAAGTCAGAATAAGGATAGCCTAAAAAACATGACCCAAACACTTCCTAATACATCTGCTCAGTTTTTATACATGGCATTATAATTTCTAGTATGTTATATTAAAAAAAAGCATTTAACAAACCTAACTCACTCATTATAACTTTTTAGTCAATCAGTATTCTCAGGTCTCATCCATCCAAAATGGAAGCAATGTGAATGGTTTGAATTAACAACTTCCACCCAGAAGTATGGATGGAGAAATCTTCAACAGCAAAAGTTACCAGAAAAACAGGCATTCACAAGTTTTATTTTAATCAAATAAATAAATAAATAAATAAATAAATAAATAAATAACTCTACTGCTCACTTAAGAGACCTTTTTATTATGGCTCTGTTAATGGAACACATAAATATTTAATACATTTAAGAAGCTGAATCGCATAACCTTTATATTTAAACCACATGAGTAAACAAGCTTTACACAGCATAATGCCTTGTTCTCTAGCTATGTTTAATCTAAAAACTTGGAAAAAATTAGTCTCAAAAAAGGAAAAAAAAAATAGAGTATTATGAACACAAGCATGCACATGCAGCCATGAACCCCAAGAGATGTATACTCTGTGGTCTCATCTACTCACCAAAAAACTGACAAAACTGGCTCCAAAACTCATTAATGGGCTATGGTTCCTGTAAAGGAAACAAAAAATAGTTACTATATTTGTACATATTTCCTGTAATAAAGATCCATATTGAATTCCTTGGGTTTAGCCTGTATGTTTGTAAATAAATCTTGGTGAGTGTTTTGTATCAAGTTACAAAGATATCTGCAAAACATAATGGAAACAGAAAACCAAAAACTTTTACTACATTGAATTTATCTTTAAAAATAATTTTTTGGGTATTAGGATACAGATATTTTAAGAGAAACCACTGCCATCAAAATACATTCAGTTCAGGTCAAAAGAATAAGCTACAAAAAATTGAAAATTTGCCAGTTCTACTCTCCTCTTGTGATCCATCACTACAATTTTGTCCTAGAAGACAAATGTTAACTGGTTCTATAAAGAGAGACCCATTTCCATCAGTTGCTATGAATTCAAGTTAACCTACCCACCAAAAAAATGTAACTACTACATAATGAAGTTGTGGCAATACAAGGTTCTTAAAAGTCTATGGTTTTGTAGCTGTTTTGTTTCAAGCTCAGAATTTGTATCTTTAGGGGTTTCAACCTATTGTGTTCGCAGGGCTATTCCCAAAGGGTGAAATCACAGTTAGATGAAAAAATTCAGGCAATCAAAACCATGGTAATACATCAGAGAGGTTTCATGATGCTACAGTAATGCCACATAGAAGGCACTTTGAAAAAAAAAAAAAAGTGAGGAATGGTACCACTGATTCACATTGTTCAGTGATGGACTGCCAGATCATATAAAAGCATAGACTTAGAGGATTTAAGTATAATTTAGGCTACAGAAACATATATTGCTATAGTAAAGCATCTAATTTGTTTTTAACTTTATTCTACAACCATTATATTAAAGTAGAGTTTTAAAATAGCAGAGGTACTTGAAAAACAGGGAGAAAGAAGTATATTGCTAAACACAAATTTCCACTAGTGAACCCTATCATACAAGAGTAGAGTTTGGTGTTTGTTTTTTTTTTTTTAAAAAAGCAGCAGTCCACAATGTTTCCCCCCCACACATCTTTTCTCACTTTTGATTTAGCATAAATATCTAAAAGCAAGAACATGAACAAGAATAATGAGAAAGAAAAACAGGGAAGATAAACAAAGCATGTTCTAACAGGAAAAATGTTCCCTTTTTATATACACTGCTCAATTCTGTATATACACCTAAATGTAAGAGCAATGCAACTTGTCACATTTTTTCCATTATTTTTTGCAAAGGAAAAATAGGTTGGGTACTTCCTCCTTTGTCAGCAGGCAACAAAGAATAGCTGCCAGCAAATGTCTCTGCTTCTCAGTACCTGGACTGTGCTCTCCCAGCAGCTGTGTTACACAGGGCAGCAGCAATCAGCCACACAAACTGCACTTGCTGCAGCTGGCACTTCCAGCATCAACTCTTGCTGCAGAGGGCACAGGGCTCCCCCATAATCCCTTTTTCAACTCATGAGGAGCATGGGACCATTCAGCAGCCAGTCCTAACACCATACTCCCAGCACAACCTTCATTACACATTTCAAGGTCACACCTGCATTATCAACACACAAATGATCTAAAACTGCAGAACAGATCAGCACAAAGATAATTTTTATGTCTATAAGTATGAAGCTGCATTTACATCACATTTCAAAGAAACTCAGAAATAAAGCAAATGTTTCATTTCCATGCTTCCTCCGACCTACATACACAGAACACAAGCAGCTATGGGGAGTTAAAAATGTTAAAATGTTAAAAATTGAGACAGCTAACTACAGTTGAGCGCCAACTGGTCTTTAAAGAATACAAAATAAACTGAAGCAATGAAAATTTGCCCAAGTCTGAGTACTGCTGAGTTTCTTTCCCCAAGTACATACTTAACTTTTTCAAATGACCTTTCAAAACTGCTTCCACACTTGCACTCTTGACACTCACTGCTGCTTCTGTTCCAAATTCATCCCCATGATCAAAGATGAAACAACAAAAAATTCAAGAGCCACATCATTATTCCATTCTGAAATTATCAGTAGCTATAATACATGAGGTAAATGTCACAGATCAGTTCTTTTTAACTTTCAGTCACTCAATCTATAAAAAGCATTGCCATTACAGCACATATGGGCTGCAGCACAAAAGGACCCTGAAGCAAGGAAACACGATGCATAATATTATCCTGTGTCTGGGAGATGCTTCTGTTGAGACCACGGAGTTTGGCAATCAAAACATCAAAACTTTACTGTAGGAGTCCCCCACACAGAATTTGTGTCATCACTAAAGAAAATAAGGAACACTTCTAGCACATTCCTACATAGTCACTGGGTAGAGACTATAATTGCAGCTTTATGGAAGATCATTTAGTAAGGTAATTTCAGCGTTTCAAATACAATTTTAAAACAACAACCATGTTATGTGCTCAGTCTCTGTGAATATTATGTTGACTGATAAATTCTTCAACAGTTTAAGGTTATATTTCCCTTGAGAGCTAGGAAAAGTTTGAAATGGCACAGTACTGTCCCAGTAAAAACTGAGGTGTGACTAATGATGACAGTAGGTTTTGGAGAAAAACACAATCCCACAAAAAGCCCAAGCTCCTTGTAAGTGACCTTCAGCCTCAGACATGAAGCTTCATCCTTTTTGACAGACAACGCTAAAGCTGTTAAGAAATAAAAAAAACCCCTAAAGTTGTTAAGAAAGAAAAAAAACCCTAAAGTTGTTAAGAAAGAAAAAATTGAGGCAGCACTTGGAGAAGATAATAACAGCAAACCGAGGGCCACACCAACGCTGACAGGAGCCATGGAACCAAATACAAATTAACACCAGGACACTGCACTACCCAAGTTGTCCTCATGACTTTGAAAGCAATAACCTCCATTAAGTAAAGAAAAATCTCAAAACTTTTAATTATCTTCAAAGATAAAAGGAAAAACAAAAATCAGTCTCCAGACATATTTGGTAAAACATAGTTTTCACTTCACCTAGGAAACCAGGACTCAGAACGTATCTTTTTTTATAAATGTTATTAACACCATTACTGCAAGATACCACAGTAAAAGTTCCTACATATCAATAAAGTTGGCATGTGTAACTAAACTTAAGTAAAAAACTTAAGAGCACTGAAGTAGAACTTTCTTCCAGACATATAAACTAACATTACACAAGACATTGCTTCTCCTTAAAAATCCTGAGATTTATCTCATTTCATAGCACTTATTTAAGGTATTAACTCACTTTCAGAAAAAAGGCATTTGCTATGCCCCATTTTCACACAATGATGACAACATTCAGGGGTTTTAAGCCTTGGTTTAATAATGCTGAGATAATACAGCCCAGTTTCACAACAAAAAATACATCAGAACTGAAGCACATTAGAAGAAACAAACAAACAAAAAAAATGTCTTTTTTTTTCCTACAGCTATTTCCAAGACAGTATTTCATTTCTTCACATCAGCTTCTAAAGCTACTACAGTCTAGTTCAGGTTTAAATTTAGAGTAATGTAATTAACTTGCCAACACTTCTAGTCATTGCTAGGACCACAGTCCATCAAGAATTCCAGTCATCACGCTGAGAGTGATGCTCAGGTTGAAACAACACAAATTAATTTTGTCCACAAAGTGGGAGAATAAAGTAAAATGGCATAATTCATCTAAGTTCAAAGATAAATATAGAAACAGGAAGTGAATATTTTAAAACAAGGCAGAAGAATATGTAAATAGGAAGGTAAGGAATTTACTGCAACAACATACAAATCCTTTGGCCATTATTCCATCACAGATTATTCTAAAATGTCTTCTAGAAGTGTTTGTGAGACTACAAACATGACAAACCCACATATGTACACCTTTCATCCAATACTGGAATATGAAATACCCATGGCAATAAAAGTGTGATGGAAGCATTACAGTATTAAATCACATTGAGAACTGCAAATATCAGGTCTAGGTTTAGTTTACATTTCATAATCAGCCCAACTTTGTTTTGTTAAATGAACCCTTAGCATACATTTCTATTTTTACTAGAAATACTCAATCAAAAGAGAAATTCAGGAATATAAAAATAATTCTGTGGCCCTGCTCTATCCAGTTTTTATCTGATTTGTTTTGTCCTGTAAATTAACAGGAGATGTTTTGCTTTAACTTCAGGCTGTGAACTTTAGACACACAACATCAAAACACTAGAGATTAGAAGAAGAATTTTCAATTGCATCTTTAATTTGAAAACTAGTTACAAAGGTGAGAGACGAGCTAGTTGTAACATGTCAGCAGATTTGTACTAACTCCAATTGCACTCTCTAAATCTGTAATAATAGGGGACTTAAGCAAAACCTTTTTTTCCAATCTGACCAAAATCACTTTCCACAACCAACAACAGCAGCTTAACTGACATCATGCAACTTCTGTAACATCTTGGAAATCCTGAAGTAGATTAAAACAAAAACCTATCTATCCTATCACAACAGCCTGAAATATTTTACCAGAAACAGTAGATCAGAGTGGGTGCACTAACATGAGTAAAAAGTCTTTAAAGCATTTGCATCTTTCACAGAATTAATTCAATAAGATCTGCTTACTATCACACCTCTTCTGCCATCTCCAATCTGACTTCTAACCTCTGAGTTATAAACCCAGATTTTAGTTTAGCTTTCATTCATCTTCCCTTCCCTTGACTTCTAGCCACCAGTAACTGCTCCATATGACAAACAGATCTCTCAACCTCCCTCTACACTTTCTACTACCTCCTCTGGCAATATCACCTGTCTCTGCCATGAAGGCTACAAAACTAAGTGTCACACTCAAGGTGAACACCTCTGCATACCCAGCTCTTGGAAGATTTAAACTGCAGAATGCTTAAAATATTTCTAATCTGTTCAAATAGCCTGAAAACTGACGCTGGTTTTATGTGCATCTTTATTACTATTACTCTGCCTAGCACTGAGCAATAAAATCTCACCTCGCTGGGGTACACATTTAGAATACTGCTACTAAAAATCACTTCCCCTACAAATAACTCCTCTTTTTATACATCCATCTAGCAGCTGCTCCTCTGCCTATGGCTGTAACAAACAAAAGCACACAGGGTTGCTAGCAGGGCACTCACGATTTATTCTCACGCTGCCAATCCAGATGCTATCACCCTTCGCCCAATTGACTGACGTCAGCTCCCACTCTGCTGGCCTTATCTTTAGAGAAGCTACTGCAGCATCTACTAAACCACTTCAGTTTTGCTCTTAAGGTTCCTTTGCTGAGGTATATAAGCAAAAATTTCAGCAGTGGTTAGACAGCCCATACATGGGTCATAATCTACCTAACAATCAATGCTGGCTTAATGTCACCTTGCCTCAACTTGCATTTGAGTCAAAAGTATTTTGAGCCACAGACAGCATTTTAAGTTGGTAATATGAGGTTCAAATTCCTATTCAGATTGGACTTCTGGTCCATTACTAAGCTTGTGTGTCTGTTAATACACATAATGTCATACATCAACTTTTAAATAATTTCAGGTTTTTTAAACAAGCATAGTAAGCTTTTTTCCCATTTGCACCAGCTTCCAGTCCTCCATGTTTTCTGCTTTACCCTAGCAGGCTGAACATCATGTTTTTCTACACTGGATTCTTTAAATCTTTACACATTTTGTCTTCTAGTCACATTTTTCTATATAATCTTTGGTTTCTGCTGTGGCTATGACCTTACTATATAGGTTTTACTTGTCATCTTGTACCATTTCTCTTTCCATTAAGATGGAAGTTGGAAACTTTACCAAGCCTTCTCAGATGTTAGAGTTGTTCATACAGAGTCAAATGTTTATTTTGTAGGAAACAGAAGACTGTTGGATTTCTTGTGAGATAATAGCTCTGATCTCATGATTTATGCCCTGGCAGCCAGGAGGGTCAACCATGTGTCCTGGGGTACATCAGGCACACAGCTGTCATCCAGTCAAAGGATCCAATTGTCTGCTCTGCACTGAGACAGCCTTAGCTCATGTTCTGTGCAGTTTTAGGCACCACAACATAAGCAAGACATAAAGCCATCAGAGAGCATCCAAAGGAGGGCCACAAAGGTGGTGAAGGGCCTTGGGAGGAAGCCATATGAAGAGTGGCTGAGGTCTCTTAGCTTCTCCAGACTGGGGGAGACAGAGACCTCACTACAGCCTACAACTTCCTCTTGAGGGGAAGACGAGGGACAGACACCGATTTCTTCTCGCTCACGACCAGTGACAGGACTCAAGGAAATGACACAAAGCTGTGTCAGGGGTGGTTTAGGTTAGATATAGGAAAAGGTTTTTCACCCAGAGGGTGCTTGAGCACTGGAACAGGCTCCTCAGGGAAGTGGTCACAGCACCAAGCCTGACAAGAGTTCAAGAAGCATTTTGGGCAATGATCATAGGCACATGGGATTGCTCTTGGTGTTGTCCTGTGCAGGGTCAGGAGTTGAACCCATTGATCCTGATGCATCTCTTCTGACTCAGGATACTCTATAATTTGACAATTTACATTGTGAGTCAACACTTAGTGAAAACTCCTGGCTTTATTTAATACAGTCTTCTCTTCTCTTAGCCGGAGGAAGTTTTTAAATCACTTTTGAATTGCAAATGCTCTTAAGAAGTGAAGAATCAGCAAAAAAATAAGTTATTTTGACAGTTTCTTTCCTTTTTATATGTCTAGAAATCCACAAAGCTACAAGCGGAAAAAGAATACTCCGGTTGAGCTTTCTTGCTAGTGTCAGGGTGCTTAACCAAAACAGTACCATCCAGCTGCCTGAGGGTCCCATCTTCACTGTCTATGTCCTTGGTTAACCTCCATCCCTGTTGCAGCTTCCACAGATACTCAAAAGTTTAAACTGATGAGAACTAGGACAGAGTCAGCATTGTTCAAGCTACATACAAATATTGATATCTGACAGCTTCAAATACGAGTTAGCACTGAGGGAACCTAATATGGTACAAGCACTAAGGACAGTGGTGCTGTCTAGTAAAGATCTATGAAAATACCACGTCCACATCCACCGTTTGGTTCATGTTCACAATGTTATCACCACTAGCAGGTAGAGCATCTGGACTTCTAAAAAAAATAAACTCATGAAAAAGCATATGCAGACATAGATGCTACATGTAGATGATTTTTCAAACCCTACTATCTTCCCTCAAGTATAATTTATAACACAAATACTCCCAAACAACACCTGACAAATCATTAAGTGCTTTAGTGTGATAGTGTAGCAGTTCAAACTACATGTTGTATCTGGCACACAACTGAATATTCATCTTCTTCAAATCTCTGTAGATATATATATGAGTTGTAACCACCAAAGACAAAATACCACTCTCCCATGTCCAATACAGAAATAAAGGCTCTGTGGCACATAATTTCAAAGTACCACCACTCTTCATAGGCAAGACTTTACTGGTGTGGACATGCCCATCAAACACAGCTGCAATTCGAACTGTGGTTTCCTCAAGGACTGCATTATGACCAGCTTTCAAACATAACTGATTTTAGGCTCGGCAGTCAGCTTTCTTTTGACAGCTTCTTTCTTATATGCTTAGAAATCTACAAAGCTACAAGAGGAAACAGAATACTCCAGTTCAATACTCAATACTTTCTGGAAGATGCAAAAAGGCAGAAGTGCAAAGAAAAATACATACTGCCTGTTTTAGAGACAAGGTTGTCTACTGTCCCATAGAGACAGAAGCATTCATTTGAATTCTTCACAAGATCTTTTAGGTGGAAAATTAATTAAAAATTGAAGTAACAAAAAGCAGAATCAAAACCAGCAGTTTCTAATAAATGACTTTAAGTAGTTTAAGTGATGTGGCTACTTAAACAGAAGTTTTGCTGAGTATCTCCATTCTTCACTTCTGCAATTCATTAATAACTGTTAAGCTTCTCAAACAGAGCTAAACTACCTGCATAGGCAGTAGTTTAGAATTAATACTTTCTACAAGAAAGGTCACTAAAAATACAAAAAACACACACTCATATCAAGTTTAAAAAGTTGCATGCTACCAGACATCTCTGACCTCTAATACCACAAACATAGATATTAAAATATGGAGAGCTTCTAAATCCTCCTCATTTGGCTTACCAGGCCCATTTAGGATGGGTTCTATTTCATAATTCCAAGCACACACCTACAAAACCACATTCATTAAGACTGCATGCAAACAGACTTACAATAGCACTGCTTAAGTCCTTGCAAAAAGAGCACATTCAAGACAAGTACAGAACCAAAAACTGTTGGGAAAAACAACTGGCCCTCACTGCACATATCTCCACAATTCAGAAGCTGAAGCATCTTTGCTGCATCTTCTCTCCTATGGGAAATCCAAATTTTCAACATAGAATTAATTTGCAATGCAGTAAGGGCATATTAGTTCACAGCAAGAAGAAACCTGCTACAAATTTTGGGATGAAGGAAAAAGTTTTTAAATTACTCTGAAAATCTCCAGCCCAAGACAGTAATCAGGAATTTATGAGCCATAAACTATTAATCTTATGAAGGAATTCCTATTTACTCCTTGCAGGGGACATTTAAAAGCCTTGATCAAAAAGTACACTAAACTCAGAGGCACTTCTTGATAAAATCAAACACTGAAAATCCTGCACCTGGAAAAAAGATTGGCAAGTTTCTGCATTTAAGATCTCTTTAGTAATAAAACCTTCTAGATAACCAAGAGAAGAGTTTGCAGCAGAAATCTTTATGCACCCTTTCAAGGGAGGATTAAACTGCATTTTGAGAACAGGAATCTTAACAATTCTACTCCCTAGTAATACTTTAAAATGTAAGGAGCATCACATATTTAGAATTCCCAGACTACTTCCAGATTCACACTATTGAGAGAAAGTAATGGCACAGCAAAAGTGAAAGTAGAGGTGAGGAAACCACACTGAGTGTTCCTTAACTGGAACCTTAAAAAAATTACACAACACAAAAGAATGTAACCAAAACCAACAGGTTCCTTAGATACACAGAACTGAGGACTTCAAAAGAAAGAAATACTTAAGAAGTAACTCATAGGGTACAACTTCACATGACATAAAAAATTACAGACAAGGTTTAGTGGTGGTCTTGGCAGTGCTGGGTTACGGCTTGGACTTCATGCTTATGCATGTGAGGAATGCAGAATTGGACCTTGCTTGCCACCTGCAATATTCCAGTTAGTTCTACACAATAGTACTTTGTGTTACATAGCAGTACATACTAGGGACAAAATGACACATTTACTAGTAACCTGTTGCAGGTATGCAATAAAGTGTTATTCTGTTGTTGTTATCAAGGGGAATGTTCTTAATGTTCTTACTCCCTGCACTCCTCTTCCAGCCATCCTTTCTGTAAACAAGATTTAAATATGTAAGTACACCATCACTATGAAGTTCTATTTTAAGTCAACCAAAGTCTTTTTAAATCATACAGACAACAGCATTACAGTGCATATTAATTATTTAGAATGTATGCACAATTACAGCAGCTCAAGCTTGAGTGGAAGACATTAGTCCTAAGAAAAGAAGCAAGGACAGATAGAGGCAACCTTTTCTTTAAGCTTGACTTACACAGTTGCAATAATGCCATTCCTAGCAGACGCCTACTTAACAGAGAAACCTAGATATGATGTATGTGGGGATTATGAACATAATCTTACAGCTCAAAGATAATCACAGCAGCACTCACAGACCTTTCGTTGCTATCCATTTTGAATGCTGAAGACCACATCAGACCACATCCGAGCACCAGAGCGAAAACCCCCCAGGACACATCTCCAGCCACACGTGTGTATTTACACATACACAACAGCCAAATGCAGACAGTGCTACCGAGGGACCTTTGCTCAGCCTTTCTCCACCCCTTCACAGGACGCCAGACACCCCCACCACAGCACACCATACACCAACCTTGTGGCCAAGAAGGCCAACAGAATCCTGGCATGCATTAGGGAGAGCAGTGCAGAGGTTGAAGGATGTGATCCTGCCCCTCAGCCCCGGTGAAGTCACATCTGAAGTGCCAGCTCTAGCTTCCTGACTACAAAAAAACAATGGAGCTCCTGAAGCTGGTCCAGCACAGGGCAATGAGGATGACTGGGGGACTGGAACATCTCTCTTACGAGGAAAGCCTGAGGGAGTTGGGCCTTTTCAGCCCCGGAAGGGATGACTGAGAGGAGACCTCATCAATGTGTATAAACATCCAAAAGGAGGGTGTCAAGAGGATGGAGCCAGGCTCTCCTCGGTAGTTCCCAGCAGTAGGACAAGGGGCAAAGACAGAAACTGATGCACAGGAAGTTCCACCTGAACATGAGGAGGAGTTTCTTCACTGTGTGGGTGACCCTGCATGGGAACAGATTGCTCAGAGAGCTTGTGGAGTCTCCCTCACTGGAGATACTCAAGAACGGTCCGAGAGACAATCTTATGCCATGTGCTCTAGGATGACCCTACTTGAGCTGGGTGCTTGGACCAGATGACCCACTGCGGCCACTTCCAACCTGACCTATTCTGTGATTCTGTGAAACACGCGTGTTGCTCCCCCATGAGAGCGCTAACTGAGGCAGTGACCGGCAGCACGGACCCCTCCCGTTCCGTGAGCCGGGCAGGGCGAGGCTGCCCGCGCCAGGGCCCCCTGCGGCCCCACGGCCCCGCCGCCCGCTGCCCTCCGCCCGCGGGGCCGAGGGAGCCGCGCCGCGGGAAGGGGCCTGGGCAGCGGCACTGACCTGTATTTCTTAAAGAGCTGGTCGGACTCGCGGAAGCCGTTGTTCAGCAGCATGTTGATGCCGGCCAGCGCCAGCTCCGAATCCTCGATGGGCAGCGGCGTCTCCCCGTCCTCCCGGTGCTCCGAGCCGGCCATGACGATGAGGAGGCAGTGGGACCCAGCCGACTACTCGCCTGCCTGTCTGCCTGCCTGCCTGCCTACCTTCCTTCTTACCTACGTACGTACCTACCTACCCAACTGCCTACCCGCCCACCCTTTCCGGGCAGCCTGGTGCTGCCTCGGCGTGCCGGCGGGAGGAGCCGGGAGCGCCCGGTGCCCGCAGAGGCGCGAACTCGGCGGTGCCGCAGCCGCTCCGCGCCCGCACACGCTCCGAAAGCGGCGGCGCCTGCCCCGCGCCCCAGCGCGCAGGCGCCGCCACGAGGCCGCGCAGGCGCGGGGCCGGCGCCGGGTGAGGGGCAGGGGGCGCGGCGGCTGCGGGCGGCTCCTGCCTGGCGGGGCTGCGCTGGCGGCCCTGACCGCGGAGCAGTCAGCCGCCCTTCGCGGAATCGCAGAATGTCTTCGTTTGGAAGGGATGCACGAGTGTCTTCGAGTTCAACTCCTGTCCCTGCACAGACACCCCAGAAATCTCACTATGCACCTGAAAGCACTGTCCAAAGACTTCTTGGGCGCTGTCAGGCTTGGTGCTGTGACCACATCCCCGGAGAGCCTGGTGCAGTACTCAAACACCCTCTAGGTGAAGAACCTTTTCATAAAATTACAGAATGAACTAGGTTGGAAAAGACCTTTGAGATCATCGACTCCAACCTATGACCGAACACCTCCTCATCCGACTAAACCATGGCTCTGAGTGCCACGTCCAGTTTTTTTTTTAAACACATCCAGGGACGGTGACTCCACCATCTCCCTGGACAGAGGATTCCACTGCCCAATCACTCTTTCAGTGAAGAATTTTTTATTATAGTATCCAACCTCAACCCCTCCTGACGCAGCTTCATTCCCTCGAGTCCCGTCACCGCTCAGCACAGAGAAGAGATCCCTATCTGCCCCTCACGTCGCCATCTGCTTCCCTTCACGGGGATGATGAGGCCCCCCTGAGTCTCCTCCAGGCTGAAACAGCGGAATGAGGCAGCTTCTCGTATGGCTCCTCCTTCAGACCCTTCACCATCTTTGTGCCCTCCTTTGGACACTCTAATAGCTTAATGTCTTTCTTATATTGTGGTGACCAAAACTACGTGCAGGGCTCGAGGTGCGGTGGCTCCAGAGCAGAGTGGGACAATCCCCTCCCTTGCCCGGCTGGCGATGCTGTTCTGATGCCCCCAGGACACGCTTGGCTCTCCTGGCTGCCGGCTCTGCTGGCTCTGCCTGTGGCTGCCGTACCCCCAGCTCTGGGGACAGCACAGCGAGCACCAGCGGGAGAGGCGGGCACTGATGTGGGTGTCCATGTGGGAGCTGCTCCTGCCTCCATGTGCTGCCCTTGCCTCCCCATCCTCGCACCTCATCCTGCAGTGCTGGCAGGCACCGCAGAGGCACAGGTGGCTGCCACCCACCCTCCTGCCCTCAGGTGGGCTCTCCACTATCCTGTGGCTTCTTGCAAAATCCTCTGCGGTTTTTAATGGGTGGGTTGTAGCAGCTGGGGCTGCAGCCAGCCCTGGAGTGTGAAGAACAGCAGTCCGAAGTCCTCCTCTGATAATGCAGATTTCCATCTCCAGAGAATTGATTTTTCTTTTTTTTTTCTCTCTCACATCCCCAAAACAGCATGATCTACATAGCTTAAATCCTCCAGAAATCCTAAAGGGCTTCTAGAAAGTCAGCACAGCGTGACTAGGTAACAGCATGTTCTCCAGTGTGTTTACAGGTTATTTGTGAAATTTGGACTCCAGAAATTCAAGTAGCCTCACTAAAAGGAAATTGCAGTTTGCAGTTACACCACCCTTATTCTCCGTTTCAGGCTCTCTGTTTCAAGACACTGCATTCCCAATGAAAACAATTACTCCTGTAATATTATCTGCCAGGCAGGATTCTGTGGACAGGGATTCATGGTGAAGCAGTTTATTATATCCTTTCCCTTTATCAGATGTAATCAATCAAGAGGCAATGCATCTTCTTGTGGATTCCCTGAAAACTTGTCATAGGCTAACTCCTACCTCCAAGTACTCTTTCTGAGGAGCAGCAAAGGGCCAAGTCCTTTGTGCAACACCTACTCCATTTCTGCAATGCTACACTCTTATTTCCTTGCCCCTGTGTTTGAGTAATAGCGTAGCAGGGTTGTGTGCTTCCTGCAGGTTTGGGTCCCATGCAGAAGAAGACAAAATTCTTCTGAGATCTTCTTCCTAGTACCCAGTTACTCCAGACCTTGCTGAGGGCTGGCACTGATAACTTGTCTTCTGTAACAAATGCTTTTATAAGTACCTGGGAGCTAGCTATTAATTTTCAAATTCAAGATGTGAATAGCTGAATCAACTCTACAGAAACACAGTTATAAATGTACAGGAAAAAAAATGGCAGAATGAAACTGCACTTCAGCTGTTCAAGTAGGCAAGTAACATGTTGAACACACCTTTCTTAATGAAGTTGACATGTGCAGTTTGACTTAATCAGCTGAGCAGCAGCAGTTTTATAGTGCACATGTTGTTGTGATCTGCACTGCAACCTCGTTTTCCTGCAGAATTGGATTGGAAGTCAGCAGAGCTGCAGGTCTCCTGCCCTGTAACAGCAGATGAGATCTTGTGATGGGCTACAGTTAGTTTGATTCACATGGAGGATGTGGTACCGCTGATTCATCCTGCTAAAAACGGCCAAGGGAGCGAGGAAACCACAGTGAACAGGACTGCATGGATGACTTGTACATGCCAATCAAAGCTTACATTGACTCTTCAGTCTAGCAACACTCTAAGCATTTTTCTTGAGGTTTTTTGTGTTTGTTTGTTTTTTTAAAATTTCTGGTAGCATGCTATCATCAGCAAAATAGGCAGTCAGCAGCCAACAATTTCAGCAGAGGGGTCAGTCGGCGGCTAGCTTTCCCCTCACCTCACAGTTCCCTGCAGGGCAGTATTGAATAACCTGTGCTGCTCTGACCTGTTACCTCTCATGAAAAAAGGTTGAGGCAACTGATTTGTAATTCAGTAACTTCATTGTCCTTGAGTACAGTAATTTCACAACTGTAAGGCACACCAGATTATAAGGCGCACTTTCGGGTTTCGATCAAAATTTTAGTCAAAAGGGTGCGCCTTATCATCGTGAAATTACTGTACTCAAGGACAATGAATTACTGGTGAGTAAGAATTGTACTTTTAATAAATTAACTGGCCTGAAATTTCCAAGACCTTTACTCTAGCTTCCCAGAAGCTGTTAGATAAATGAAAGGTAACGCGGCTCCAATATTGATATCCCGTATGGGATGCAGAATTGTGGTGGTGTTACAGCTCCTTTACACACCACTGCTGTTGTAGTTCAAGATAGCCTGTACCTTTGAATACTTAATTGCTCTTCCCTTTGACAAACTTTCCAAGTTTCTGCCCTGTCTTTGTGCTTCTGGCAGGGAGAGGTCCTGCTAGTCATCACACAATGGTCCCCGAGTAAAAAATATTGATGTTTTTCCTTCACAGTCTAACTGGAATTTAGCCCTACTCATAAACAACAGAGAATAGCAGAAGTTGAAATAGCAGGAAATAAATCATTACAGAAAAGCATATTGATTTATCCAAAGCATCAGAGAGAAGAGAGTTAAAACCAAGGGCAGGCCTATATTTGTATTGTCTTTAATATCTTTTTCATAGTCTATAAATTAGGTCCCACTTGTCTCAGGGCTCTTCTCCGCTGTGTCTGGATGCAGCAACCTAACCCCTTGTTTCTGTCTCAGAGTGCCCTAAATCTGATTTTGCTAGGTTTCTCTTTACCTATATTGTTCCAAAACTACCTCTGTCCTGAAATACCTCAATAAGTCTGGTACAATTTACAGTTTTTAAGATGGCAATGAAATTTCAGCAGTTGATTTAGAATACTTGATAATCAGCATTTAAGTTAGAATCACTGCTCATTTCAGTAGAGAGAAGAAAAATCCTTCAGGATGGAATTAACTTTTTTCCTCTGTGTTACAGAAAATGTGACTGTATGAATGTAGCATGTTGGAAGTAATTATTAAAATCATAAAGATTTTGAATCTCAGACAAAACCTGCAGAATCTGCTTCTGTAATTTTGAACTCCGTTTTGAGGATTTGCTATTCTAGTTCAATATCAGATGCAGTCCCATTGTTCACTATGAAAGGATGTTGCAATCCAAAGTAAAGCCACCTTTTCCAAACCATCAGAGGGGGCTTATCAGTGACTGCCAGTAATGGCTAGTGAATGTATAAACGGGGGGATCTTCCCTATTTGAATATGGGAAGAAAAAAAATAAGTTCACAAGTACATTTCGAAGTAAATGTACTTTTAAAGTAGCTAAAGTCACTTATTCCTGTGCTTTGTGCCTCACACTGTACCTCTGATCTTGAACAATAAAGATGCCTGTCTATTGTGTCTTGTCACTTAAATATTTATGAGTGGTGAGCTCTAGTCGGTTATCGTCATGCATTTTCCATACAGCACAGCAACTAAGCAATACTACAAAGCCAAGCTAATCTTCAGAGCTGGCTCTTGACATTTCCCGATTAATATGCATTGTCCTTTTGAGGGCTAAACCCTGCCTGAGGACACACACATGAAACGATTTGTCTGTTCTGCCAATAGACAAGGAATATGCATACATGCCCTGGCAAAACACAACAGGCTCAATGAGTCCCTTCATCCAAAGTATTCCAAGGGCACTGAAAATTAGTCCTTTGACCCTTTCTTTTAATTAAAGAGAGTTACAGTAATAACAAGAATAGCCACTATTTCTTTGCAGTGGACCTTACTTCAGAATCAACTACTCCTTCCTCTTGCAAGTTTTCTGTTTTCTCTGCCTTTATTTTTAATGCCTTTTGTGTATGGTGAGCTATCAGATAGGAGATGACTGATCTTTTAGTCCTGGTCTCTTGAGCACGGATTTGTGGCTGCTCTCATTTAGTCTGTAACACAGACCATGCTGTATCACTTCTGCACAGAGAAAGGACAGAGATGGCTTGTCAGAACAGGTAAAGTTCTTGGAAATTCAAAAAAGAGAGTGAAACATAAGACAGAGCAAGTAAGGGCTTTTTTTTTGCATATTTGGTTGTATTGGATATTGTTTATTTTTATCCACACATTGTTGCTCTGGACTCAATGTATAATCAGTCATATAATGGGACAAATTGATGTGCAGTTACACAGAGTTATTTTTACTGAAGCATATAAAGGTGTATAATTTTTGCTATTTAAAGAATGCTAAATAACAGAGCTTTTTAGCGTTGGAATTTTTTCCCAGAATGTGCTAATGGCCAAACATATGCACACAGTTCCAGAGAAAACAAAGGAGCACACAAGTATTTAATACTAACAGCTGCTCAGTTCAGGCAGCAGCCACATGCTGTCCTGTTTTATAAAAATTAATTGGAAATACTTCCACTCAAAATAATCATGCCACTTGAATTTTTAAGAGCTGATTCAAAATGTTACTTTCAGAGGAATGACTTCCTACAGAGTTCAGATCTGCATTTAGTTATAAAAATACCTGTTCTGTATTGCCACACAGCAGGAAATTTAAAGGCCAAAGGAATCACCAGAAATTCACCAGTTCTAGCCTAGTCCTTTATGGAGACTCAGAACAAATTCATCTAAATGGTAAAATAAAAATCTTTTTCTGAAAGTCCTTTAAATACTTTGAGTATGGAGAGCCTGTAGATTAATTTCCCTCATGTTTTTGCTCCAGTGAACAAGGAAAACAATTATTTGCATCTTATAGATGCAGGGGGTTAGTGGCATATTAAAGCAGTTGAGCTTAATGGTTTTGTGTATGGAAGGTGAGGTAGGATATCTTGCCCAAACTGGAGCATATTAACATTATTTGTCCCACTCAAATACCCTTGTTTCTACATTGTGGGCTCTTGATTGAGGCCCTGTTGGTCTTTCAGTTTTTACAACAAATAGCAACTTTGACCTTTCACAAATAGGTCATAAATTTTAAACCTTTAATAATTTCTGCTGATCTACTTTGGAGGGGCCCTCCAGTTTTCCTGCATTATTCATTTGGGCATGAAGCCACTTCACAGACCAGTTGCGTTCGTGAAAGACTTTTTCTATATGTTCCTCTATATCCATGCACAAGTATCTAATATATGCATAGCATTTGTCAACAAATCATTTACCCAGATAATGAGAATTTTCAAGCTTGTGATGAGAAGCAAGTAATCAGCAAGGCCGCAGATAACCTGTGGCAAACATATCAGCCTCAATAAACACCCTTTGTGTTAGTGCTGTCCCCAATCCTTGTCACTTACAGTAATCAAAACCCCTTGTAAAACATTTTTTTAATTGTTTGGAACATACTAAAGATGATATGTTTCTAAGGCCTATTTTTCTTTCACTATTTTCACAGTAAATATTTTCTCTCCGGTGTCAAGCAGCTTCGTGCATAATGTGATTTGAAGTGAGACTATTTAAAGAACACTTGTCAGCAACATTTGTACATTTCTACTTCCATTTGGGACTTTTGGCATTATATGTGTTCTATAAGTAGCATTTCAACAGTTTTAATTTTATTCTTTCTGTAGTCCTTCGCTACAGAAATGGAAAGGCCATTCAATAGAATTGAGCTACAGAGGCTTTATTTTGGCCATTAGGCATCACACTTGTTTTTCAGTTTTGAAATCTACATTTCTCGCCCTTGTTTTTGTTCCCAGACTAAAAGTGGGAAATCTTTTGTTTAAAATTCTAAAAAATGCCAGCAGAGCCCCAGTGGTGACCCGAAACACAAGTTTATGTTGCCAGATTGTCCAGATAGGAGACTAAGACTTAGCTTTACACTCCTTGCTTTGAAAGATTGTCCTGACAGTAATGCCCAATAATTGAGGTAAACAGAAAGGAAGGCTTTAAAACAAAAAAAAGGCCTGGTGGGATGGTTGAGTGCAACCCATGAAGGCAGATGAAAACTCAGTGGGAGGTTATGAAGCAGCCACGGTAGAGTTGTGAATATCCTACTCCTGGCATTAGTGCAACTGGTAAACAATGAGTTGTGCAGATGTTTGTCCTCTTTTCACATTTTCTGTACACTTTCAGATGGGAGTACTACTTCATGGTCTAAGAAACCACTGCCCCTGACAATCATACGTCAGTCACATATGAAGGAAATTGCTTCCCTACTGCCTTTCATCACTTAAATTGTCCATGCTTTGGTTCTCATATCTCTTGATGGGATCGTAATACCCAATAATTTTGTGCATCAACATTGGTGGCTATGCTACATCAAGATATTTGGTCATCTACAACTGCCTTGCACTAAAGCATTTTGACTTTCTGTCACTGGAATAGACCACACAGAACATGTTCATCTGAGCAGCTCTGTCAGCGGTGTACATACAAACCATATCTACCAAGATGGTGAGCTCCTTCCTTTGCTTTTACACCTACTTAGCTACTGATGCCTTTGTCCCCAATTATTTCACTTCCTTATGTTTTGGGAGTTTAATCATGCCTTCTGGAGCACAGTGTTCTTTACAAAACTCTTCACTGAGGCTTGCACACACAGAGATGGCAACTGGGTTTTAAAAGAAGCAGTATGATCTGCAGCATATATCACAAGTCAGAAAAAACCTAGAAACCATATTGAGAGACAGATGCTACCTCAGATATCAAAGTTTTTATTTCTGGATACTAGCTTTTCATCTGTGAAACGTGTTTTGGTCTGACAACTTTTGCTGCTCACTCAAGAAAATAACTAGTTGTACCATTTAATTTAGAGAACCATTTAATTTGTAAGTAAAGTCACTGTGGCTATTTGTATAAAGCTGAAGTGAAGGGTTCATCTTTTAAGGGTGTACTCAGGAAGTGTGTATATTTAGATACACCCAGGTTACAGCATTATCTGGAGACAACAGCTAAATAAAGACCCATGCTTAAACAATCTTCATTCTAGTCTTTGCTTTAATTTGTTGTTCTATACTCATGAACATTAATTTAAGTGAATGAGATGCAAGTTGATATGAATGGAAGATTCTTCACATTTTGATGTGTAAGACTGTAAAGCAGACATAAAAAGTATACTCTTGTCATTTGGTGAGATTATTTTCTGTAGCAAACTTTTAAACAGAATTTAAGAGACTGGGAGCTGTTGCTTGACCAACTAGACTTTGAGCTGACAGTTCTGTAAGGAAATTAGGAAACCCAGGAATGTATGTGTTACCTCCTGGTACTTAATGAAATAAGCAGCATGCAGCTGAAATCCTATTCGCTACAATAAGAAGCGATTTCTCTTTTTGCTTACCACTGGGTTTTCCATTCTTCCACTTACTTCTGGAAACTCAGGCCATTTATTTGGCATACATACTCTCTACAAATTCTAATATGTTCCTATTTGGGCACTTGTTGATCAAGGTATGTGAATTGGGAAACATTCTTCTTGACAATTATAGATTCCTCGAAGCAGTGACTACCAGAATCAGTTCCCACTACAGGAAGTGGCAACTCTGCAAGCAAAACACTGCATTGCAGATAAAGGGAGACATCAAAGCCAAGATTGAGTGTGTGTAACAGTAACCACAGGAGTAACTTAAAAATCTTAACATGGAAGAAGATTTATTCAAATAACAGCTTAATATCAAATTTAATAACTCTTTTTAAAGTGTATTTGGATTCTGAAAGCACTCATGCCTTTCTGAAAGCACAATGCCTTTTAAAACCATACATTGGGTGACTTATCCTGTACTGACTCACTATTAATTATTCTACAAACACGTTTTGTGAGGCTGAGAGCTATGTACAAGGCAAGTACCTTAAACTGAGTTGCATAATTTTAGCCATTATGAGTTATGCATGGCAATAACCAGGATAATACAGCACCAAAAGCTGTGCTTTTACTGCAGGCCGTTTCTTCAGAGCTCATCTACCAGGCATAGCGCAAGGAGAAACAATCTTCTATTTTTTCCATGCACTTCCCCATTTTTCAGTTCATTAGCATTTCTTCTCAAATGCTATTTTCTACTGCAATTCATGCAGCAACCATTCCTTTGTTTTCCTTTCCATTCCTTTCATTTTGGTAGTTCTTGCATTCACCTATTTTTGGAGGGGTTGTACATATACAAGCACACCTAAATACACCTTCTATCTCACATCTCTTTATGTGCCTTTCATTTGGGTTCAACATATGTTTTCTTCTTAGATTCTCAAGCTTCAAATCATACAAAGCACAGAAAAAAGTAGTTCATCATATGGAGATGCCAGAAGCTAACCATGCCTTGTCTGGATGACTCAGTATTGAAAAGGATGAGTGACAAAAGCATTTATAATGTCAAACTTTCCCTGTAATTGGAAGCAGGTGATAATTTCCTGTGGCTTGTTCTTTTCTTCTCTCCGTGGCCTGCACAACACTGCACAATTATATTTTTATAGTTGGGTTGAAAGGTGGGCTGAGTATTCCTGAGGACTAAAGTATAATGAAGTGCTGCATCCATCTTCAGAGAATAAGTCCAGTGGTTTCTTGCTTAGAACCCAGAGCTAGGCTGGCTGCTGCCATGTGCTCTTACAGCATATATTTGAGATGGTGTCTGGGTGTGGTTTTGTTTGAGGATAGCTAACCCTCGTCCACTGATTATAGAAAGATAGCCTAGAGTAGACAACCTATTTTTGTCCACCTGAAGTTGTGAGATGAGTAACCACAGTGCTCCACCAATGCTATGGGTCTTACTCAAATCAAGTGTGTGTTACCACTGCTACTGGCTGACTTCATATGCACCCCAGTTTGTCTAGCCATTCCATTTGCTTAAAATCAAATAGGTCCATGTATTTTGTAACTTTCTGTGGGTTCCCAAATAAAAAATAATGAGTTCACCTATCCTAATAGTAAAAGCCGTAACATTTTTGTCTGGATTTGGTGGTGGAACATGCTCCTGTAAGCACAACTATGCATGAAATGATGAGTGTTACAGTGCTTGTTGGTGCCAACCAGGGTTGTTTTGTTCATTGCTTTTACAGAGCATTCACAAAAACTTCATTGGTGTAGCCCACTGAAACACAGGAGATTCATGTTATCTATACAGAAGCAAACTTTTTGTGTTACAACAGATCTCAAGGCCTTAATAAGTTTCTAAAAATGCAGTTTTGTTTTCAAATTACTACTTGATGCAAACACTTTCTGCAATTTGTATGAATTTGTTATAGCTGGGAATGACTACATTTTATTAACACACAGAAGTAAATCCAATGGAAACATCACAAATTACACCCAAGAATGTTATTTCAAGCATGCACAGGAATTCCCCAGCAGAGAGCGTTTTGTAGACTCTTACCTCAGAAAAAGCCTTGATCAGGCAGCTGGGTCATACAATGAGCAAATGCAAAGAACCACATGGAATAATCACTGTTGTCCAGATTGTGAAGCCATTCCATTGAATCTAATGCCTGCTTGAGGCACAAGGCGTCTTTGATCACACTCCAGCCCTTTTTTCTCCAACTTGAGCCTGCCCCATCTGAAGCCTGCCCTATTACTACACTCCACTTTAGCATACAGATAAATTAAAAGATATGATGTCAGAGCCTGAAATTTAGGAATTTGCAATGCAGTCTTTGGTTTTCAATAAGCTAGAAATTTGTTCTGCTTTGTAAATTACGCTAAACTGTGTCTCTTAGTTTCAGCGCCAAGCAGCTTCTATTTTACCTGTCAAGAAAATTTGAGTCTATCAGAGGAGAAATGAGGACACCTGTTCTAGGCAACAAAATGCTATCTATGGTTTCATTGCGAGGGGACTCTTTGAAAAGACAGGTATAGGAAAATTGTATTTACCTGGTACAATGAGATGCTATAAAATGCCCTTCATGGCCCTGGGGTGGAGGCTGTAGGGCAAATGTAAACTTTGTAAATGTCTTCCTAGCTGCAGGAAGCAGGGAAGGCACTATTTGCCATGGATAACTGCAGAGAGGCAAAAGTCTGCCACACACAGAACATCAGCAGCCAGAAATGACTCTCTAGAGCTCAGTTTCCTCAGATCTAAGAGGAGGAACTAGGAGTGAAATCTGCTTATAGTCTCAGCTACGCTGGGATGTAAGCACGGATGTTTTGATTTGGGTCACCACATCATGTCTTATGCAGAAAGCAGTTTCTACTGGAAATTGATAGATCAGAGGAAGTTCATCCTATTCAAAGTTATATGAAGGGTTTAAGCTCAGCTGCACAACAGTCTTCAAAAATAAAAAGGAGGCCAGCACTCAGTGCCTCTCAGAGATGTGCACGTGAGAGGGCCCTCTGAGGGGAACAGAAGAATAGGCAGGAAGGGGTGTGCAAAGCTATCTTATGACTAATTGCTGTTTGCAGCTGCAGATAGACACGTGCTTAATTATCTGCTATATGCATGCAAATTTGGTTGCTGTCACTGGAGTCCAGATGTTCCCTTCCATTATACCGAGTACAACAAACAAAAGAAAAAGGGTCAGAGAGCAAAATAAAAAGGGCCAGGAGTGGCAGCTTCGTGATGTTTTCCTTCCTGTCATATACCAGGCCTGGCTGACCATTTTTCTGAACTCCCCATCACAGGCAGAGATTTGTAAGCTCACAGACTGAGGATCTGGTCAGGAAAGAGGGGAAACCTGAGAAAAGCCTTTGCCCTCAGCTCCGGGGAAGGTGTGCAGGCAGGCACTCAGCCCCACAGCCCACCCCAGGCTGAGAAGAGGTGCCGTACAGGAGCAGCCCAGGAGGGTGGTACTGAATCTGGGGTTCAGGGGCTCAGGGGCTGCACTCCTTGTTGTAACCACATAACCTAAAATTATCCAGTCAAATTAACAGCAGTTTCTAACAACTTCTCTGCTATAGACACTTCCCTTGGCAGGGGTAAGTACTCTCTGAGCAGTACCAAGGCTTACTTTTTCCTGCAAAGCTTTTCCTCTTCAACTAGATCTCTTTCTATCTGTCCTCTAGGCTTATATCTCGTTTTTAACCATTTTTTTACGCTGATAAAAAACCCTTACATTTTTTCACAGAAAGTGACCTGTAACATTTTAACTCTTTGCAGCAAAGTCCCTTTCATAAGGTCTATGTATTGTGTCCCCAACACTTAAAACATGTAAAGCTACACAAACACAACTAGATCCTCTTCTCCTATCTGCTCAAATCCAGGAACAACAGAGTAATGTTGATTTATTCCAATCAGGAACTTGGCCTTTATTCTGTTTGATGGCATTCAGTGTCTCTTTGAAAGATTTAACCTATTCATTCCATTTTAATTAAATAACAGTAATGACCAGTAGTGGTTTTGTGGTGTCTGTTTTGAATTAAATTTGTGCTGAGCATATATGTCATGTTGATTCTTTTTATCTTTTGTGATAAATGCAATATACATAGATTCAGGGATAACATGTCCTCTTAAATGGCTCTGCTTTGGGAACATTACCTTCCTTTCACATGCCAATATCAAGTTACAAGAATCTGACTAAATACAATGTTCAGTCTGAAATTTGGTACTACTCTTCTGTATGCAGGAATAATGAAATTGCCAGAAGACTTTTCTTTCCTTTTGGCCTGGTAAAGGCATAGTGGGATGACTGCAGTTACTTCTGATTCTGAGCTGCATAGGAAACAGCTGAGCCTCAGTGGAGTCTTTGGCATCCAGGGTGAATGGATCACAGGAGGCATTCTGTGACCTCCCAGCACTGCCTTCATCACTGACACTCCTCAGGGAGCATGGTTTATCTGCCTGGTGTCCTTGCACCCTCTCTTCTTGCTGATGCAAATACTCTTTGTGTTTGTGTAAAGTTTCCATTTATGTATATTTGCATTAGATGGATTATCTTAGGATTTATGGAGACTGTGTCCTGCCCTTTATTACATAACAAACAGATTTAATCTGCAGTAACAATTCTCATAAACCTTGGCAATATCTTGGAACACATTTTTTATAAACAGTAGGGAAGATTTACTGCATGTTTTAATAAGGTGTATGAACCAAAGTCCTGTGAACTGGCTCAGTCTTTCCACTAAGCCACTGAACTTTGGATTATGCCTATGTGTTTCCCTGGAGAATTGCTCAGAGTGTTTTTTGCTTCTTTACTGCTTTGGTTAATGGCCCTGGGGATATGTCATTACCTTTGATTTAAATGAACACAGAAAAGGGAAAGTTAGAACTTTATTACTGATCTCACACCTCATTCTCAGGTAAATTTTATTAGCTGAAGCCCTTGACCTCACTAGAGGAGTCAGTACCTGGGCACATTACTGGTTCTCCAGGTTTGTAGTATCAGGACAGTAATTCTGATCAGGAAGTAATCAGGATCTAAAATTATGGTAGGTGCTGTTATCCACCTATACAATTCCTCTATTAAGTAATATCTCATGCTGATAGACTTTGGCTTATTATGCTAATAATTAACCTTGTTAATTAAAACTGTGTCAGAAAGAGTGGGCTGGACAAAAGATAATTTATTTCGCTATCCTTTAAAAAGTTTTTCTTTGTTATGTGTTCAGGCATCAAAAAATGATCTGAACAATTCTTTCTGGATGGAAATTTTAACAGTTCATTTCCTTATTGCCTTAGTTTTGGCCAGGACAGAGTTAATATTTTGCAGTAGCTGAGGGAGCATGGCTGAAGGGGCATGGCAGGAGGTTATTCCATCCCACCTCATGTCATTGCCAGGAGCAGCAGTAAGGGACTGGCTTCTGTGGGGGAGGACAGGGCTTCTAGTTGAAAAAAACATGGCAGCATTGTCTGCCATGGTTCATTGTCCTGGGGGTCCCTGGTGAACATCTCTGCACGTGAATCACCCTTTGTATACGTTCATTATTCATATTGTTGCTGTTAGTGTTCATTTTCTTATCTCATTGCTGTTTCCAGTAAATCGTTCCTTTCTCAACCTCTGATCTTTACCTTTTGTGCCCCAATTTTCTATTTCCCCTACTGGACCAGGAAGGGGCAGGGGAAAGGAGGAGCGGGCAAGTGTCAGTGTGGTTTGGAGGAGTCTCAGTGGGTGCACTGAATTGTGAAGCACCACTCCTAAACCATGATACATATTATTTTAAAAGTTACTGACACAACTATGAATGTAATTATTCAGTCTTACCAGTGCATAGTCCTCCTGTGACAGGAATGTTAGACATAGGCTCCCACACAATGGAGAAATCTGTTGTTGCTCCCAGTTTAAATATAACTGAACAGAGACAAAAGGCCATGATGCCAACTATCTTTCTTTTTATTCTGTGTGATAATGCAGCAGTGTTCCATCTTTCTCAACGAGTGAGTGACACCTTAACAAAGAAACTATTTCTCATGGAACATTTCACATGTGCTTCACATTTTGAACAACCCATAGAAAACATAGTAACTGGCTGAGGTATAAAGTAATGATAGGAGTGTGTTTAAAAAAGATCTTATGCTGTCAGCTGCAAAGAAGGAGACATGGCACAATATGAATAACAGGTCGTAGTCTGGTTTCATTGCTACAGAAGATCCCCTAAAATGACAGACAGAACATAAACATTCATTGGTTATTTTTTCTTGCAATTTTTTATACTCAGAGGGTGCTTCATTGCAGCTCAGGCAATGACCAGTCTCTCGCAATTTTAAGATGTCTGGGCCAGCTGCACAAAGGATGTTTATGTTTCTGCCTTGCAGTCTTAATGCCTCCTGTGAAGCTATAATATTGTATTACGGCACCATCCCATTTAACATCCCTTTTGAAAGGGATGTCTATTTAATGTATTTTTAGAAAATGCAGATAGATTTACAGAAGGTTGTGTCCCAAATTTCCTTGCATCATTAGAGAAAGATGCAGGTGGTTTTTCATTTTTTTAGATGAGGAAACCACAAAGAGTATGGTAAGAGGCAAAAAGCATGGCAAGAGTCCATTACAAAACCATAACACATTTATAGTGTGTTCACTGAGACTGCATTTGCAAGGCTATTTTATAAAGGGCAGAAAGGAAGGAGAGGGGAGAAAATACTCCAAATAATAAAAAAAAACCATGTATGAAAATACCCATGGAGGACTTATGAAGAGGCAAAGAAGATGGAAAGCTGAAATGAATTGGCTCACAGATGACTCAAAGAAGTGGTTACAAAACCACAGAAAGTTAGCTCACCCAATTCATGTTGCTGGTGACAGTGTAAAATGTCAATGGCTCTGTGTTTTAAATGAAAGCTCCACAGTAACAGAAGTACAAACCCTTAGCTCAGGTACAGAATGAATGTTAAAAGTTTTAATTGGAAGCTTTTGTTATTTGAAACTTAAACTACAGTCATTTATAAGCAGTGAAAAGGCAGTTTGTTTTACTTTTTAATATATACACACTTTTTTTTTCTACAATGAATGTGTATTTCCTTCTACAGTGCCCTGTGATTTATTTCATTTTATTTTCTCTCAGTTCTCAGTGTTAGGTTTTCTGTCTCTCCGCTGCCAATAATCTGGCTGTAGTTTGTAGTTATAATAAATGGAAACTGACAGACCTTGGTGTCATCCACCTCAGATAACATGATCCTATTAAATCTAAGCCAAATTAACTGGATGACAACCCTTTGCCCTTGGTACTTATATGGACAAGAGAGAGACTTGATGCTCACAATACCAATGCGGTTTAGTTTACAGAGGAAATCTTCTGTTCTCCTTCTGTAATTGATTTGGGATTCAGAAGAACTCTAATATGCTGTTAAAAGAGTGTGTATTTTTCAGCCATGTGCTCTCAGTGTACTGAATATGGTATTTGATTAGTAAAATGACAATGGAATAAAATGTTACAGGGAAAGCCTCTCCTGTATGAGTATTTTATTCTAACATGGGAATTGCTAGTTTTGGGAGCACACCTGAAATGCCACAGCCAAAAGAGGCAAATAATTCATGCAAGTTATTGTCAAATGGCAACACTGATGATTAAAGTCTTGGAGCTACTACTGGTAACAACTAAAAAATCCCATAGCACAGTGTCCACGTGGATTTCTTCAATAATAAAAATTCTTCATCGATTGAAAAGGACAACTTCTTTCCTCATGTAAAGATCATCCACTGGACTTGATGATCCTTGAGGGTTCCTTCCAAGTCAAAACATTCTGTGTAAAAGCTTTTTACTAAACGTTCCTCAGCCTGATATAAATTTACCTATGCAAAAGTACAGAACCTGAAACTCTAGTTGGCATTTATTCATTGTTGCAGCAACATATGACAGCCTGATTCTGTGGAAGCAATACAACTGAAAAAAACTGTAGGTAAAAAACACTAAACCACAAAGAACCGTAAAACCAAAGAGACTTTCCTATTTTTTTGTTGTGCAAAAGTAATATTGTATTGGAATTAATACTTACTGATCAATATATCTTACATTTACTCAAGTCTTCATACATTTTTTATTTCTTTTTGTTAGCATTAAAACTACTTCTGATAAATTCAAATTGAATGGAAGGGAATTGAAATCCAGGACTGGCTCCAGGTTGTGATGCAAAAATCTTTGCTGTGCTATTTTTTGTTTTGTTTTGTTTTACAGAGGAGGCTTAAGAGAAGAATGAAAAGGCTTTTCTTTTGTGATTTGGGAAAATCTGCCTCACAGATCTATCTGATGAGCATGAGACAGGGAATGTTACTAGAGAATTGCATGATAAAATTTAATTGTTCTTCCTTTCTCCTTCTGGAAACTTTTAGTATCAACTCAGGCCAGTAAATGAATTGAGTGTTTTCACAGTTTTGGTCAACTGAGTATTTGAGCAGTATTTGCGCTTTTATAAATAGAAAGGATTCAGTTGTTGCTATCACAGGATATGATTTCTGAACTCATCACCTCCAGCCTGATGGGCATTTCTGTCCCATGTGGCAGGTTGCTGTACAGGGGAATATGTTTCTGCAGAGCATCTCCAGAGAGAGGGCTCTGCCCTTACATATCAATCCTTTGCTCCTTCTGAGCCCTCAACCCTGGCATGCATCCCATTCCCACCAATATTGGCTTTACACTTGAGAATACTCTGCATGGACACAGATTTGCCAGTGAAAGATTTGCCATAAAAGAGAAAGCAACACAAGATTTGGTGTGAACAGCTTTCTGACACTTTTGCCGCCCTGCAAAGCTGCAAAGGACCTACAAAGCTGCAAAAATCTGACAAGGGATTAATGACCAAAGCCATAAGGGCTATTGATTCTGCATCTACTTCTATTAGTCCAGCTTGCACCTCATTTCAAGCACACTGCGGACACACTGCTGTACATTGAGAAGGTGGCAGTAGAAAGTAGGAACATTAGGAGTGAAGGAGAATTTGTCTGCTTGTCTCCCTATATCGAGGACCAGCCTTAGAAAATTTTTTTCATGTTTTTCATTTTGCAAAACAGGGCATTGGGGATTAAAAAAAACATTATCAAAATACTGATTCTGAAAGACAGTGGAAAAAGAAGTCATATCAAGTCTATAGAGTCCAGCCCTCTACTCAGAAGAATAAAGCAAAGTGGGTTCCCTGCCCTCCACTGTGGTTCACAATCAGGTACAAAACAAAGATTTGAATGTTGAAGAAAACAGTTTTGCTGGGTTAGTCCTGTAATTCATGGTACATAATTGTAGCAGATGCAGCTGCTATTCTTAATAAAACTTTTTTTCATTTCATTAGGAAAAAAATGCGTATGGAAGAGACTCTCTGACTCGGAAGATTGCAAAAAAAAAAATTACGCTCTTTTTGAGATTTTTAGATAACCAAATTGTGATGAGCGGAAATGCAGAGATGATGGATACCTGCTTATTCAGGCAAATCAGCATCTTAAGCCTACAGAACTATTTGCACAAAGCAAGCAGGACTTAGCAGCTTCTAAAAAGTACATTAAAAACCCACCGGGTTAAAACAACCAAACAAGAAAATGAAAGGTTTTAGGAACATACTGCATTTATTTGGTCCCACAATTCCTAACTTTGTAACAAACTCCCAGAGTTTCACTCCTTAAAGTGCTTCAAACTCCATTTATATTATTATTATTACTTTTAACATCAATGTACATTTCTGTATAAGCAACAATCCAAAGAGATTTATATTTTTATAAAATTCTTTATATTAATTGATCAAATTTACTCTCAAGATGGCCAAAATTAAGAAAAATTT
Organism: Catharus ustulatus; assembly: GCF_009819885.2. Classification (NCBI taxonomy): domain Eukaryota; kingdom Metazoa; phylum Chordata; class Aves; order Passeriformes; family Turdidae; genus Catharus; species Catharus ustulatus. Next base: position 112,816,826 of record NC_046221.1, on the reverse strand, counting down.
CCAAAATTAAGACACTGGAGTTGCTCAAGTCCCTGCTCTTGTGGGTAAGAGCAGAATTTGGCCCAGTAGGGCATATGCAATTATATTTTCTACATATATCTCAAAAGGCACAACGGATTACCTTGGAAATCAATACCATTTAAAAGGAAGATTGCCAAAGCAAATACTTTTCGTTTGCTTCGGCACAGTCCACATCCAGAGGATGCATTTGCTCACCGGCTGTTCAGAACAAGCAGCCTGATGCTGATCAGCAAAGGAGAACCCACACAGTTCTTCAGCAGGCACAGCCCGATGTGTGCATGATGACTGTAGCAGCAGGGTCACTTCTCTGGGCACCCGTGCAAATTCACTACACCGTGAACCTCCGAAATTCTCCTGGTGGAGACATGTTTGTCATTGATGGTAATATTCCAAAGGCAGCCAAAAAATGGGTCTTCAACTGGAAGCCATGGGGTGTCCAAATTTGCTACAAAAAACAAGGTGGAAAGACCAAGTTAATAAGAATTATTTTAAAGAACATTAATTATGGCAAGGCGTACATGATTGAATGGGACCTTTGTTTTGGAAAGGAAAAAACATGAAAAAATAAGAAGCAATGATATTACCTGGAATTTTGCCGAAGTAGAGTGGCTGATACACACGTCTAGGAGAGGATTGAAGTTCAGTGGTAGAGTTACTCTGTGTGCCCACCTCTAGATGCACTGTGTTCCTCTTCTGAGAGACTGCAAAGAAGGAGGTAAATGAGAACTCTTTCTCAACCCTATTAAGGAATCAGCTAGATATGGCACTACTTTTAAAATTAAGGCACAGAAAAAACAGATTTTATTTTGATTCAGAGTCAGACTGACCAACCTAGGTCAGAGCCTCCGAAAAAAATCTTATGTAAAGCCTTTAATTAACACAAGACACATCGTTCTGAAGAGTATTCTCAGACTAAATAGAAGTGAAATGATTAATAAACATTTGGAGCTGCAGTGCACTGTCCTTTCAAAGCTTCGGGAGAAATGGTATGTACAGTGTACCTGCAATGGTGTGCCACTGTCCATCAGATAGAGGTTTCTTAGGTGTGACTGATGCCTGAAATTCTCCAGCACCACTATTTCCAGCAGCAACGACCTGTAAAGACGTTACCTGTTAAGCTATTGTGACAAAGAACAGGAGCAACGGGGCAAGGTCAGAACTCCCCCTGCTGAATGAGGGCAATAGAGCTGGAATGGAAACAGCCTGTACCCACCTTTCCTCCCTTCATGTAAACAGTCAAGTAGTTGTCCTGCTTGCTTCCAGCATGGAGGAGTACACCTGTTGAACTCCTAGGCCGAATGGTAAATACAATCCTGAAATCCAATCCCATCAGCAAGTTACCTGTGGGGAATTAAACAGTGGGGAGAGGAATGATCACAGGTGGAGATAATTGGAAAACCACGTAAAAACAAGTAACCTGTACACCTACACGCTTCAGACATAATCCCATATACCATAATCTCTACACAGCTTACCAATGGTGATATATCCTCCTTCATTAAAGAAGTAAATCCCTGTGTCCATGGGAACATCCAGACATGGAAGTACGCCATTTATTTGTTGAGGTGCATTCATGATTTTTCCATTCATCTTAAAATTCCTCAGGCAACCCTTGAAACTCTTCATTGGTATATTCTGAAAGCATATTTCAAAACATGAGTACTGAAGCATTATGGCTTTTTTTTAACAATAATACTAAATATTGGTTCTTTTGGACTATTGGACTATAGAAAGCCAAGTGGAACTAAAGACACCTAACAGCCATCTTTGATGCAGTGAAAAGGTATTCCAAAATCCTAAAAAAAGTGCTTGAAACCCAGTAAAAGTTGATTTTGAATAAACATGACTCCTGCTTGTAAAACAGATACTTCCTGATGATGTGTCGAAAAGACAATGCAAGAGGAATTGTGAAATCCCAAGCAACTCTTCCCTTCCTAAGTCTGTTTATTTAAATCTGATTTTATAAAATACCCTGTATCCTTAACTGTCCACTTTTTTAAATGGAAACCATACATATTTCAGATTAAAATCCAGTTTTACATCCACAATTCCTTAATGAGAATGATTCTTTTGTTTCTCTACTGATTATTACTTAGTCCACCGAGGTAAATGTTCTGCAGAAAGATGATATTTCTGGAATTCAATATGTCTTTGGTCTTCTCTCTTTTTAAGGAATAAAAATGAAAGGAGTACATGGTTGTCATCAGTGCCTCAGCAGCATATTGAAAATACAGGTCCAGGTGAAGGCTGTGTGAACAGGTGAGGAAAGAGATCTGCAATGAACCACTGCAAACACCAGTCACAGATGGTGCTCACTTGGTCCTTGGAAAAGCTTTTCAGCCAGGAAATCCAGCATATTAAAGACTTTCCCTTATAATTAGTGCAGCCCAGGGAGTGTGTGTGGGTGGATGTGTCAATTATTTACCTGTTTCTTCAGTGGTGGCAGCCCTCCCACGTAGATTGGTGGCTTAATGCTAATGGGGGAATTTGTTGCCAGTTTTCTGTGCTGGGCCCTTAGACCATCAATGACAAGGCGGGCGTTCTTCCCATCTGTGCTGAAGACCACCTTTCCAGGAGACAAACATAACAGGATAAAAAACCCAAAAGCCAACAAAAGCCACTGCAGATTTTCCTTGTCTTTAAATTAAACGCCATGTTGTTGAAATATTTAAATTGAAAATAACATCCTGGGACCATCAGTCTCAATAAGGTGTCTCGGAGACCTATCAACCATTTTCAAGCAATGAACTTTCAGGCATAGGAATTAACTTCCGATGACCAAAATTAAGTTTTTACTCTCTTAAAAATGCAACAGGCTGTGCCTGCTGAACTCTAATTAGGTTATCACTGTGGTTCCACGCTACTTACAGTGTGCCATTGCCCATCGTTGTATTTAGTACTGGTTTTGACTTTGATTTGTTTTTCTCCAGTGCCAAGTGAAAAGACAAAATGTCCTTTTGAAATGCGGAGAGCCATATAAGAGTCCTCAGAGCTTTTCTCCATGAAAACTATTAATCCTCTTGATGATCGAGTCCGTACATCTACAGAAAAGTGTAACCTGCAGTGGAAAGTAAGCATATTCCAGTATAGGTCTATTTTATTAGTTGCTTATCTTTTCTGTTCTCCAGTGAAACTCTATTTGTGAAATGCAGAACAGCATTTGGGTAGAATAACGGCATTTCTGCATTAATAATGGCATACACTGCATTTCTGAATGTGAATGAAACTTGATGCATTCAGACTTAGGAACTGGCATCAACATGCAGCATAATTGTCCACCACACCCCATTCAAACTGCTCAGTTTAGGTACATGTTTGCACAAAAAAAAAAAAAAAAAAAGGCTTGAACTTTTAGACTTTTAGAACCACCTTTTGTTAAGGCCCAAGACATAAACAAAAAGAAAATCCTTACACTCACTTGACCCAAAGAGTCTAGCAACTGAAGTACTAGGAGGAGAACAGAACAGAGAATGTTTGTATTACCTGTTTGTAGATAACAATGGAGAAAACATGTAGGATATGAAGCTGTTAGGGGTGCTTCCAAAGAGATACGCTTCTCTGCTGTCATGTAGCAGACCTGGTACAGTGTGGTTTTGCAGGTTAGCAGTTTTCAAATAGTCAAGGTATATTTCATTCTGTGGACATAAGACAAAATTGGAACATTTACTGTATGTGCACATGAATAGAAACACTTTAACTAACACATTTAAGAGCTCCCACCCAGGGCAGTCAACAGCCTTCCCTAAAAGACAGAAAAGCTGTGGGTTTAGCATGGAACTCCAACACAGCGAGAACTTGATTCAGAGGTGAGATAGAAGGAAAGAAAGAACATCTGAATCTTAGTTTCAGAAATGATGGCTGTGCAGACAAAGCCTAGGCACCAATATGGATCAAAGATGACAGTAACAATAAGCATACCTTGAGCATCTTAAGCCTGAGAGGATTTTTAAATTCCTGCAGCAGTATTGGTTCAAGGTTTTCGTATTCCCGGCAAGCTCCAAGGGATACACCAGTCTTGCCAGTATTAGCAACAAGATTTTGAACCTCGGGGAGCTGACCTGCCCTGTAGTGATGAAAGCAGTAAGTGCTGTGACTCAGCATTCCTTTTCTTTAGAGTAATCAACAATAAACACATTGTAAAACCGTGTTCTGCACAAAATATATTTCTCAGTGACACAATAGTAAAGTACCCTTTTTTTTTTTTCAATGAAAAATGTACATTCAATGCTGTAAATCATGTTTTCCCTGGTTCTGCTCATTTCTTTTTGGCTATAGAAAAACTGAAGTTTTGTTCTCATTTTTTCTAAACAAAGCAATTTTTTAGAAAAGTTGTTTAAAAACCACAAACCTATATGGCCCTTGAAAAAAGAGAAAAAAAGAAAAAAAAACGATTAAGCCTTGATTAAGATTAGGCCTTGATTAAGATTTCTGAATCAGACTACAAAACTTTGGGAATTATACATAACCAGTTTCAAATCAAAAAAATATAACATCATCAGGTTCTGCTTCACTTTCTCCTTAAAAAAGATGTGCTAATGAGTTTTGTCAAGGGACATAGCCCATCACAACTTAATATGTAGCTCTAGTATTATAACCAAATTATCAGAAAGACTGTCAAAGCCAATTTACCCTTTGTATAAAGAAAAATATTAAGCAATACTATAATTTTCTAAGTTACACAAAGCATCTCTAATCAGTAAATACAAAAAACGTTTAAAACTACAAAAATGCTACAAAGCTCCTTGCTTGTGGTTTTCTGTGAGAAGAGTGGTAGATTTGTGAGTAGACACTCAACTTCTTTAATGCTGGTTATTCTCCAGTCACTCCATCAGACCAGCTACAGTATTATTTCTTCATCTATTTTGGCACAAAAACTTTCCAAATTTGTTTTCTGATGGGAAGTATATTATATAGGCTACTTCTAATGCCTTTTCCTGCTCTTAAAAAAATTGAGATCCAGACATGGTTAAGGGATAAGGGGTGTTTACCTCGGTATTTTAGTACGGATCCTTGTGGTGCACCACTTTACCAAGGTGGGATGCGCTACAATGCACACACACAATAGATCACATATACAATTTATGGAGCTTACAAATTAGCATATCTAACAAGGATGCCCCAATGGGAGGCCTGGATGAATGGCCTGATACTCCCCCATCCAAGGAATTCCCCCCTGGATGGGCCAAATCTTTAGTTTACAGGCTATGTTCTAGAAAGGACCTTGGTTTCCCAAGATAGCATAGGACTTTCCAGCCTCCTGCTGTGAGGCCTCCAGGATGTTTGGTTCCTGGCCTAACAGAATATTAGGACTATGCTAAATTATCAGACTTAAGGAATTACAAGTATGCATGCTGGGAGTACTGAGGGTATAAAAGAAAAGGCAAAAAGAAATCATCTTAGCATCACTTTGTTGCCTTGTAGTGCTTTAAATGAAGACATAATTTGAGCAGCCTGGCCTAGTGGAAGGTGTCCCTGCCCATTGCAAGGGGCTAAAACTAGAAGATCTTTAAAGGTGCCTTCCTGCCCATCCCATTCTGTGGTTGTATGGCAATCAAATCAAAATACACTATTTTTTGAACACTCTACACATGTATAAATACTCATCAAAAACTTAGCTAACACAAAGCCCCACTGCGACATGACTTATGACTCATGGAATGCTTGTCTTCTAGAAACACATTTATGCACATATTTTCTCCTAAATTTTGCCTGTAAGGTGTCTCTAATGGTCAGACAAACACATGAAAAAAAAGAGACAGCCTAAATCAGGCAGATGATTTCTACACATATGGTCTCAGTTGTTTGTGGAACTGTTTTGGTTCTGTCAGAGGCTTTGCTCCTGGTTCCTGGGGAGCTATAATAGTGCAATCTAGCAAATCTTTTTGCATGCCTTGTTGGGAAATATCCAATTCACTCTGCTGAGTTCATTCTTTGGCTAACAGATGACTAAACAGGTATGATTCAGACTACAATTCCTTTACATCTGAACAGCAGATTTAACTATAACTGGATCCCATGTATAATATACCTGAATGAAAGAGTATTTGAGAGCAGTAAAGTTATGTGTTCATGAAGGCTTCACACATGTAGAAGAAAAGCATATTAGCAAAATGTAATTTTAAGAAGGAGAACAGGCCAAAATGTATGAAACATAATTCTTTCTAGGCCAAATACCTTTTAATAAAGATGTTTGACATGCAACCTTCGAAATTATCTCCACCAAATTTTATAGCTGTGTTTGATTCCTGTGAGTTTGATGACCTGGGAGAGTCAACATCTTTTGACTCATCATCAACCATCAGATGTACTCTGAAAAAAGGGAATGAAAATAAGCATGATATATAAAGAAATAGTTAGGAAATAAAATCAAATAAATATGTCTAATAAACTATTTTACACATGTGTTTCCTGTTACATTGTGATTATGCTAGAGCTTCATTGGCTTACTTCTGGGACTTTTTCAGTGTGTGTTTATTCACTGCTGTGAAATTGCTCCAGTTTTCCATATTAGATAAGGAGCAAGAGTTGAAGTTCATACTTCAGTCCTACAGTGAAATCCTGGTGGAATTGAAATTCATGAAAAAGCTCTCATTGGCAAGGATTTATTTATTTGTCTCAAGATGAAACGGACAACATTAAGTTATAACCACCCACAGTTATAGCCAAGCATTGAAAACTTTCCACTTCAACTAACACTTATGTCACTTCACACATTCCACACCAATCAGTACGATCCAGGAGCTTTTCAGTAAATTGTCTCTTCTAATGCCTAATATCTGCATAACAAATCATCATTGAAAAAACAGACACAGCATTTCCTTCTTCCCTGGTCCTTTAACCACCTGTGTTACAGGGACACACGTGAAGGTTATGGGAAGAAAAAGCGCTCCAAAGACCCCAAAGCTCCAGCTAGAGAAGCATTCAAAACTCACACAACCTATAAAAGAAATGCATAGTAGGGTACAGCTGAAACATCACCAGCATGCACGTTCATAGAACAAAAAATCTCCTTTCTCTTCATTATCTCCTTTCCCTATCCTCTGCTAGAAGAGACCTTTAAAGCTATTTATCCAAAGAACTAGTCCCACAAAATTTGAATTTCCTTTCTCCAACCATAACATACAAGAACTAGATGAAGAACTGGACTCACCTGTTGTCTGTTTTTATTACTGTCACATAATGCATTGACCCATCTTCATATTTCTTTTCCAGTTTAATTTCCTTATCTTGTATCTTTGCAGTTACAGAGCCAGGACTCAGAAAGATGGAAAGAACATCAGGCTACAAAAGAACCCCAGAATGACCAGCTAAATAAATGCAAGAGCCTTTAGTTCTTGCTATGGCTGTTAATACAGTTCTCAGTGGGTGCCAGTAGACAAAAAAATTTCTTAGATTAGAACTGCATTTCTCAGTCATCTAGTACCAGATGTGTACCCAGTTCTGCATGATGAGCATAGTTTCCATTTCAAAATACCTCTGCACTCTGAATAGCAAACATTTATTTAAAATACTTTTTTATTTTTACAAAAAGCAGAGGAGTCAGTTCTTCACTTCCCAAATGCCTGGTGTGCACTCACTTCTTAGCTCCTCCAGCCAGCCAGAATGGGCTTCTACTTAAATTTCCCTGCTTTCTGAGGGATCATAGCCAGAACCAATCCCTTTCCTCTGCCTATCTGGACATGCTAACATTTTTGTGTGGGCAGAGTGCCATTTTTCCTTGAGAAAATTTCCAGCCAATTAAGCAACAGTTCTCTTACTGGGATGGTGGTGCCAGGTGCATGAGCTACTCTGCACAAGGCTCTAGTTCAAAGCTCAGTTACTCATCGAACTTGCTGGCCATGTGAAGAAATTGCATTTCTCTAGCCTATGACATGCAAGAAGCTACACTCACAAAAGGCATTTCTTACCTTAAAATACAGGAATCTACATGAGACCTATGGCTGATTCAGAGATAAAACCCATCACATATGCTAAGTTGAATGTGTTTCATACCCGTAGATTGTAATTTAAGAGTGTTCCAGTCGAAGCTGTGGTCTGAAAGCCGAAGCCAACTTGGAAATCCTTGGGAAATGGGAAATCTACTGCACTCAGGCTCAGTGTTCCATCCTTAGAGAAAGCTGCAGATCTGACAAGCTGAAAGACAGAAAATAGTTATTTCAGTGACTTTGCTTTTAAACAGAAGAAATACCAATATGACACAACAGCTGCCCCACTCAACATAATTGTGATCAGTTCCTGTCAAAACCAAGCACGAGGCAGTCTTCAAAAACCATTATTTCAATACAGAACAGATTGTCAGTGTTGGCTTCACCAGCACTAACTATGGTCTGAGAAACTCTAAAAAGAGAGAGAGGCTTGCTGAGAATAATGAGCTATTCATCTCTAGCTACTGTGGCTTTGAAACTTTTCACATTTGGGGACATAAAACTGAGTAGCTGGAGGAATAGTTCATGACTATGAAGCTGTGCAGATGAGCTACATAACTGAAACTGTGTGAGTCACGGGACACTTTTTAATACATGAGAAGTTTTACAGCTACAGAGAATGCAGATTAGATCTTCTGCAAAGACAGTCTGTGAAGAAATCGCTCTGTGAAAGGTTTAGATGCCACAAGTAAAAGAAAATAAGCACAAACTTTCAGTGCAATACTGTAGTAAAAAGGGTAAATGAGATCATGCATAACGTAAGCAGCAGTAAGTAGAAGCAGAAGGACAGTTTTCATCTCTCCATGCAGCACTAGTTAAGCCAGCACTGAAATGCCATGCTGTCCCATTTAAAAAAAAAAACGTGGCAAAACTCAAGGATACACAGAAAATTACAAAACAATCAGATGAGTGAAGCCTTAGAATGAGAGATGCTGATGGAAGTAGTCTGTTAAGATCTTTCAAGAAAAAAGGCTGAGATGTCAAAGCATAAACACCTTGGGAAGAGGAGAGACAGAGTAGTATTAAGTATTCCAACCTAATCAATAACACCAACTTGAAGCCAACAAGCTTACATGGTAAATAGGAATACTTAATAGTAAACAATAGTAAATAAGAGGGTGGACTATGTGCTGCTATCACAAGCTATCACAATAGGGCTGGTGTCTCTTTTATTTTTGCATCTTCACACCCATTCCAGGTTCTTTTACTGCCATCACATGTTGACCAAATATAATTTTAGATCTAAGCAAAACATAATGGTCCAGGATTTATAGACAAACCAGAATCTGTGAACTCCAGCAGAAGTTTTTGAGGAAATTTATTAGTTACCTTCCAGTCATCTGAACATTTCTTGCTGACACCAAAACTCTTATCAAAAACAACAGATGCTCTGGCTGGGTTTTTCACATTCTTCATGCAGCCTCGGAATGGAGGTGTGGTTATATTGAACCTGTTTTCAGGGAGGGTAAGGAAAAGGAGCTCAGTAGCCTAGCATTTCAAAGCACACACACCACTATAGAAACCTATAAATGCTGACAATATAAGAAATAGAAAAAGAAAACGAGAGAATTTTGTCTTGAGGGTACATACTCATGCTGATCAAACCAAACTTTTAGGGTGCACTCCAACAAAGATCTCACCTTCAGCCAAAAATCACGGATTGTGATCATGTATTACACACTTGTTTTTTTTAATGTCACATTAGATAGTCAATACAGAGTGTGTAAGAAATTGTGTAAGAAAAGAGCTTAGATGGAGTTTCCCTACAAAACCTGTATATTACAATCTTTTTATAGTTACTCACCGTTCCCGTAGAAAAGCTGGAACTCCACCTAGGTAGTACTCAGAGAAATTGAAGACATGTTTTCGGGTGGTAATATCAGGACTGACAAACACAACACCCCTTCTTCGGTCAAGCACCAAATTAATCTGAAATACACAAATAATGAGAACCACTTCATTTGGCAGAAACAAAAATTTACCTGATTAAAAGTACCCCCACAGAGCAGGACACAGTGATGTTTGTTCCCCCCTCCTCTTGTTCACTAGTGACTTAAATCAAGGATAACTGCAGTAGTTCAAAGGTACTTTGCAAACTTTGGGCATTTAGTCAAAGCAAGGAAAATGTTCAACTATCCAAATACAAGGTGATGTTTTATTTTTATCTGAAAGATTGTCCTAAAAACACACCTCACCTAAGATTCAGATATTGTCTTGTCTTTGAAGCTTAAGATGGAGAAGCTACTGTCTGATACAGAAACTAAATCAATCAACCAGCTGAAGGTAACTTGACCTAGTAGAGCATAAAGATTCCTTACAGCAGACCCTGCAGCTTACACTATTTAGCTGGAAATATATTAAGGGGAAAAGGGAGAACTAACCAACCAGGAAATCAAAGGCTTTTAACAATGTATTTACGATTTCACTCTGGTAGTGCTACAAAAAAACTGGACTGAAGCTAAGGAGTCAAGCAACAACAAAGACTGCAAAAGAGTACAGTAATTTCACGATTACAAGCCGCACCGTTTTGACCAAAATTTTGCTCCCACACCGGAAATGCGGTTTACACTCAGGAGCAGCTAATATGTGGATAATTTTCTGACATTTCCAACTCTGGAAGTGCAAACCAAGTCAGTGCAAACCGAGTCAGTGCAAACTGCCAAGTCGAGCACCTGCCAGTAAAACCCGGCACTACGCGGTTGTTACAAGTTGGTTACTGTGTTGCGTGGCAGGTGGAGCCGGGCTCCATACAGGCAGCACAGTGGGGGGGGGGGGGGGGGGAGGGAGAGGCGGGGGAGCTCCATCCTGCTGGCCCTGCGGCTCGGGGGGAGGCAGGGGGTTCCCATCCCCGCGTGCTGCCGCTGCGGGAGCGGGGGGGCTCCATCCCCGGCTCCCATGGCCGCCGCAGGTGCCGGCGGGCTCTGTGCCCCCCCTGCCGCCACCACGGGCAGCACCGGGCCGGGGTGACCGAGCCCAGCAGTGGCGGCGGCCGGCCCTGAGCATCCCCGCCGAGCGGCAGTGCCGAGCTGGGCCACCCAGCCCCGTCGGCAGCCCCGAGCCCTCATGGCCCGAGCCGAGCCAGTAAACCCCGCCCTGCCGCGATTCTGTACTATTTGGCAACTTTGTTGCACGTGGGTCCTCGCTGCGAACGACAGAGCGGCTTATAATTGAGTGCTGCTTGTGTATGGACAAAGAATGAAATGTGTGCCAACACCCAGCGATGCGGCTCATACTCCGTGCGGCTTGTAATCATGAAATTATTGTAATCTCTATGAAAATCAGCCCACCCTGAAGAAATAAAACCTTAGGTAGTGAAAACGTTAATCTAAGTATGAAACTAATGCAAATAATTGCAATGTACACAGCTAACTTTATGTAAAGTATTGGGCTGACAAAATATTTTTCTTTGGTGGTTTCACTGATAAGGCTTAACTATTGACATTAAAGCAGGAAAACAGAAAGATTAATTTTCACATCTCCAAACTAGTCCCCAGTGACTTGATTTCCTCACACAAAAGGAAAACTTCACAGCTAAACTTTACAACAGGACAGTTTCAGTTAATGTGTATTTTTTAAAGTAATGATCCCTTGATTCTTTAAAATTACATACTTGTTGATAGGTTCCATCATTTACAGTGTTTTTGCCTTCTACTTCTTCTGGAGTTTCAGAGTCAAGTTTGTATCTAAAAACTTTATGACCATTTTTAAGGAGCACACTGATGAACTGATCCTGGAATAAAAAAAAACCAAAAACACCAACACAATTAAATTGCCGCAATTTCAGATATATATTTCACTGTCGTATGAATAATTTTAATGCAGCTAACTAATTGCTTCAAGAAAGCTTTTTCGGGAAAGGATAACACAAGGCAACTTATACTAATGAATCATAATTATTTTAAACTATTATAAACAGGTTTGGTATCAGTTCCAGGTATTCTCCAAATCTTTAAAGGACTTTCTGTCATTTCAAATGTCTACTGACTTTTTAATTTTGAAAAATTAACCAGAATGTGTCCCAGTGATTGCAAATACACCTACAGGATTACTAGATAAGTAGCAGCACTGTGATTTTGAGCATTTTCACAGGTGTAAGCCATCACATCACTTCCTATATTCTTTCTTACTCTGTTTCCACACACATCTAGATTTGGGAAGAGTGTTCTTCCAGTTTTGGAGGATCTCAATATTCCAATGTTTGATTCCAATCACAATCCTCCTTTCCTGCCCCCAGTTCTGAATTCTCTGTATGGCCTAATGGAGGAGCTTCTTGGAATGATTTTTACTCAGCCTTGACAAAGTGATTATCCATCAACCATTGTAGAATCATTGAATATCTCAAGCTGGAAGGGACCCATAAGTCCAACTCCCTGTTTCTTGCACGACTACCTAAGACTAAACCACATGACATAAAACATACAGCAGAATCTACTAATTTTCCACACAGATGAAAATAACACTTTAAAGACATTTCCTTATTACTATGTCTCACATCTTTTTTAATAAGAAAGATTTTTAAGATGTTCTTCCACTACAAAACAGACAGAAGCATTCCACACATTACCCCATTTGATGCAAAAAACACAATGCCTTCATCTGCAGTCGTCTCAACTGCCTGCTCGTACCGTACTCGGTCGGCACTTCCTTCTCTTGCTGTGACAAGGGCATAACCAGTGCCCTCAAAATAGCTTTGGTCAGTCTCCTCTTTATACCTGTAATAATTCAATGTCACAGCTGTGAATATATGACAGCAAAAACTTCTACCACATGGACTTCTTGCCATTATAATTTTGAAAAAGCTTAAGATAAAGCATTTGGTATAGGGTCAAATTCTGAACTAACCCAAGCACAGAGAAAACCTTCCACTGGCTTCTATCGGATCCACAAATGGTCTTCAGAAAGGAAATAATTAATGACTGGCATTTTTGAACTTAATATATTTACTTCATAAAGTAGTTGAACACTTTAGTCTACAAATTGTGTCTGGATTTTATAACACTTAAATTTAAACAGACTGTGATTGCCATAGATGTGAATCGTGTAATTACTCAGGATTTTCTCTAAGAAATGTAATAATGACCAAGAGTTAGAAAAAATCACCAGTTTACTTCTGGATGTGAAAAGACAAGAATTCATAATGATAAAAATCACAGAACTGTGAAACACCTCTGTGTTCATATCATACCTTCTGCAGGGTTTCACTTCAGTGGTGTTGAGATTAAAAGTCCTCTTGAAGTTGTAAAGGCTGATAATACGCTCATTTAGGCTGTGTAATTCAATGCAGCCTTCATAACGAGGATAGTTGAGATTACGTGGAGGCTGCAAAACAGTGTCATTAAAACCACGTCATCAACATTAGCTAACAAAATTTTACATTGCTATCTAACTGCTAAGACTTACTGTAAATATTATTAAGACACAGAATATGACATTCTAAATATGTAAAAAGAGATACTACATGCTTGTATACAATATCCAAACCATCTGATATGACCCTAGGTGTACTGCAGCACAATTTAAAGTAGAGTCACATGGATTTGGAACAGTATTTAGCAGGGAGAGACAGGTTTCATGCTTTACTTGGCAAGTGAAATATCATCGTGCTCCCCTTCTTTGAGCTCTAGCATGCTACATGCCAGGCAGATTCTGTAGGAAGTGGCATCTCCTTGCATCTCATCTATTCCCACTGACATAGATAAACTTTTACATGCTTTTGAAAGACTGCTAGTTCGAATCTGTACTTGTGAGAACAATGGGATGATTAATACAAACACTAAGAAACTCTGTACCGTAAAATCTGGTGGGTACCCTCCAACATAAAAGACAACACTGCTGGGATCAAGATTGAGGAGCATGTCACTGTCTCCACTGCTTGCACTTCTAGGGCTTTCATAATCTGGAGAAGTTGATGTTGCTGCTTTGATGTACTTCAGCTTTGCATACTGGTAAATCCTAAAACCAAAACAGGCAGAATATCACATCACTCTAATAAAAGATATTATTAGCAGATTTTCAGGAAGATCGTTGTACGCTGGGGGTCTTATACCTTTCAAATGTAACTTGATCCATAACAGCTTCTTCAGTTTTGCTTTGGGTCACTGGCGACTGTACTCTCACTTCTCCATCACCACCTCCCAGGTTATAGACACAAGTAAGGTAACCATCTTTCACAGCCATACCAATGTAGTCCTTGGAAGCCTAAAAATAGCAAAGCAAATAATAATTAGTAAATGATTAATTGTAATGAAGGTAAAATACAGCAGCACTTCCTTAGAGACATCATCATGCTGTGCATGAGTCATAAGAAATCCACCCACCTAATGATGAGAATTAAGTTTATCAGTTCTGGGAAGAAAAAAATATAATCCTGTATGTTGCACTGATTCAATGAATATAGTTATAAATTAACTGAAAAGTCATGTGTGGATTTTTTTTTAATGTTTGTAACAACAGTATCTAAAATATTTTTCTCACTTGTAACATCTCCCAGCTTAAACCATGAAAACGTGACACCTTTACTACGAATTAGACTCAACATCTGTGACATAAAAAAGATGCTCAGAACAACACTCAGTGAAGGACAATGGCTCCTACTGAGGTGACTGGGAGTGATTTTCCCCAAAACATCCCATTTCATTTCTTCAAGATAGTGTATTTCAGAAGCTTCCATTAAAATGCTTTCAACAGATGTCCTGGCTAGCTATTCAGAGGATAAAAAGATGAAATCCAGTGTAGAACAAATACCTCCAAACAGCTTTCTGTGTAGGCACAAGGCTCACTACAGATACAGCTGCTGCCAAATAACAAGACTAGAAACCACACACAGGAAATTTTAAAAATGTTTGATGGTGATTGAGCAAACCTGAATGCACAAGCAGGTCTGCATTATTCTGCATATTGAGAAGACAAAAAAATTAAGAGCTGAGGGGCTGAATTTTAAAACTGAAATGATCACTGTTTAACCAACAGAGAAACTCAGAGTGACTGATACTGTGAAGAGTCAAAGCTCTGAGGCAGGAGTTGGGCAGAGTTTGTGCTGACTGCTGCAGAAACTGACAGGTCTGATAAGAATGTGTGATGGTATCCATGATGGAGAAGTAACTTCCAAAGGAGCAAAAGAGCAAAGCATCAAAGGAAAAGGCTCAGCCACTTGTGAGTTACTTTGCCAGGGAATGAATGAACACTTCTATTACCACTTAAAGGCAATTTTAAAGAAATAGGCCAACAGTAGCTACAAATTTCAGACAGAACAGATCACTTCCCATCCTTTTCTCGAAACAAGATGCCTGGTCTAAAAATCAGATTAAATATCAAAATATACCTACATCTTTATTACCCAGGTACAGGACAAACCTATTTGTCCTCTGGGGAGCGTCTGGTTCTTGCTGAGGTCTTTGGACAAATAAGGAAAGTGAAGTATAACCCTTAAGATCTTCAAGGTTGCTTGGAGGTCGAACTTCTACACCAGAGCTGCCATTGAACCTCATAGGAATAGTAACCTGTTAAGAAAACCAAAGTTCAGTATGTTACAATTAACTATTGCTACTACTCCTGTTTCACTGGTGTGTTTAATTGCAAACTAGCCCATTACACATCCTGGTCATGTTTCAGCCATTAATTACCATAGATTTGGACTCTGATCCTACCAAACAAAATAATTAGGAAGCAGACTGGATAATGCAGTAATCTGTATTATCAATACTTAACACAGCACTGTTTTGTTCCAGACATCAATTAATCAACCCTTACTGTGCCCCTGTCAAGTAACTGTTACTTTCAATAACAGACAGGGAAGGATGTGCCCTGCAGCTCTGAAGAGCAAGTCTGTAAATTATTTAGATGTCTACAAACACATCCTGGTGCTTCACTTAGCTGGACTTGACTGTCTGTTGGGAATTACAACGCACCTCTGATATTATAAATACACATCCTATTACAGCTAAAAACACCATGATCACTGATTCCTCTTATTCACTGCAACTCTAGGCTACTTGATCTCAGGGATGCTTCTAAGTACCTGAGACCCCACTATCACTTCAGCAACTACAGCAGTTGCCTAAATGAGAAAGTACAGTGTAATAAGGTGCCAGTAGCCAATTTCAAACATCTTGGAGCAGCTGGAGTAATGAGAGCACAGGGCTGCACAACTTCTTTGGCAGTTGTCTCAATTGACCATGCATGGGTGGAGAGCCCTGTCTCTAAGCAGCAGAGCCAACTTTGTCCCTGCTGCCAAAGCCACCACAATGTACCTTGGAAGGTAAGAGGCTGCTGTACAAATAAATATTCCAGAGATGCCCTTGGAAAAAAAAAATCTAATGGGAGAAAGATGTAGCAGGATGCATCCTGTCATTTTTATGTATGAATTATTATGCTTCCCATCACTGCAGTTACTTCAGTTGCTGGGTAGTGCTGTTGAATTAAATTTATGTCTGGTCTTTCACCACATTTAAATAAAATGATTTAGAAAGAAAGAAGAGGAACGAAAGTACTGTTGTATATCCAAACCACTGAGGTCAAGCATGATTGCAATGCTCAGGACAGACCTTATTTGCAGCATCTCTTGCCTGCTGAATCAGCTCCCTTATGCGATCTATGTTCTCAGAGATGTTGCTTATTGGCATCAGCTGTTGGTTGATACTCTCAATCTTGCTGAACAGATCTGGAAGTTGGTTTGTCAAATTTTTTACTGCAGTGAAAGAAAGCAAAGCATTGACATGAAAAAGGAGGAGGAAAACAAGATGCAAAAATATTGTATCACTACACAATTAGCAGAAAAGCAGTGGACAGGGTAATGACAAAACAGTTTTGGCTGGTCCTACAATATTAGGAAGCTCTCACTAAAAGTAGCAGTTTATACAGAGGTTATTGTACTCCTGCAATTTGTGGCCAAAGGTATTTGCAGAAGCAGTCAGAATCAGCACTTCCAAAAATGTTTTAGGTAAAGGTCCAGAAAAAAGAATTAAATAGAACAGTGATGTGGTCTCTGACATTATTACCCAGTGGCTGTGGATGCTAGGGAAGGATGAGGATAAAGGACAGCAGATAGGACTCAGGCTCATAGCATCTCCTACTGCCACTGGCAGAGAATGAACAGTGGGGTAGGCAGACTGCTGGCCTGACTGACTAGGGCATGAATTATATTCTTGGGCCAAGGTTGCTAACCAGCACAATTTAGCAGTGAGTCTTACAGTATCTAGCCAGGTTTATTTCAGAGAAAAGAAAATATGATGAGAATTTCAACTTTTGTTATAATAGGAAACAATTTCTCATCTGCTGTGACTGCAAAAAAGCCAAAACCAAAACAAAAAAACCCACCCTGAAGTATTTGCAGACTTCAACCCTGAAATGAAATCCAGACCTCCTGTTTTTCTAAATATCACTTATAAACTAGTTTTGTAACTGCAGGGATGACTTACAACCCAGCAATACCATGGAGGACTAGTTCTTGTATTTATATTATTTGAAATGTTTTCCTCTTACTTGACTTTATCAAATAAAGCTGCTGAGAAGATGTGAAATAAAGTTTTTTGGGAATGTGATTGTCCCTTAGTTTGTATTCAGCACAGGCTCAGTGCAACCCTTTTCACTTAATTTCAGCTAGCAGACATGTAGCCTAAGGTAACTGTCTAGGGCCCTTCACTAGCCAATGCAGTAGAAAATCACATAATCACAGAGCAGCTGAGCTTGGAAGGAAAGTCTGGAGGTCACAATATCCAACCCTGGCATTCAGGCAGGGCCATCTAGGTCCAGTAGCACAGAATTGTGCCAAGGCAGGCTTCTGAATATTCCCGAGGATGGAGACTGCACAACCTCTCTGGGCAACCTGTGCCCAGACACCCTCACAATAAAAGAACTGTTTTGTCATGTCCAGAGAGAATCTCCTGTATTTCAACCTTTTACCCCAAGGGCATATTGCTGGCTCATCTTCAATTTTGTGCCCACCAAGATCCCCAGGTCCTTTTCTACAAATATTTTTTCCAGCTTGGCTACCTGCTGAGCCTGTACTTGTACAAGGGTTTCTTTCTCTTCAGGTGCAGAACTTCTTGTTGGACTTCATGAGGTTCCTGGCAGTTTATTTCCACAGCCTGTGGAGGTTTGTCTGGATGGCACCATGACCCTCTTGTGTATCAACCACTCCTTCCAGTTTAGTGTTAGGAGCAGACGTGCTGAGGCACACTCTGCCTCATCATCCAGATCACGAATATAGGTGTTGAACAGGATCAGACTCAGTATTGACCCCTGGGGTCCCCCATTAATCACTGGCCTCCAAATCTTTAGAGACCAGTCATGGCACTAGCTTTTAACACATGTCACAGAATGGCCTGAGTCACTTTCTGCTGTGCCTGCCCCTTTCTACTGGCCATAAAAGAAGTTCAGAACACTTGCTTAGGTTATATGCCTAACTTTTGAATGATTAAAGTTGTTGCTGCAAAACTGGCCATGTTCACCCTACAATGATTTGGAAGGCCCCACTGCACAGCAATGCACTGCAATACCTGAATTGTTTGCCTCCATCAGTGCTTTATTGAAGCTGGCACTCTGCGTGCTTCCATAGTTACTCTTAATTCTTTCCACTTCTGCTTCAATCGGGACCAGCTCACCCAACACACTATCAGTGACAGAGTTGGCATTTTCTGCCATGTTCCTTGCACTGGTGATGATGCTGTCAATGTCACCTGAAACACACAGAAATGAACACACAGATTCTTTTGGTAACAGATGAAAGGGGCAGGCCAGAAGTGATCACTAAGTAACAAACCTCTGTTTATCCCATTGAGATTGTTTTGAGCAGTAACAAGATCAATTTTCAGCGTATTTGTCTTTCCATCAGCGACATCAAGTCTTTGCTTTAGGTCTTCGAGGTCTGGACCAATAGCTGCAAAACAGTGAAAGACCCATGAGAATCTTAAAGAAAAATATAAATTTTCTGTTGGACAGATGGTGTTGCAGCACTTGTCTACACTCTTACCCAGCTCATGTGGCCACTGAGCATTGAGTCCACTGCAAAACAAGTACAAGGCAAAAGATTTGCTGGACTGCAAAGGTATATAGCATAGCAGAAGCAGGAAATTTACATTTTTGCCTTTTTGCCATGGGAAATAACTATCACAAAAAGTGCCACTGTAATGGAACTAGTTTTATTGTGGAACAAGTGCTGAAATACTTTGCTGAGATGTGAAAATTTATGGTTCAAGGAAAGCTTCTTGCGTTGTGTCAACATTTCTAGTACCACTTTCTTTGTTAGTACCTTGCAATTTCCTATTAGTGTCCTGTGCTTGATCCATGAGTGTGCTGCTCTCAGTTTTTAACCTTTCAGCTTTTCCTGATAAGTCTTCTCTCTTCACAGTCTGATAATAGAAGCATGGTACTGTAAGATCACTTGGTAATTACATTAAAATTTGAAGAGTAAAAGAGAGAGCCCAATCCAATTCAAAGAACCCCCAACTCTGCAAGGGCAGAGATCTCTTCTGAAGAACATCACCTTTGGCAACAACTACCAAGGTTAATTTAAGCGTACTACAACCTTGGTCTTTTGCAAACTTCAGATGGATTTTAGGGCATTAGGAGGAAATCACTAGCATACAGCTGGTGGATGTCATGTCTCTGATGAAGAACTTGTGGGTATTAGTAGTGCAGAGTAAAAGAAAATACCTGAAATCACCTGTAGTTATTACCAGGCTTGCCTTGTAAGATCTCTATTTTGTATTCCCATTAGAAGGGCAGTACTAGGACTGATTAGTGCTGAGCAAAGACTAATTGATCAACATGCAGAACAGCAAGTCATATGAAAGGTCACAGAAAAAATAAAGGATGCCAAGACTCACCGGTGTTTGATTTCGGGGCCTCTGCCATAGTTAAAGACAATAAAACTCGGGTTGTAACAAGTTTAGCTAATTTGGCCACTTACTGATAAAGCTGAGTCAGCTGCTTTCCCAGCTTGGTTGGCTGCCTCCTCTGCTGCCTTGATGGCACCAATAATATTGTCATAGGCAGTAGAAGCTTCCACAGCACAGCCTACCAACTCGTCCTTCCTGGCACTGTTCTTTATCCTGTGGGAAAACAGGGTGAAAAATGCAGCCTTCTGCCAAGGCTGTGAGATAGATTACGAACAGATCTGAACTCAGTATTTTCTAAGTAAAGCCAACATGAAGATGCTTTTCAATTAGATCTGCAACTTAATTCTACAAAAATATCAAATGGAGATATTTGACATGGAAAGACTCTTCATAAGACAGGATAAGTTCAGGCATGTGGAAAAGCAGAGCTCTGAGACTCCAAAGCCACCTTCAAATGATTAAGACAGAGAGAATTCACCAAAGCATATGGTCAGTAATCAGGCATCTCAATCACAGCCCTACAAACATAATTCACTTAGGAGGAATTCAGACAACTGTAGCTGTCAGATCATCTAGCAAGTACAAGAACTTTTGTGTTTTCCCCAAGAACCAGCACAGCAGCTCTGGAATCAGAAACAAGAGACAAAATCTCTTCTACTCACTCCCTGTGAACTATACAACTGTCTAGTATTAGCTGTCTTGTATTTGTGAGAACAATGCCTTCTTAACTTAAAAAAAAAATCACACTGAAAACTAACAAAAAAAGTAATGAAAATGTGGGGTTTTTACCCAAGAATTTCCCAGCCATGTTAGGTATTTTAGAATTTAACTTTCTGAGACTTTCTAGTTGGTGCAACAACAAAATGCGAACAATTTGCACAGGGAAAAATAAATCAGGATTTCACTTTTTTCATGTTGCTCTGATGTATCACAGAAGGACTCCAAAACTCTTCTCATGATTCCAGTGCAAAGTACAAATAATGGAGAGAGAAACACTATTAAGTTTATCATATTTTCGCCTTTCTAGAAGATTCCTTGAAAGATAAGAAAACTAGAGGAGGTCTTTTCCTCCATAGAGTTGAGCAGGCATGTCTGAAAACTGCCAAGACAGCATTTATCCCAATTATTTGCCTCAATTCTTTGATGTCATAAAAGCATTCCTGAGTAAGAGTACCTGAAATAACTCTACAAAAAATATGCTAAACATCTTCCCACTCTGTACATGAGGATTTTCTCTTACTAGTAAGATATTAATGAAGTGTTAGTACAATGGTATAAAACAGTATTATGTGAGTTTACACTTCTGGGGGAAAAAAATCAGAAAAAATACAGCACGATCTGTTTTTTGGAGAAAAAGAAAACTTCCATAAATAAACAGAAAGAGACCAACTTAATCTCTCTCTAGCTTTGCAAAAGGTTATAAAAGCAAGTAAAATTACAGACGATTACAACCACATTTTTTTTCTGCATAAAAATTACTCATTTACAGGAATGGCAACATACTCTTCCAGTTGTTTTGCCAAATCTTGCAAAGATTTGGCATGTTCCTCAGCTCTCACCACCAGTGGTTCTTTGCTTGCTGATGAGATATTTGCCACTTTTTCATTCATCTCCTTCCTTGCTCCATCCAGCTGAGCAGCCAAACTTTCATATTCCTGTGGTTTTAAAAAGATTTAATTTTATTTGTATTTGTACATGTTTCATTTTGTCCACATCTACTTCAGTGTTACATATACCTTGCAGCTGAGAAAACCAAAGGGAAAAGCATTCCCTTCCAACTTACTCTACAGTTTACTGGAAACAACTGGCAGTCATTGTGTTATGCTTCCAGACCCATTACACAAAAGCTGAGTCTGAGCAAAGATCCTTCTAGCCTAGTATCTTGCCTCTCTGACAGTGGCTAAAAGCAATTAACCAGAAAGAAATACAAAAATAGCACAATTCCTCATGGTACTTCTCACAGATGTTCTCCCAAATTCGGATTATCTGCAGTTCAATGTCTTCCTCAGACACATAACAACCCTCAACAAGCTTTTCTTACAGAAACCTGCACAGGCAGGCAGACTCCTTTTGAATCCAGGATGGGCTGCAAGATCCTTCCTTTCTTGACTGGCACACACAAGCCTCATCTCCAACAAAATGTAGGAGTTTTTAACCCTCTTTTAAGGTGGTAAGCTTTACCTCTTTGCTCTCTTGCAATAATCCAAGTGCATTCTTAGCTTGTGTCAGGGAAGATTGGGCCGAGCTCAAAATATCCAAGACACCATTCTGTTGCACATTTGTCTCCTCAATCCGTTTCTGAGGAAAAATGACAAGTTGAACAACATGTGCTTGAGTTAAGAAAAGGGGCAGGAAAAGCCATATCTTGAAACCAAAATTAAAAAAAAAAAAAACAAAAACAAACCAAAACAACAAATCCAAACCTAATCTAGTTGGCAGTAGGATTTACCAAGGGTACAGTCACATTTTTTTTCTTCAATATGGACATGAGTGTGCTAAACCAGTGATACATTTCAGCAAGACCACAATTAAGAGAATGTGTCCTGCAGCACACACTTATTCCTTGTACTATTTTACCAGCTCTAAAATTCAAACACTGCTCAGCAACAACTGTTCCTTGTCATGATGAGACCTCAGAAGCTGTTCTGTAGAAAATTAATCCCAAATAATTTAACAGTATTGCACACATTTTTGTTCCCATCTTTCACGGCTGTTAAAGCTAAATACTTTAAAGAACTTACTATGAAAACTACATCAGCATAAGGAATTTGGTCTAGAAAAGGAAACAAAAGCACTAGTGGCAGCTGGAAAGAGATGCTGGGAAGAGAGTCTGCTTCCCTGCTCTCATCAGAGCTACGTTTTGGTCACGCTGTCCTGGTCACACACAGAGGCCAGAAGCAGCAGTACACTATATTAATACCTGTCCATACACATATCAGAAGATGGAAAGAGACCCTGAAGAAAGTCTAAAATGCAGCAAACAAAACCAGTTCTTATCTTCCGAGGTTTAACTTTTTTCCGCTGAACCCCAACATTACCTTGATGTCTGCTAACAGAACTATGTTGTCTCTGTTTAAGCCTTCAGCCTGCTTGATTTGTCCTGTTGCATCATTCAGAGCTTCACGAAGGTCAGTGATTTTGGATTCATATTCATTCAGTGCATCCCTCACAGCTTTAATAAGCCCACGATTTTCTTGGTGGTGCTTTTGTAGTTCATTCTTAACACGTGCCAGTACTGCAGTATCAGGACCAGAAAGAAAAGTTTTGCTCAGAGAAGAAGGGAACTGGAACAAGTTTTGTTAAAAAGGGCTTGACCTTTAGGATTATAACGCTGTGCTTGTGTGAACTGAGCATCTACTGCAATGCTAATTTCAGTGCTATTATAGCAAAAATACTATTCAGCATCTCACTGGATCAAATCTGCTCACTAGTTTGGGGCTGCAGACACAGAGCACAGATAAATGTTCTCTTAATTAAGCATGAGGCTGATCCAAAAATACTAATTTTCTTTTTTTTATATGGAAATAACATAATTTCACCAACAATTTAATCTACAATGTAGATATCTACAACTGCACTAGTTATCAAAGTAATCTCCTCTGCAATCAATTGAGACATATGGGCGCATTTAATTTCAAAGAATACAGGAGCACAGAAGATGTCAAATTCATCACGCTCTTAAGCATGCCCATTTCACTGCCGACAAACTAGGATACAGAAGAGTCACTCAGAGGCTGGTATGAATGTTCAAGGTTGATGGAAATTAACTGTCACTCATATGGGCTTCTCATTCCTTCACTATGCCCCTGGTGAGGAGATAAGCCTACAACTTTTCTTGATGTCTCCACTGTCTGGAATCAAGTTTCTGGATGTCCCAATCAAACACTTGCAGAGAACATGACAGGGAGTACAACCAATGCAACTAGATCTCCCGAACTTCCTTGTCCTGGTATGACCTGGCCCTTGGACTACTCTAGTAGCTTCTGAAAAATATGTTGTTAAATTAAACATGCAATTCCTCTAAAAAAACTCTAGGTACCTCTGCCTATATTTTACAATGCACAGAAGGTATTGCATTGTAGGATTGGCTACATCTTTATTTTACTGAGATGGATCTAGTTACAAAAGAAGGATCTATTGGGTTTCTTCTCCAGCTCAACCCGTTTTCTTCCATAACACACTAAAAATGCCTTTAAATCCCCTCCAGAACAACCACTTTCCTGTTGACTAACAACAGCCACAAATCTCAGGGACACACTGCAAAAGGCTGCTCCTTCTACTCCAACCCAATCAAAAATTCTTAAATCTTAAGACTGATCTTTCTAGAAAGTCAGAGAGCTGAGAGAACACTTACACTGCTGAGATTCTGTTCGCTCCTTCTCTGCCTCGGCCTGAAGTTGGCCAAAGTTGCGGTTCCGCATCTCGGCCATCATGCGCTGAGCTTCGGCCAGCTCTTCCGAGGCATCTCCCAGGGGCAGGTTGTTGCCTCCTGCGTTCGTACCAGATATCTGTTCCAAGAGTGCTGAAAAAAAGCACTGTCAAAGTTAAAAACAGGATCTGCTTAAGCCTATTCTAAATGCCCAAATGGCGGGGCCAACATCTTTTCTGAGATGGATCTGCTTCATCAGTGAATTCAGGAATAGAAATGTCTTATTTTTTCCTTAATGAAGGAGATCCATTTTGTATTAATTCAATAACATGGAAAGTATCCCATGACACATAACCAGAGACAGTCAGATGGCTTCAACCTTGAAATTTGTCCCAAATGACCAAGTTCATAGCAAAAATTTTAAGCTTCTAACTTTAAAGAGCCCAAGATAACAACCCAGAACAAAGTTAGACTTGAATCAGGATAGTCAAATTTGTCGCTTGAAATGTCTCTGTAGTGAAGCTTCTCTGCCCATTTTCACTTCATAGAGAAGGTAGGGTCCTAAACAAAGTTATATATTTATTAGATTTCTAATAGGAAGAGAGAATTATACAGCTGTGACTAAATTCTTATTTATGAAATTTTTTTCTAAGAAAATCTCCTGTATAATTAAGAATATTGTAAATAAGCTGAAAATATGCTATAAAATAAAATATGAGTTAGAAATTAATTTTTACCTTGTATATTATTGACCACTATTTGTATCTGTGAAACCAAATCCTTTCCTTTCTGATGAGTTTGGCCAAAATCATTAAGTAATATCTCAGCTTCTTTGTAGTTCATTTCAGCCTAGCAAGGAAAAAAAACTATTAGATTAAAAGTATCTGGATACAGCATGCTAATAGTCAGGAGACATATACTTTTAAATTTATTTGGGAAGTCACCTTTTCCTGGAGAGCATTTATATCACGATTTAGTTTAACGAATTCTGTCTCCAACTCATCTACCTTTGAACCTTGATTACGAACAACAGAATGGTAGTTGTTCAATAAGACCTGAAAAGAAAGGAAAAAAACAATCCAATAAACCACCCACTGCACAGCAGACAAAAAGAAAAAAATTCACTGGATGAAATCTTTATCCAAGGTAAATAAAAGCAGAATTACTGAATAACTTCCAAGGTGAGCAGGCCTCAGGAAAAGCAGAGATACTGATTCAGAGCATGACATGGAAACTACAGCTACCTTTTAACAGGTGAAGCCCAGTGCTGCCAGCATCTGGTATTTGGATTCAAGTGTTGAAGTATGTCTTCTTGCAAGTGAAAAAACTATGGCAAAGATTCCTGGGTTCATTGCCTATCTACTTAATCTGAAATCCACTTTTCTGTTTTTGTGTGCCTACCTTTAGGTCCTTGGTGCGTGTTTCCAGGTCTCTCATCTGCTCCAGAGTGCGGGTATTTGCATGGACATTTTGCAGCTGAGACTTGATGAGCTGTAGCTCATCACCTATTGTGCTCAAATCATTCAGCAGGGTAATCACACAGCTATCGCAGGCTGGGGAGAGCAGTGGAAATCAATACATATAATTGATATTTAACACGGAGAACATTTCATGAACATATCAGTCAGTAATGGTGGAAAAGCTTTGAAGCTTGTCACCTGGTGCTGCCTGAAGAACAGAGGCAACAACAAAGCCTGCAGCACTAAGGAAAGTGACTTAAGCTGGAAGTAAGGAGGAGGTTCCATTTACATCTGACTAGACGAGCACCTCTTTAATAATTTTTTCGAGCATTTGGTTGAACGTTTGCTTTTAAAACATTTACTACAAGGTATCTCAGTCCTTTTTAAACTATGTCACCCTTGAAAGAGTCAGCAGTATGTATTCAGAGCCAGCTGAAAGTAATCTAAGTACAGTTCTATTTTATCACTTACAGTCACAATCTTCATTGGGATCCACATCTTTTGGTTCATTATTGAAACATTCTGAAAGCACAAGATTGTCATTAGTAACCAAAGTCTTCTTATGGAAATACTACTGCATTTTCTCCCTCACTTTTCCTGTTTGGCAGACATTAAAACATGATGCTGCCCTTTCATAAATCCATACTCACTGTGAATGAGCTGAAATGCTCAGAAGGCTTGAGCATGCCAGAACATTCAAGTCCCACTTATGCCTTGATGAAAGCAACATCTTTTTGATCCCTCAAAGGAAACCTACTGTAATCCCACAATATATGCTACCTTGATAGGAGCAGGAGATCCTCTCACACCAAGTGTGCCAAAGGTATTGCTAGAATTTGCCTAGAATAACACCAGGGTTGGAGACAAGATTATATTGTTATAGCACTTTACCCAGGACGTAAGTTCAAACCCCTTTATCTACTTTAGTATCCAGGTTCAAACCACAGGTCCTGATTCCCCAAAGGATGTCTTACCCACAAGGAACTGAGAAATATTTATGGCCTTCCTTCTTGCAAGATTAAGGTATTAATCAAGCTTGAGAGATATCCACAGTGTGTGCATGGATGGAGACACTGTACAAGACAAGGTGTGCAGCTTGGACCCCAGATGCAGGTGGTACATAACAAACATTGCCCTCAGACTTTCCAACAAGCTAGCACAGGTGACTTCCTGTCCAATGCATTCCCTTGTTTGGTTTTTACAAAGAAGCTTAACAGTGTCCAGGTGCATGTGGAGTAATATACTAGGATCCTAACTTCTAGGATGCAGGAGAGGAACTGACTCCTGAAAGTGCCATCACATAGGACAGGAATCTCTCTGTCTTGATGCCCAAGTTTCTTTCACAGGCTTGGCCCCACTGCCAAGCTCTCATCTCCTCTTGAAAATGAAAAGGGACATGCATCTTGGTCAAAGATGGAACCTGATGATCTTGGAAGTCTTTTCCAACCTTAATCATTCTATGTCTTTTGCTCCAAAGGAAAAGGATGCACTCAGTATAGGCTGCCACTGTCAAGAGTCAACAACAGCTTGCAACTTTTGAGAGGATACAGTGATAAAATTGGACCTGAACTTTACCAGCAGCATGAAACAGCTTGGAACAAACTGCCTAGCTGTGTCATTTCCTTTGGCACTTGCACATTAATTAATCAGGAAGTTTAATAGAACTGGTAGTGATTGCCGCTGGCAGAAGTCATAAAGAATATATTTTTAAGAGAATGAAGAAGATTCCTCCAAAATTCAAACATCCATGCAGTTCTGCTGTTGTGAAGTTCGGCTACTAGCAGGCACATTTCAACTGTCACTGTGAAGTACCAATTAAATAAAATCATCATTACAGTTTGTGCACCAGCATCAGCCAAGAAATGGTGAAGTTCTGGCCAAGCGCCGAACATCACGCAAAAGGAACCTGCTAGAACATGCTGTGCCAATGATCACAGAGGGGTTTATTCCTAATGCAGAGGAACAGACAGCTGATCAGGATGTGTAGTTGGAGGAAAACAAACTGACTTGTTGAATATTGCCCTATGGATTAGTTTGTCCTAGCAAACTCTTCCTCAAAAAAGAAAGGAATGATAAAACATCAAACACTGCTTGGATCTGGTCCATACAAGGTGTAATAGAGATGTATTACTTCAGTGATGAAATATGAAACGAGAAAAAGCTATTGAAAAATTGCACCAGCTTCCAACAGCAGTTCACATCACTTGCTGTTTTTCTAATTTCTGTGGCCAAGGAAAGACAGTGAGCTCCTTGTAGTTACTAAACTGCAGGATAAACAGCAGTGCAGAGAAATGAAGAGTAAAAAAATGTTTGGAGTTACTAGTTGGAAACTTCACTAACATATAAGGAAGCAAATCTGTCTACGGGAAGGAAAAGTGAAATTTTATTGGAAATGAAAATATGGGAGAATCAAGGGCATTTCAGGAGCAGTAGCTTCTGTGTTTCTGAAGATAAAGAAGTATCCCAAAGGACTGAGGTGAATCGAGGTAAAGACACTCTGAGGAATGTAAGATCAGGCCCTTTACTTCAGAATTCTAATAGATAAAGCAAAGATATACCCTTGGCATTATATAAGAGTTTACTAGTAGTGAAGTACATGAGTGACTGATTCTGGAAAATGGATGTTTTAGCTAGAAGAGCAGTGTAGCACAATTTATAAATGAGCCTCCTGAGTCAGGTTCTGACTTCCACTGTAAATGCAGGCAGCTTGGATACCTAAGACAGCAGTGCCTGATGCAGACTCTGAAGATTTCACTAAATTGTGCCAAATACATTTTAAAAAAGGCATACTGAGGATGCTCAGTTTCCTAAATCATAACACAGATTGGCAGGATATGATTTAACCCTTTAAGCAAAGGAACCATTATATGTTTAAGAACACAGCCATGAAACAAAACCAAAAAAAGTCGGCAGTATTTATGAAGGGAAATACAGGACAAAACCATTTAGAAGGGTAAATCTGATGACTCAGGACAGACCTTCTATTACTATGGTGTTGTGTTTCAGGAAATCTTACATTTTGTAAAAAATTGTCTACATTTCTTGTAATCTAGATTTTTCCTTCAGTTCAGCTTATCCAAGTATCTTTCTTCTTTGCTTCCCAAAGAGAAAACAATGCTCCCTTCCATTCAGAACAACGCTCCATTTACAGGCCCTCACATACCTCCAGTCAGGTGGTCACAGCTAGCCAGCTGTCCATTATTATTACAATTACATTTCTGACAGAAGCCTCCATAATTTTGTGGATTTCCAAAATATCCAGGAGCACAGCTAGATAAAGAGATACAAGTAGTTTTTATTAAATAGTCAAAGCTAATTTTGTGAAATATACTTTCCCTTGAGATAAAACCGCAGTTATTCTCCTGAAGAAACTTTCAAGAACTTTTGATTTCCTGCCTTGACTTAGACAGAAATAATATATTTTTGGTTTACAGTTTCCTCTGCACTATGCTAAAAATATCTTTGTGAGCACTGCAGAATTTTTTTCTAAAAATAAAAGAAGTCTCACAGTGCTCTTGCAGGAATAATTTGCTTACTCTGAAAAAAACCCAGTGCACACAGATACGAACACAGAGAATTTGACAAGGCTTAACCAAGCAAAGCATACCATTCTGGCCTTTTTCCCATCAAACTGCATGCACAGCTGAGATTTCAAACAGCAACAGCACTGAATGACATCATCACCCTTCTGCTGCATGATACCCCCTCTTGCCTCCTGCCAGCAAAGCAGGCTGTGTGACTGATCTCTAAACATTTTAAAGGTAAAATATATTGTTCACACTGGGTAGCTAACATTCCTAGAAGTCACTCTGTGGTAAGACCTATAAGGGTGATAATGCAGGCTCAAAGGGCATGATGAGCAGCTGAGGTACAGCTATACCTGGAAGAGAAAATACCTATAACCTGCAGATTAGACAGGGTCAAAGGCACCAGTCTTGAAGGACAAGACTATGTCTTACTGACCAGGCCCTGTCTTCAGATCTGACATCATGACTTATTAACTTTACATTTCCAAACCAGACATCACCACTCCATTGCACTTCAGTTCTCTCTGGATTTGAAATTCAGTGAAATTGGTTCCTCTGCCTGCCTGAAACTGCTATGCTGTTCCTCTCTTGCTTTGCCAAAGTGCTGCAATGTTCCAGCAAAAGAGATGGTTTCAGCTTGGTGTAAGCTCCAGCTGTGAAGCACATCAGAATGATTTGTGATAAAGGATATGGTGCTGAATGTTACATGGTTGCTGCTGGATAAGACTGCTGAGGCACCATCGTGTACGCTGGAGGAAATGGGAAAATGTTTTTAATTTGAAAAGGAGTGAAATAAATGGGACTCATTACTACCAGAGTGCAGGATGAGGCAAGGCATAGGGCACTTAGGCAAAGAGGCAGACACCTCTTTTTGGTAAAAATGGCATGGTCAGTAGTCTGTGGAAAATTGTTTTCATTTCCCCAGGGAGTATTGGGTTTGTGACTGGAATCACACTACAGCACCACTCTTCAGCAGCTGTTCATACAAATAGCTGCTCCTTATGTACATGCATACTGTGCACAGGTGCGTGTCCATATGTCCACAAGTGTCTGTCCCAATACAGACAGCCCTCCTTTTATCGTGTCTCTCAAACTTTTGGTTTTGAGAAACCGGTTACTCACCGCTCACAACGAGCTCCGGTGTAGCCTTCTTTGCAGAGACACTGGATTTCTTCACCATTTGCCACGCAGCCAGCTGCAAATCTTTGAGAAAAAGCAAAAATATTGTTGTGAGCACATGATCATATAGGTTTTACACTCTAGAGGTTCAGTTTAATGACTTTCAGATTAAAAAGGTTTTACACCACCAAATTACTTCTCAGCCAATTTAATTGCCTGGCCCTGTGGACTGAGTATAATAGTTCACTACCCAAAGGAATAACTAAAATAAACCTTAATAGTGATTTCATAAAACAAGTTTTATGACAAGTATTTGATCTTAGTAGGCAAGAATTGATTGCCTGTGCTGGACAACATTTCCTCATGTTTGTACAATTTCTTTTCTTTTCTTTTCTTTTCTTTTCTTTTCTTTTCTTTTCTTTTCTTTTCTTTTCTTTTCTTTTCTTTTCTTTTCTTTTCTTTTCTTTTCTTTATTAAAGGATATTTTTATGTGGCTAATGTTGTTTAGGGGTTTTATAACCAAGGAGAGTAGAGTTGTGCACAGTTTTTGGGATCTCGAGGATCTGGTTAGCACAATGAACTTTTTTCTCTGCTCTTTCAAGCAGATTTGTCTAGATTCAATGTTCAATGTCTGTGAAGGAGAAGACAGGAGGTGAAGCAGAGCCATGTTTGCTATTTTCATTTTTTAATCTATGAACAGTTGAATAAAGCAAGCCTGTACATCAAAGACAGAGGTCTGCACAAAGAATTACTGGAATTTGACTGGATGGAAAATTGTCCACTCCAGTAATGCCAGTTGGGGTGCATTTCCTGTGTCAAGAATGATATTCACCATCCTAATCTGCAGTTATGAAACTGCACATTTATGGTTTATGGTCTCCCTAGGTATTTCAGAACTTTGAAAGAAGACAATGACTAAAAACACGTTCAGTCAGCCCCAGGCAAGCACCTGCAGAAGAGGCTGTCAAAACCAGATCTATCAGAGAGTTCTCTGATAAATGATAAACCTGTCTATTGTCTCATGGTGTAAATCTCTTACTCAAGGTTACGTCGTGTGTGTTAATGCACCTGGCAAATACTGTGTGGTGTCTTTAGCAATTTATAGCTTATGTTGTTTTTTTTTTAAATTTGATTTTATTTACCATGTTTCAGAACTGACCAGTTATGACAATCTGGCTAAATATACCTTGCATTTAATATGCAATCAACTGCCCAATTTTAAAAGCCTTATTAGATCCAAGGAAGTTTCACTTTTCACTTTTCATTTCGGTATATTTGCACTCCAAACAGGGCTTCCACAAGAAAAGCAACCATACTTTGAGAGTTCTAGATATGTGCTTAAGACGTTAAATGTTTTTGGATTATCTTTGCATCTTAATAATTTTTCTGAATTCCTTTTTGAAAAAGGCTTTTGTCACTGTTTTCTCTTATCTCCTAGTCAGAGTAATGGTGTTAAACATCTTGCATTCCAGTAAAAAAGAAAGAGTCTGGATATGCCCAGTAAGGGAAAAGACCTCAATCATATATTTCTCACTAGAAAGGAAGTCCTGGTGGTTTTGAAAAAAAGACCACTTCTACCCTGTGGGGCTCCCCAAGGCTATAAGCAGTGTACCTCTGAAGTTCAGAATCTGAATGAGAATTGGAATACTCAGCTTATTAAAACGGGCAATGCTGTGAGACGGACCACCAAGCTCTCAATATGAGAACAAAGATCATTATATTCCTAAAGCAGCAGAGTTTGGGCTTTGAGGTTTTCTCTCTCTCTCCCACTCTATTTTTTTTCCCCTTTTTCTTCTTCCCTCCCCTGCTTGATTTTCCTTCCAGGCTTTTACTGTACCTGTTTGTATATGGACAAGGGCACTCCCGGCAGGAACCTTGAGTGGCATCTCCAAAATAACCATCTTTACAGTGCTCACATTTCTCCCCAGCAGTATTATACTGGCAGTCCTTGGAAAGGAAACAAGCAAGACATTTAGCACTGCTTTATCACTCAATATGTCTTTACTATTATTTTAAAAAACCCCAACAGCCTTTTTACTTGGAGAATATGTTCTTTTTCTTCCACATCATCAAGCATTTATTGCCAAACTGCCTTCACAACCAGGGTAGAGCAGTTTCAGTCAATTTTCTAACTGTACAAAGCACAATTTCCTCCCTCTTGTGGGAAAGCAACAGATAAATATTGAATTCAACATACTTTTAAAGAAACTCAATCAGATGCATAGTTAGCAAAGGAGCATTCCATTAATGCTCTGTCTTCATATTACAATTAAAAATCACTACATTTATATAAAGCTTTAAATTTTGCATCCTTAATATTACTTAGAAGGCAGATACAATCTAAAAGCATGCCATCAACCGAGCCCAAGTACATTCCTTTAAAAATCTCATTTAATAAATACAAAAATTTGTTTCTCTTTGTAGATTCGGACCAGAATTGAGTTTCATGTAGTTTCTCCATGTATTTTTCTACAGTAACTGGAATATAACTAAGAATACAATAGAAAGTGATGCAGCTGGATCCCTTTTTCCATGATAAAATTGTCGGCAATTGTATCTTGGTTTAGAAACATTCTTAGTGTTGTCTAATTGTCATAAATTTATGGTCTATGGGTACAGAATGAGGAAGTTGCCTTTGCATCACCTAAAGCGTTGCTAATTTAAAATAGAAGTTGTTCAAATACACAAGTAGCATAAAAATACATAAGCAGCCATAAGAAAAACTCCAAATGACTAACAGTCACGAGGCATTCACGCTCCCAAGTTCTACAACTGTTTGTCTTCTGTGCAAACATACTGATTGAATGTCCCACAGATCTGAAGGTTTACTAACAGAGCAGAAGATGGAAAAAAGAAAGCAGGAAATCGTCTGGAAGCAGTCATAGAGCAAATTGTGCTTCCATTCCAGGAACCTTGACGGTTCAAAGCTATGTTTGAAGACCCTACTATCATGACTGGCAGAAGAGGGGCATTTTTTCCCCTACAAATGTGAAATAGTTCTGTCCCTTCCACCTTCTCTAAAACTCCATTCTCCTTCACATTTCTTCACACCAGATTCCCTCAACCATGATCTCTTCCCTCAGATGGTAACCTCTGATCTGTTTTCATTTTGGTTAAAGAACTGAATCTGTGGCTCACTGATAAAAGGTTCTGGGAAAGAACAGGACAAGCTCCAGTTCCCATATGAGCCATTTCACATGAGGTTAAACACCAAGTATCACAAAGGCACTATGTTTGTAAAAGAAACCATTTTATCATCCAGCCTCTATAAAAGCAGGTGTGTATGTTCCTGCCTAAAAGCCTAATGGAAAACTCAGACTGTTTCTGAAAAATTACTGTCAATTTTTATGATCCTGAATAATAAATTCAGCTGCTAAAAGAGTAGAAGTGATGTATTTAAGATATATGTGCTGGTTTCATCTTAGAGCAACCTCCTCCCACCTCCACAAGCTTATGCCTTGGCTTTTTGTTTTGCTCACTCTGCCTATAGAAACTGAAACAATTCTATAATTGCAATGAAAATTTCAGCTATTTCACATATAAGCCACCCTAAATGTGCCATGCTGCTCCTCTAGCTACATGGTATGTAAGGGCTCGAGCTCCCTAAGACAGTGCAATGAAGCCAGAGCAGCAACTCCCTCATGGGTCTTCCTTCTAGTCACAGCATCTCCAAACCATCAAGTACTGCAAACCCTAAAGGAAAACTGCCAGCTGACTCCACATGCCTTCATATGGTACAAGGCAGTCAGAGCAGTGTGTGTCAGGGCCACAGCACCACCGAGGTTACGTCAAACACACGGGGCTCCGTGACATGAAGCAACATGCCATGGGATAAGCAAGTCTCTCCATGCTGCTGCTGAGGGAATGTGCCTTCCAGGAGGAAGGGCAGGGACCACTAGGACACAAATCCTGATTAATGGCAGAAAAATGCCTTTTGCCTTCACAAGAGAACCAAGGTCTTCAGCCTTCTCCACCTACTCCAGCCCTCCACTGTTCCCCATTTCCAACAGCAGGGGAGTGCACTCCTCTCCTTCCACCAGCATGCAGCAGCGGGACAGCGACTGCCTGAGCCAGGGAGGGCTGTGCTGCTGCACAGGGCCAGGAGCCAGCCTGGTTCAGCCCCTCTCACAAAGCCACCTCTGGAGGCTGCCACTGGAGAGACACTGACAAATGCAGGTACTCAGGTCTGGGATGCCAGGTGAGGAGCAAGAAGCCAAATGAACAAGCTTTGCACTTTGGATGTGGAACTTAATGGCTCTACAGTGGGAAGCCTCCTTTTCTTCTCTGCACCATGTCGGGTTTTTGTCCCATGGCTCCTCTATAGACAGACAAACTTGCTCTTGCTTAGGCAGAAGTTCATGATGGAAATAAAGGCCCTCGGGGCTTTCATTTTTCACCACATTATTCTAAATGACTTAGCAGGACCAATGGCTGATTTAGCTCTGCCTATCTGAAAGTTAATTCAGCTGTGAGGAGGACGGGATAAAGGAAAACCTAGATCACATACTTCATGAGGTGAAAGTAAAATTTGCCTTCATAATTCTAATCTGAAGTGAAACTTCCTGATCTTTCTTGCTGTGCTGCAGCACTTTCCTGTCACAGCCTGCCCTGCCCCTCCAAAGCAGCAGCCTGTAAGTCATCTCCCAGAATGGGCTGAATTGGTTTATAGTTTCCATTAAAGCAACATGGTTGGTTGGAACAAAGTCGGGGGAATGACATAACGCACAGGAATGCACCGCAGGCAGAATGGATGCACTGTGAACAAGGAAGAAGGAGCAGAAAAGACAGGCCGTGAAGGATGTTGGCAAGGTTCCTGTTTACACAGTAAATGAAAAATTAGTGAAAACTTTTTAAGGGGGAATTTTTCAGGACAAACTATTCAAAGAAGCATCGTGGATATAATTTGGAGAAGCAGTCAGCCAAGTGTCACACTTCCATTGCTGAGGGCTGATCCACTCCCATGGGGCTGCTTTGGGTATAATGCAGCATGCCAAGGAGCAAAATCTACCCCACTACATCTTCTGTAACAGCTGGAATATTCTAACTAATCTAACTTCTATTACTTTTATTTTATCTTATTTAGTTCAGTATTTTTTAACCCATCAAGCTATAGACAATGATTAGTGGAGATGCACTGAAGCTGATTAAACAAGATTCTGAAAGGCCTACGCTATGCATGAACGTTCTGTTTGCCATCATTACACGAATACATTTGTATAAAGGTCAGGATTGCATATGCCAGGATAAGACCCGCGTTTATTATAAATAACTACAAGCATTTCCTTATGTGCAAGTTTGGTGACCAGGAGCTAACCAAAATTACAGGGGAGAGAAAAAATTGAAGACAAGGACACAAATTATTCCAATCAACCACAGTCACATTAAATGTACATTTAAGTGTATGCATCTCATGCTCATTAACAATACAAAATTTAGAGAATGAGACATACAAGGATTATTCTTAGTTACTTGGAATTTCATAATACTGTATAGTCCATGGTGCAGTAAGATAAATGTTTTTTTCTCCTTTTCTTCCCATTAATTT
Source organism: Catharus ustulatus (assembly GCF_009819885.2). Lineage (NCBI taxonomy): Eukaryota > Metazoa > Chordata > Aves > Passeriformes > Turdidae > Catharus > Catharus ustulatus. The sequence goes on along the minus strand of NC_046221.1, from coordinate 112,781,023 downwards.
ACCAATTAATGTTACTAATGTAGTGCTGCTAATTACTTACAATACATTTTCCAGTACCATCTTGACATCTATTTGAATTTCCATTGCAGTTGCAGGGCACACAGCGTCTAGCAAATAATCCTTTATTTTCACGGTAAAATCCAATGCTGCACTCCTGGACAGCAAGAAGAAAGAAGAAGATTGGTGAGCATTGATAGAAAGTTTTGCATATTACAGCAAGTGTATTTTGAATATGTATGCCATTTCCAAAGAGAAGTGAAGGCGTGAATTTCCTTTTAAGTTCTCCTAAGCTCATAATGTTTCAATTTTTTAATGCACTAAATAGCAAATAATGGAGATGAAGATGTTTCATCTGAACCCTCTGCTTTGGAAACTTTGGCAGTGATGATTTAATCATTTTGACTTAACCTTAGAGAAAAACACATTTCCTATGGCTATGTACAAAAGTGTAGAATATGATTTCTAAACCACAGAAAAATATTTGAGTAGGAGAACACTGTACTGTGAATCTAAAGAAGAACATCTGGATATCTCACATACTAATTAGTGGTTATATCTTGATAATAATTTCACTACAATGTATTCCTTGGAAACAATTCTGGATACCTTTTATATACATTCATCACGATTTCCACAGTTTAGTCTTACCAAGAGCTAAAGCCACACCTAGACATAGCTAGGTGATGTAACAGAACATACAGTGGTCTAATTTATAAGTAGAGGCTTGCCCTGGAGACTGGGGAAGCATGAGAAGAATGTTCCAACTATTGAGGGCACAGGAGCAGGAGCGCAGCCTATCAGATCACAGTTGGATTTAAACAGAGAGCTGAACCAGAGGGATGTTCTGAATGAAGCAAGAGACATCAAGTTTGTTCACCTACAGCAGGGAGGAAGTAACTAATATGTTAAAACCAGGCTCTTGCGTGGCATGAGCAGGGAAATCACAGGGAATTCCTCATGGGCATGAAGCCCTTCTGCATACAGATCAAAAATTCACACCCATCTTCCCCTGGAATACTCTGGGCACACCAACCACACTAAAAATGACTGGACATCAGTCTATCCTTTCTATTCTGTAGCTCTTTTCCCCTAGGAACTAAGCTGGTGTGGTGCAAGGAGGATCAAAGGCTTACAGAAGTGGGGAGAAAGCCGTGCTCCCCACGAAGCCAGCACCTCCCAGGTTCCTGCCTCCAGCAATGTTCTTGTGAGCTGTACCTGTGCCTTGCCTCTGCCCCACGGGCAGGGGCTGGCCCCAACAACATGCAGAAAACAAGTGACAGTTGAACCCTGAAGTCATAAATCTTTTCTCATAGTAAGTGTACCACCAAGACTGACAGAACCAATCTGGAAAGCGAAGGGTCTGTGGGATTGTGTCACAAATCACATTCCAGTGGTTGGAGGTGTAAGTATTTATGCAGAGGCAGGATTGACCAGAGAATTTTTCAATGATAGAACTACCACAGTGAAAAAATATTCATCTTTCACAAAGCAGATCCCAAAAGGAATATTTTTTAATTACTGCTGTTGAAACAACAACTACCAGCACCTTTGTCTTCTCTACATGTAGGACAATTAGGAAAAAACAAAAAGAAATATGCAGAATACTAATACAATCAACAGCTTTGAATACTGATTTCAATGTGAGCAAGGACTAAATTTAGAATAGACAGTTGAAGCTTTTCAGATACATATTTTAAAAGGTGAATATTTTCTCTGAACAACAGGGAGCCAATATACACAGCTTCAGAAAAAAACACAGCTTGAAATACAGTAAACAACATGACTAGATAAAATATGTGCTCTAATACATATAAATTTTATTTACTTAAAGTCTCTTTTTGGAGACTTTTTGGAGAGAAAAATGAATGAGACATTTAAAAAATACATCTAATTGCATTTGGAAAGTATCTGTATAGCTTTTTGTTTTTCTATTTTTGCTGTCTTTAAAATGACACATTTGGAGTACGTGGGTGCTTTGTTTTTGAAGCAGCATTTGTGATTCCCCACAAATGATAAATTGATTCCACATGAAGATAAACTGTAAGCACTTTCAAGTGCTTTTTAGGTTCATTGTTTTCAAGTAAACAGCAATTTAAAAGAAATCTCTTGTACACACTTTTGTTAGTAAAATACTTTGAGACAAAAGATTAATCTTCTCATTATTTCTATATTAAGAAATATAGAAGTTGTTACCAAATTAGTTCATTTAAAAACAGAATGAAAGGAGGAGGGAAACGAGGAAGAAAAAATTAGCAAATTACCTCTCTCAGATAAAAATCCATTTGAACTTGTTGCCACTGACTCCTCTCCTGAAGATGGGGATTGGAGACCCTCTGCTGCATGGCTTGTGCTAGACAGTGCCCAAGGGACACTAAAGTGACAGCCAGCCATCCTACATTTCTTGGCCTCTCTGCTTGGGCCATCATTTCACTTTGGCTCCCCTGTGAACATTCGCTGCTCTCCCTTCGGTGCTCACTGCTCCTTCTCTTATTACGCCCCCTTCTTCTCCAGCTTCTGACTCAGATTAATGAGTTCTGGGCCGTGATGGGCCCCACCTTTAAACTTTATCCGTGAGTCAAGTCGCTCAGCACACAGTACCGTTTCCTAAGGTTAACAAGTAACTCTGCAGTTCCTGTAGCTCAATATATACCTAAATCGGGGTGTGGCAGGCATCACCTCCTCCCCACCTAAGGCAGCCAGACAGAGCTTGGTGATTAGAGCAGTAAATCACCGCCTGAGTAATGCTGCATAAACATACAGGGCTTATGAGCTTCCCTGTGAGTGTCTTGATCACTTCCTTTGGCTTTGTATTTTCACCAGGTTACATTAAAAAAAAACCCCAACAGCTTAGTTTAACCAAGGCAGTATGTAGAAAGCAATGGGATGGCAGTAGAATTTTCAGTCAATGCTCATGAATTTGTGTGTGGCACAGAGTAACTGAAGTGGGAAAAAATAGAAAAATTTCCAAAATGGTTATTCTGCAGATGATGAATTAGCTGTCCTGAGCAGTGCACACATTAAATGTAAGCCAGCCATATGTGGTTTTGCTCAGTCTCTCTGCAGCTGCTCCAACCTAGATATTATTAATTCCCAATTCAAAAAGCTTTTGCAAGGCTACTACAGCAATTGTTATTTTATGGTAATGCTCAACCATTTTCTGAGAGTAATTCCTCATATTTCGTGCACTTTGTGCACTGCTTATCTCTCTGGTGCTTTATTCTGCTGCATTGGGTGCTTATACATGGCAACAGCCAAGCTCTAAGCTAAGCAAAGTGACAACCAAAAGAATTACAGCTACAGGAACTGCACCAGGGACAGGATATACAGCTGTATTGGCAGTCTTCAGCTGATAGTATTACTTTGCAAAGCCTACACTATCTTTGATAAACATATCTCCAAATATTTTTTGCAAATATGTTAATTTCAGATTTCACATGGTTTTCTACACAAATAGTATCCTGAATTATCTGGATTCAGGCTACTTCCCTTGACCCTGCTAAAATAAGAAACACCAGGAATCTTCTCTACTGTGTATGGTCTCTCAGACTTCGATCAAGCTAATTTTAACCTTCTGTTTATTAAAGTAAGAGATTATTCAGCCTCTCAGAGGACATCACAGAAGAATCCCTCATTATAGTGCCTTACATATGTAAAATTACGTTTGCAGCTCCATAAAAGCAATCATGAGTAGCATAACTCATGGTTCTCAGACGGTGAAAGCACCTGAGCCATTGAAGCCACAGGCTTACATGTTAATTAACAGGTTGTCAATTACTTTAACAACCATCCTGCTCCCCCAATCAACCCAGTATGTATAGCTGTGGGCAAAAGACAGAAGATAATGGTGCATATGGAGGTGGATGTCTCCTACCTGGCAGGAGTCCCCTGCGTACTGCGGTGGGCAGGCGCACATCTCCACGCCATGCGCGATGCTGCCGCTGCCCTCGCTGGTGGCTTCCTCCAGCCCCACCTCCCCGAGCGTCAGGCGCTGGCTCTCCGTGAAGTAAAGGGCTCGGATGTGCAGGCCATCCAGCCTGGACAGGATTATCATCAGCTCTTCTCGGGATACCAGCTTACCACTGCCGGCGTGCCTGAAGCTGTCCTGCACAGCCAGGGGTACAGAATCAGCACAATGCTGCTGCTGGTGCTGCTGCTGCTTTAAAGAGTAGCTTCAAAGAAGGCCAGAGGACAGAAAAAGGGAGAAAATACCCATGGAACAGACTTGTCTAGTGCCAACTGGCATGGGGTAATAGAGTCTAGGAGAGTAGACACAGGATAGGTGGAAAAAAGAATAATGAGCATAAAGAAAGGGATGTAGCTTTGACTCTACAAGGTGAGTATGGCTTTGAGGTATTGAAAAGTGAAGAAGCCTGTAGATTCTTCTTCTGTCATCCAAACTTCTTTGAGATATCACTCACCAAACCATAAAAATGTGAAGGAAAATGCTTTTATTTTTAAGAGTAAGTGAAGTCCTGGAAACCCAATCTTTCAGGGATTTCTTTCTGCTAATAAACACAGCATTGTTGAAAATGGAATTTGACTTGAAGAAACATCTTTTTTATCTGCATGTGAAATAAATAACCCAGTTCGACCTTCTGAGCTCAGGTTTAAGGCAGGAATAATCCCTGCTGAATTCACCTACCAATGCTGGACATCCCATTCTAAACTAGGTACCTAGACACCAAGGAAACCAGATAACAATTCATTCCATCCCTATTAAGTACAGTCTGTGGCTGCAATGAATCACCTTCTATTGAGGACTGATTCAGCATTACTCCACTGGCCCTGGAGGGAGTGCTAAGGGCTACATTGGGCAAGATGCCCAACCCAGAGGCGTGAAAATGAAGTGTCATGAACCAGAACCCAGGTTCAATGTGACAGTAAAGAGAGATAAAACCTGTTCTTTATATTTAAGGTCTAAAGTGATTAAGGTTATATTCATCACCGTTACCAAATATTTGGTATTTCTGCACATATTCTGCATGTGTTATTTTTATGTAACTCTGGAAGGAGAGGAGAAGGCCATTCCTTTTTCAGTTCTTACCTCAACCAGCTGCACTCGGCCATAATATTGACGATCAGGCAGAGGGTTGTTAGGATCCATATAAACAACTTCCATTTGTTGGCCCTGTGAGAATGGGGATATAACACTGCTATTTCACTGCTTGTTATGGGAAAGTTCAGATAAAATAAAATTTGGTGAAGCATATTAATCCTGTTGTTTGGGGGATCAAAACTTAGTAATACTAGGAAAACTGTACATCTTTTTCTCAGGAAAGTGGTATAGTGAGCACTGCGTTCTGGTGCCAGCAAAGTTTTCACTGCTTTTGCCTATTAACAACCTTGTTTTCAAGTAAAACATCAAGAGAATCAAATTAATGTTGATCAACTTTCACAGGAACTAGTTATTACTTTAGAATAAAAATGGTTTTGCATTTCAAAACACTCTCCTTTGCATCCTGGTGCACCAGCAACTATTGGTATTATGATAGTAGTTTATGAGGTACATTTCCCAGTAAGAATCCTAGAACATTGAATTAGTATTTCTGATGGTGTGAGAAAACAAAACACCTCCTTGAGAGTTTCAACAAACAGTTAGAGATTTCAGTTTTGGCTCTAAAGTGGTTACATTAAAAAACTGTCAACCTAAATTGCATTTTTATTTCAGGCCCTTGAAGCCTTATAATTATGCTAAGTTTTATGTTGAAAAAAGAATCTCACAGAAAATGAGATTAATTACACATGAAATCCAGGGCATCTTTTGCAGAGATGAGGCCATACTTGTTGACAAGTGTGCGATGCATTAATTTTTTTTTTTTCCCACAGGCATATTCTACAGAGAAAATCCTGTTTTATCTTTTTACTTGCTCTCAAATCAGTTATGCTTAATAATATGTTACTTTGGCAACAGAGACAGATATGTTGATGGCTTTGATCAAAATGCAGTAAAATCACTTTTATAGAAATAGTTAATAGTTTTAATAGTTAAGCTAATGCTTTAATAGTTAAGTACACTGCAAGAGCAAAATTTTCCATAGTTGTAAAGTAACATAAAAATGGTATTTGTATTGCTTATAAGTAAAAATAGTATTTTAAAGCTTACTGTTAGTCGTATATCAGGTTTCTTATCCAGAAGAACCATGCCCTCGCTAGGTAAGCCAAAAGATTTCACTTGGTAACTTAGGAAGCCGCCATATGAAGAAAGCTGTAACAAAATGCACAAGACCAGTGATAATTACTGCTTGATATTAATGTAAAGTTTAGTTTTAGTTTATCTCATCTTCCAGCACTATAAATAACACATTTACTCTTTTTTCTTTAGAAAAAACATGAAAATATTGTTGTTTGGAAGAAGTTAGATTCTATTTTGTTTATTATGTGTATCTGACATATGAGCAGATACTGTTTTCTGAAAGGTTATCTGTATCATGGGGTTTTTTTCCATACTTGGGTTTGCACCACCAGTGTCATACAGAAATCATATGGTTACATGAACATTGTTCTTTCCCTGACTGTGCAGCACAGATTTGGTGCATCAAGAACAGTGAAAGTGGTGGTGAACCGCATGAATAGCCATGGATGAGAAGAAGGCAGACTAGGCATGTTTAAAGCCAGCATTTTCCAAACTTACTGCAAACATGAATCCGATCAGGATTCCTGTGCTCTACTTTCAGGACAGGATTTCTGTTGCTATCAGTCCTGTTGTAAGCAGACTGTGCCTGTAGGCTGAGCTGAAACCAGCTACAGGTGACCACAGCTGGCCTCGAACCCGGCTGAACATGGGGCTGCTGCCCAGAACAGACTGAGTGTGGCTGAATCACCCGACAAACACAGCACACCCTTGGGTGCTGTGTGAGGGACTCAGTACCAAACACCCTGGGAGAAAAGGGAGCTCCAGGCACAGCCTAGACAGTTTTTTTTCCAAGAAGAGCCTTTCAAAGGAAAGTTAGTGGGTACCAGGTGAAATCAGACCATGGATGTCCTGTTTTGGTTTGCACCTTTCTCATCTGTCCTTACATCTTATCCTTGCTTTTGCCATGAAGAACTGCTTTGTCAGGTTCTGCTCATCTACAGGTAAGCAGCAGCCTTCAATCTACCCCTCTGCATGTCTCTGATGAATTACAAACAAAATACTGACATCTCAGCATGAAATTTGTTCCTTGGATCACGGGTCCATAATTAATGCTATTCTCCTTAGCCAACTGCATTTTCAAAAGCATCATTTGGAACATTAGCTATAGCTTGCCGACACAATCAAACCACACTTTATGAATAAATTATTTTATAAAAACATAAGAAAATTCAAATTAGAGTTGATTTCCTGTTTAACAAGTTTCAGAACTGCACCATTTGAGAGGCTGTTAAATTACTTCTACTTCAATTTTTTTTAATACAACACTATTGGTGCTACAAACTAACCTCTGTATTCTGTATGTACAGCATTTATTTTCTGTCAAGAAGTCAAGAATGGTCTACTAAACAGAATATTAAAATACAAAAGAAAATGGGACAACACAATCTGAATTTCTCAATTACTCTTAGTTTCTATACTGCTATAAATTTTATATTTTATTTCCTTCTAACTTTGTAAACAAAAGACAGAGAAAAGAAACAAAATATACTCTGCTAAATATAAATGTTCCAGTGGAACCAGTTAAAAGGTTTCAGATAATGGAAAACATATTTATAACCTCATCATAATGAAAAATAGCTGAAGTGATCTTGTTCATATTTTCAAAATGATATGCTATCACTGGAAGCAGACCAAACCCTGACATTTTCAAAACACAATAATGGGAAAAACTGGTAAATTTACAACCTTGTAAACTCGCAGCTAGACAGCATTTTGGTGGGACTTTCACTACTGCAGTACTGCCTGTGTTAAAATATACATTTACCCACAGTGAAAAGCAGGACCCAAACTAGAACTATTTTATTTGCAGTGCTGTCATAACATAAATAACAGCAACTAATGGCAGGCCTAGGTAGATAGTCTGACATGCAACATAAAACTCATAGCACTGATCTTAATAGCTATGTTTAAAAAGGGTTATTGCCTGCTTTATATCTTCTTATGGAACAACAAAAGTACTTTTGGTTCAACACTGCAGGTGATAACGTATGCTTTAACATGAAATTTCTTTCAGAAATAATTTGTAGGGTCTGAAACAAGAACTTTTATATCATCAACAAAAATCACCCTAACTAAATGTGCTGCTCATTTGATATATATATACAACTCTGAGCATAGGAGAGCAGGAGGAAACATACTGCTCTAGTCTTTAAAATGAGGACTAGGAGAAACTTCAAAAATTGTACCATCTTTCATGTCTTGGTGTCTCCACCATTTGTTTTCTCTTGTGTGTCAGTAGGATCGCATCTAAAAAGCCTGTGTCCTGTAACTGTTTGGGAAGTATTGGCACTGTCAGAGTTCCAAAGAGGGGGGCTCTGGGCCTGCCAGTCACCATTAGCAAAGTCCCCTGGTTGGTGTGATCCTCAGGCTGAGATGCTGATGGCATTAGCTGAGAGCAGGAGGCTGCTCCCATGCACGAGAGGACAGAGCAGCAAGCAGCCCAAAGAACAAGAAGGGCAGAAAACCAGTTGATGCTCTTCCCAAGCAACATATCAAAAGAAAAAGGTTGGGTTTTTTTTGTGTTCCACTGAGTATATAATCACCTTTTATTCCTTTGGAAATCTGCCCAGGACATACTCTAGGGGATCTAAAGAATTGACAAGCCCTATGTGTTCTGGGTTTCAGAGCAGCCACATTGGCAAGTTCTACATGTCCTGGGCTTCAGAAAAACAGCTGGAGGTACCAGGTGCTTGATGCATTTGAGCCATTGGAGCCACTGAGCTCTTGATCAAGTGTTTCACATTAAGACCTGTCTGGCACCAAGAACTATGATTAATTTTGTGTTATCAGTTAATTTCAAAACTGTACTCAGAAGTAAAATGTTGTGATTCCTAGCATGACAGGTAAAAGAGACAAGTGAAGAGAGAGAAACTTATCTATGAAAAACAGTGAGACTCTTTATCAATGATGCTGGTAAAAAAACGAATTACATGCTACTAGAACAGAAGAGTTAGGTGGCATTTACCTTCTCTCCCAGATAGGATGGTGGTGCTTTCCAGTACAAATTATGCACAGAAGCTGGCAATTCTTGAACATCAGCCACCACGCTGTTACTGACTGGATTGAAAGTGACTGGAATGTCCATATTTTCATCTACTGCCTCCAAGCGCCAGTTCCTCATATCCACAAACTAATGAAAAACACATAAAGGAAACAAAAGTTTGCCTTATTCTTTATTAAAACTTTACCAGCACCAAGTAATGAGAAGAAATTGTTTAGCCTCTGTAATTCCCTTAGCATGAGATCCAACCCCTTCAGAGCCAGCCTAAAGTCTTTGAACAATGGATATTCCAAGGACCTCTAAAGAGAGTGAAAATGTGAAGATGTGCTAAAGCTACTTAGGATGCAGGCAATTGGTTTGTCACCTGGAAACTAAATTCTATCTTCAGCCACAGGAAGACATAGCCTTCTGGGGGTGACTAGGAATTGTGCACCCAAGGATGGAATTTGGACATGCTTTTGAAAGTCCATTCCAAAATCAAACCCAGGGTGCTAACCTCAACGACAGAGTTTGGAACAGATAAACTGTTCTAAACAGTGGGAAAGGACATGGTATGACATTCTGGAAAGGCAGGCAATGTAGACTAACATCCTATCTCTTTAATGCCCATTTTATGTTTATGGATGTTGATACATGAAAGACTATGCCTGTTTCTTTAATCATTATGCTGGAGGAATGAAGTACCAGAACAATTCTGGATTCTGGTGGATTTCCCTTGATTGGCCAGAGCAAAAAATAAAACAAAAAAATGTTTTCATAAACATTTTTTGGTGAGGACAAGTAATGACTAGAGGCAATTTTCTACTGATTTCACAGGCCATATTAGGTCATATTTTCACCTCTTGCTTTAAAGGGCACAATCTGGCTTGCATCTAGTCTATGCCTAAACCTTAACTAAAATCCTCATCCAACATTCTAGTTCTCTCTTCCTTTCTTTTGCCTTTTCTTAAGCAGCTGTTGCTTTTTTTTTTTTTTCAGTCTTCAGCCATTTTACTGTTCATTTATGCTACTAAAAATCTTTATTTCTCACACTTGATGTTAAGTCTTTTACAGGGAGGGAAGAAAGACAATTTTTACAATCTCTGTAGAATCTGTCACACTGTTCTCAATAATATAGACATGTAAAATGATATGTGCTAATCAAAGCAACTTGAAGTAGATCATTGACTTTAATGAGACATAGAGTTTGAAGATCAAGTAAGCAAGATAAAGGCCAGCTCAACTTAAATCCAAGTAGAGACCTGTAAACAAACAGATGGAAAGGGCCATTTCTGCTGAATTGCACTCTCAGACTACACCTAATCTTAAGAAGGCTGCACTAAATCTTCACTTGGAGAATTGCTTGGAGAGTATTTCTCATCCTTAGACACTAATAAAATACATTTTCAATCTTCAAAGAAATCTGGAATTTCCTTAATGGAACAAGTGTAAGTTTGTGATAGAAAAGAAAAATAAAAATCTTTGGCACACCTTGGTTCTACGACGATCTGTGCTGCGACAGCTGCTGGTTGCCCCAAAACAAAAGCAAGGTGTGCATCCCCTGGGGTTAGAAGGGCTCAGATAAAAGGATCCTGGTCTGCAAGTGTCACATGCTGCACCTTCAACATTTTCCTGTTAAGGCATAGTTCAAAGACATTTCAGTGCTTTTCTCTTTGCTTTGATGAGGTCCCCAAAGCGTCCTGCACATGAAACAAATCTTCCAAAAGAATATGTATTTAAATGTATAGAAACAAATGAAGGAAAACATGTGATTTTCCTGGACAGACTATATTCCAAATGCAAATAAAACTATCTTGTAGGCTCTCTTATGAGCTTTCTTTCCAGTTTATAATGTGAAATGTGAAAACCACTGAGTAATAAATATTAGTCAGAGACAGCTGGTAACTTCCTTGCCAAAACCCTCCTGCTGGCTTTTGCAAACCCACAATATAAAAGGTCACTTGTGAAAGTTCACATTTATCACATTTAATTATGCAGATCAGAACAAAAGAAGATTTCCTAGCTATAATGATGTGGTAAAATGTCAACTGACATAATATGGCTAAAAAAAGCATGGGACTTGGTTAACATCCAAAAGGCAAGATACAGATGGATAAAGTCTGTGCAGGGTACAGACTGCTTCAGTGATTCAATGGGCATCTACTCTGCAGCTCCCTAATATCCAGCAAAACCTAAGACCACCTGTAAAACTGACAGATAATGAAGCCATTAAAAATGATGTTTAATGTTCCCATGATAATCCGTGCACATACTGCAAAGTGTGATGGCTTTGTACAGCTGCATTTAATTTTTACTGAAAACTTAATGATAAACTCACTTTATTCACCCCATTATATATTAAATAGTCACTGGTGTGCAAATGATGCCTGTGAATGCAGAAGTAATTTGATTTCTCTGACCTTGCAAAGACAAATTCCTGTCTGGGGATCACAAACATCTGGTTCCGTTCCATCTCTGTTACAGCTACATGGCACACAGTTAGGGAAACCATAAGTTCCAGGAGCACACTGATCACATCGACGTCCTTTTATTCCTGGTTTACATCTTTATCAACAAACACAGAGGAGACAGTCAATAAGGGAGGTAGTAATGGAGCAGGGAAGGAAAAACAAAAGAACAGGCAGGTGGATATTCAAAGGGATTGCATGGCTATGAGACAACTTTATGACTTCCAGAGAGAAAAAGCAGCAGGTTAGTATTGTTCTCAGATTTTGAATAGTGTGACATTTTAAATGGCCACAGAACTGACTAGGAATGGATTTGACTTCTGCAGCTATTCTTTCTGCCTGCAGTGCAGAACTACTCTCTCTGTACACCAAGGTGTAAAACATAGATGTTGAATATCTATTCAGCAGAGCTGAAAGAAGATTTATAGCTGGAAAATGTGCCTGGGCATTACTCACGGCATGCACCTGGTAACAGAAAAATGGGGAACTGCAAGCATACGAATAATTACAGAGACCTCAATCACCCACAAAGCTTGGGTTAGTTTACAACTGCTCACAATGGATAAAATTCATTTTTGAAGAGTGAATAACTTAAATTTTCCATAACTTCTCCAAACACCTGAAAAGAGTATTGAAACAAACCATTCATGCATTGTTTATAACACACATAACCCAAACTTACTTGCATTGCCCACTGGTTTTATCACATTCTGGGTTTGCCACATCAACAATTCCTTTTTCTGAGCAATTGCAGCTCTTGCAGCCAGCAAGGGGGTGATAGCTGAAGTAATATTTCTCACACACTTCACATTTTGGCTTCACAGTTCGTGGAGGGCAGATGCATTTACCAGTCAAGTCATCACAAAGACGCTGCCCGCAGTTGCATACTAGATCAAAGAAATTGTTCTACCAGTCAATCACATCTCATCTTACAACAATCAGCTCTTATTGAATATGCAACAAATACACACAACCTTTATGTATAGAAAACATGATTCCTTTTTCTTGCTAGTTTAAAGTTCAGGGTCAAAGAAACCAGCTATGTGACTGCAACAATAGTTTCAAAGAGCAGGTTTAGTGCTTGGCTCTTTTCCACAGATTGGTTGCTTAACTTCACCGCAGACATTGTTCATCACTTGTCAAAACTGCCAAGGATTAAACAAGTTTTGGTGTCAAGGGCACAACTTTTATAAAGCAATGTTTATAAACATCAAGTATAATATCTATGAAAGCAGCTGAGGATTGTTGGTGTAATCTATGGATCTGGTGTTATTATTAACATCAGAATATGAGAAATTAGGAATGCTGTGTCTCTGATTATCTATGGAGAAGCTTGAAGGTGTAAAACGGGATTAAACATTAACAACTTGGAAATTATTTAGCAGTCAGTGCAGAAATAAATCCATTTCACTGAAATAGTGGCAATATGGATTTTAACCAGCTGTAAACCCACTATACCTGATCAGACAACACATGCAAAGACACACTTCACCATGAGCTAGGTGTGCTTTAGGGGAATGGGATTTCTTCTGCCTTAAACTGAAACACATGCTACGGTGAAGCTAAAACAGCTTGACCAGCCTCCCACAGGATCAGGCTCTCCAAAGAAAAGTCAGGTTGCAGTACATCTGCAGTAAATTCAGAGGACTAAGTAGGTGGTTGGGTCAGGAGCTGAAGGAGTGCAAGCACGTACTCACACTTGCAAAAGGGGAATCCATAGTAGCCAGTTTGGCATCGGGTGCACTGGCGGCCGACGACGTTGGGTCTGCAGACACACTGCCCTCCCAGGGGGCTGCACGCAGGGCTCACGGCACCCACGCTGTGGCAATCACATGGCAGGGCTCCGTTGTTGTAGAAAGCCACCAGTGACCTTACAGAGTCCTTACAGAAGGGCGAGGATTGTTCTGGGCTGTTTCAATTGAAACATAAATCATGTAAGTGCTGGCACTCGGGAATTGCTTTCAGAGTGCTTTGCAGTGGTTCAGTAAATTAGGGTTCTGTCTTTCAAACAGTTTGACATAAGGATGGCATCAGCACACGTGCAAGGATATACTTTAATTAAATCAGGGTGAAGAGCTCTGAACATGCAGGTAAGAGGTTTTGTTCATAGCAAGTGCGCATAAGTTGTATCAGTTCAGACATGCCAAGCGAAATACCAAATACCAAAGATGGAAATACCAAAGACAGGAAGATGACATAGATTTTCCTCTTTTGTACTGTGAGCAATAAAGCTCTACCTTTACATTGCATTTGCAATAGAAAGTCATGGAAAAATGACTCATGGAAATTCAATGGGCTAGCATAAGCCATGAAAAGCATTTTAATGCAGCACAATTATAGGGATTTAAGACAGCTCTTTAATGCAGAGTAAAAGTAATATTATCCCCAGTTTGTTGTCAACGTTCAGTTTTTTTTAGAAAGTGATGCTTACTCAATATAAAAACTGTTTCCTCCACATTGGCTGATAAAATCAAATGACTTGTCCACTGTCTTTTTGTCAAGAATTTTGTAACTGTAGGTGTCTGCTGGAACAACTAAGATATTTTCCTTAAAACAATAAGAAAACCAAATTGTACATTTCAGAGAAAAACAAAAAAATACAAGCTAATTAATTTAAATATTAAAATGTTATTTCATTATATATTCTGGGTTTTTTCAAAATCTCTAAGAGTTTAACCAAGAATAAGAAAATAAACTTTGCATATTGCCCTCAAAGCTATTATGCTACAAGCAGTGTACAACAAAAACAGTGCAGAGTATCTTAAAAATTTAAAATAAAACCAAAAGCAGTGCAAAAGATCCTAAAAATCTGAAACATAACATTAAAAAATTTATTCTTTTTGGCTTTTATCTTTGCATCTATCTCTAAATGAATGGTGAAACTGAGAATAACATTTTCAAGTACATTGATGTAATACACATACCAAAACCAGTGTTCTTCCATCCGGTATCATCACTGTAATAGAGACCATGGGTTCAGAAATGTCAAGCTCAATTTGGTTTGCTGCAATCACCTGAACCCGACAGCCAGAATTGTGAGGGCAGAATGAAGCATTGAAAGCACCTAGAAAAAAAAATATATTGGGTTTATGTGTGAAGGTTTTGGTTTTGGTTGCGGGGGGCTACTGGGGTGGATTCTACGAAAATCTGTAAGAAACTTCTCCCATGTCCGACAGAGCCAATGCCAGCTGGCTCCAAGACAGACCCAATGCTGGCCAAGGCTGAGCCTGACCCTGGCAGCACCTCTGGAATAACATATTTAAGAAAGGAGAAAAAATCCAGCTCAACAGCAGGTACAGCCAGAGAGAGGAGGGAGAACACGCAAGAGAAAGAACTCTGCAGTCACCAAGGTCAGTGAAGAAGGAGAGGGACAAGGTGCTCCAGGTGTTGGAGCAGAGATCCATCTGCTGTGGAGGAAGCCCACACACGAGCAGGTGGATGCCCAAATGGGGTCTGTGAACCTCTGGGAATCCCACACAGGAGCAGGCTCCTGGCAGGCCTTGTGACCCCATGGAAGGGACTCACACTGAAGCAGTTAGTGAAGAATTGCAGTCCGGGACAATGACCCATGTTGGAGAAGTTGGTGGAGGACTGTCTCCCATGTGAGGGATCCCACACTAAAGCATGGAAAAAGGGTGAGCAGTCCCCTGCTGAGGAGGAAGGAACAGAGACAACCTGATGAACTGAGTGCAGTCCACATTTTCAGTACCTGTGTGCCACTCAGTGGGAGGAGTTGGAGGAATTTGGGAGTAAAGCTGAGCCCAAGAAAAAGGGAAAGGTGGAAGGAAAGTGTTTGATGCCTTGGCTTTAGTTCCCATTATCCTGATCTGATTTTATTGGAAATAAATTAAACTGAAATTAGCTCAGGTCAAGTCTGTTTTGCCCATGTTTGTTACTGGTGAGTGATCTCTCCATGTCCTTATCTCCTCCCACATGCCTTCTGTTATATTTGCTCTCCCTTGTCCAGCTGAGGAGAGGAATGACAGAGTGGCTTTGATTGCACCTGGTGTTCATCCAGGGTCAACCCAACAAAGCTCCCTATCCCAAAATGCTGAGAAAGGAAAGGGTTTAGGTCAAATTCAGACGCCTACCTGACCACACATGTCCTGCAGTCACATGAACTTGCACAGAGAACACTGGGTGTGCCGGCTGATAAAAATGTACCACAAACACGTATCTGCCCAAGTGAGGCACTCTGCCACTCAAGGTGATCTGGCTCTGGAGAAACAAGAACAGCTCTGGTATTAAATCACAGAATAGATTTGATTTGTGAAACATTCTTGGGCTTATCAGCTGTGCCCCCTACCTGCAGTGAGAGAGGGGGCTTAGCATCTCTCAGCAAGTTCAATTTCCTCAAGGAACATGGCATTACAACTGCATGCTCTGCCTGCCAAGGACATTTGACATTCTTCTGCAGTCTGCGAGACTGTTGTGCAGTTCAGAAAGAAGCTGGCATTTGGGGTTCCCCCCCTCCTTTTTTTACATTGTCTCTATGGCTTACTCAGTTTGCAACATTTTAATCACATCATCCAGTTTTGATTCTCTTATCTTAAACGCCATCTATTTAATTTTACTAATGACATACTTTGTGACTTGCAAAACAACGTTTTCAAAATATGGGGTACCTGTAGTGGTGTCAAGGTGACTCCATGAACTGAACCAGCAGGTAAAGTGGCACTCAATGGATCATGGAGTATATTCTCCTGTACTTCGGAAATCTTCCCATCTATGAATGCATCCAAAACCAAAGATCCTGGTGGAGTCTCAAAAACTGAGGGAATGCATGCTGCACTAAACACAGAATCACAGTAATTATCCTTGGGGCCAGGAGAAAGTTTTAATCATAACAGGAAAAGCTGCTGACTTATAAAAATTAGCGTATTAGACTGTATTGAAATTGATAATAACCCCTGTTGGGTTATTTGGATTCTTTGTGAATATTCAGAAAGTAAATGAAAATAAGAGATATGGATTTAACTTATAAAGGGGAAAGTGTGTACACTTTTAATGCATTAACTGATTTTATTCACACAAAATTTCCATAACTTTAAGTTACAGTGGAAAGAATTTGCTAAGGAAGAGGAAACTTAAGGGAATCAGGAGCACTAAAAGTTAAATACCTTTTAGTTAATCCAGTTAGTTACATTCACCAGAATCTGTACTAATACTGAATTCTCAGTTCTACAAATATTTACATAGGTGTATCCTTTAAACATGCAAGTTCTCCCACTGAAGTCAATGAGACTACTTAAGTACTTAGAAGTTAAGTATATACTCAAATATTTGTAGAATTTGAGCCAAAATAAATAACAGTACTCCTTGAAAGCATCCTTATTCATTCACAGCTGTGTTTAACAATTTCTTCGTGGCATATTTAATTCTGGGATTGAGAGAAGAATTTTCCAAGACTGCAGGATAAAATATTTTTGGGGGGTTTCCTGGTTGCATTTGTTCACTTCTAGTAAGTACTCAAACAGACAATGATTAATCTTTGTTCAAGACAGGCCCAGAACTGGAATGCCAAGTATGTTTCAGGGCCAGAACTGAGATGTATTTGCCAGGCCTGTGTGGGAAATCATGTGCAGCATCCACTTACAATACTGTTCATCCGAGCCAAACCTGTGCATCTTTCAACTCGATAAATTTAAAGACCATCAGGAAAGCAAAAATGCTGTCAGATAACAATTTTTAAAAAAGGAAAAACCTACAGTAAACTATGCAAATGTAACAAGAGTTTTAAAAAAATACTGAACACAAACTCAAAGTAAAATATGTAAATTGCTACATTAGTTTCATTTTGAATCATGTTTTTCACCCATCTTCTTTCCCTGTTTTACTCAAAATATAAATGCCTGTATTTGCAAAATAACTTTGGGGCAAGGACAAGTATCTTAAGTCTTAGACAGTTGCTCTCAGTGGTAACACTGAGCAGGAGAATTAAAGTTGTGATTCAATGCTATGCATGCTTAGAGGCCAAGCACAGTCACATGTTTTTATCCAATTTACTATCCAGATTTTTCTTTCTGTTTCAATTCAGCCATTATATTAGAAGCTACTATTTGGAAAACTATTAGACCAAATCACCAACTCTTTTTGCCTCTTAAGTCCTGCAAATGACATCTACTTTTATTTTGAGACCCTTCCCACTGCTAGATCAGTGGGAAGAAAGCCTTAGGAGTAGGCATCACGAGGCACATCCTGGGGAGTGCAACAGGCACTGAAATGTGGAGGTCCCTAATTTGGAAGCTGCAGTGACAGTTCCTCTCTGTCCCAAAGAACAAAAGATGGGGAGGGAAGAGCATCAACAGGACAGAGGAGATGTTCTGTGGAACCCAAGCCTGACCACTTGGGAAGGCAAGGTTCAGGTTCAGATCTTCACAGCAAGAGAAGAGCTGTCAGCCTGGATCAACCAAGCAGTACATTAGCCCCTAATTACTGGCCCCATAAAGTAGGATCAGCTGGCATACTGTGTGAGGTGAATGATGAGGGCACACCTACCCTAAGGGCCCCGCAATGACAGGGAAAAGGGAATGGCTGTTTGGGAAGTAGAGGTTTACATGTTGAATAATTTGATGCTGCCAAGTTGAGCTGGTGGATTTATGCCCAAAAGGGCAGTCACATCCCACACCTAGTGACAAATTAAAGCCATTTTGGGACACTGAAGGAGTAACATGGAGATGAAAACTCCAGGTAGAACAGTAAGCATTTCAGGCCACTAAAGTAGGAATGATTTTCCAGCCTGGACACCTGTCATACTAGGTGGCATGTGAAAGATGCATGTTTTCTCACACATCAGCACTGGGTAGTTCAGATGGGCCAGTTTAAAGGCTGTTATCAACAAAATTCTGTGCAAAGACTGTCGAGATTAACACTAATATTTCAGCTTCTTTACTTTACAGAAGCGGCCTTCAAATCACCTGTGAGTCACTAAGCAAAACTTCACTCAAATGAATTAAAAAAACATTTATTGTCCTCAGATAATAGGGAAATAAAACCAAGGAAGTTACCTTCCATCACTGTTACTCCTGTAAGCAGCTATGCACTGTACTTTAGGATCCACATATTCTAGCGAAAATTCTTCAGCTGGTATAATGCAAACCTTGTGCTGAAAAACAAGCACAAGGCACAATTAACAATTAATATAATAAATAACAGGGCCAGGCCTGAACAGGAAGGATGAAGCCTAATTTTAGCATAGGGAGAGATGAGCCCAAAGCCATGTTCTGTCATGGACCTCCCACAAGATTTTGGACCCCTTTACCTTCCTGCATCTCAGTGCCTCAGGGTTAAATAGCATTTTTCTGTCCTTGTCAGGGGAATATTAGCTTTTCAGGAGGGAAATAACTAAAAGGTAAGTATATATGTGTGGTAAAGGGAAAGACAGAAAACCAGCTCAAAGGCCGAGAATCAAGGCAAGGAATGTAGAGAGGTAGGAGGGAAAAGCCCTAATTTGTGGTGTAGACACTCTTGGACCCTGGGGGAACTCCCAGACTTTATCAAATACAGGCACAAACACTTGCTCGTGCAAAGTCCATGGGAGTGAGTTTCAGTGACACCAGGATTTCTCTCCCAGGATTCAGAACTCATTTCAAAAGAAGCAAGACCTCGTATGGGATTTTTTATTTTAACTAAAAGTAAAAAAGTAGACATGAACAAATGAATCTGTGGTAGTTCTGCTGTACCCATGCTGTAAGGACATAAGGGAAAGCTTGTTTGTAGACACAAGAATATGCATTAATATAAGAAAATACATATGCACAAATTACAGAACTTATCCATTAACTACTTGAAAAGGAGATGGAGGTGTCCAATAAGCAATAAGATATTATTAATAATGTAAGTAAAAATTGTGTAAGGAGAGTTCATTATTATGCAACGTGATCTAGTTTGGAAGCACATCCTAAAGGGGTTTAGCATGTGTTTTAAAAGTAGTAAGCAGGGATAAAAACCTTCGCAAGCTACAAGGCAGAGTGCTAAAAATCCCTTTTCCTGGGCAGCCAACACTTTGCCTGTCCTGAATGTAACAACCCACAGGGCTGCAGGCCAGTGCAGCAGAAGAAGGGTACACGCTGAAGCTCTGAACAGCACTTCATGAGTGGCTAAGAGGTGAGTACCAAGCGTGGTCTGGTTCAGACAGCTTGTCTGCATCAGTGTGAGATAAAGACTATCAAGCTGTAAGAGCTTCTCCTGACAGGTGGCCTCAAGAACCCCTTTCCCTCTTTATTTAGACCAGATGTCTCCAGCGCCAGCGGCGGCTCCCATTTGCCTCTCTGCATGAAGGGAACACACGAACATCTTTAACCCCACAACTGCTGCCACTGATGTCTTGATTAGCGTCTACATACCAAAAGCACTTCTTTTCCCCTTTCCCATCTTTTGCTAAGTGCAGCCTTTACAATTAAAGATTGTGAAGATGGGTTCTTGTTAGCGCAGCAGTTGCTGCAGGAAGCTAACAGAAAATTTAAAAGGTATTAGTTTACACTGGCTCATGAAATGAAGAAAGCATGTATCAGCTGTTAGTCCTTATAGTTACTAGCTGGGTTGGAGCTCTAGATTTTAACAAACCTTGTATTTCTAAAACAGAAAACAGAAACAACATGTAAAAAAATTCAGTCTCCAGAAAAGTGTATTCCTGATGTGGCCAAAAGAGGTCAGTGAAGGCTTTTTATTTAAAATATCTGAAAGCTATATGACTTTATTACCTGAAATTAATGCATTTATTACCTGAATTTTGTAAGAGACACGGGAAACTCCTACATGGGTTTTGAGGATTTAGGAAAAATGGAAGATAAAAAAAAGAAAATAAAAAATCAGGTATTAAAGCTACCAGCATATTCTTCCTTTCAAGTTTACTTGTAGAAGAGAAAGGGGAACTGAAATAAAGCACAAGAAAGCTGGGAAAAACCTTGCCAATGAAGGGAAAGTTCTGTTTGTCTTTGAAAGTGCCTGATAGTGCCTCAGCATTCTGGGGTATGTATAAAGCATGTCTAGTCAAGCATCTAATATTCATAATTTCACACATTACCTTTCAGAATGTGAATATAGGGAGACAAATATTTTTGTTTACCCCATCAAGGAACAAGTATTACCAAAGGGAAAAGAAAATGTCGACTTACCAGGAGAAAATTACTTGCTGATGCCTTAAGATGTATCCTTGTGTCTGCTAGAAGGTCATAGGCTGCAATGCGATTCCTGTCGTCAACTACAACGCTGCGACAAAGGAAACTGAGACAGAAAACAGGATGAAGGATGAGCCTGCTGGCATTGTCACGTTGTTCAGGCTGTCACCTAGCTTCACTGCCTGGCTGCTGGCTAGCCACAGCACCTAGCCCTCTTGCTGGATCATAACTAACCTGCCTGTGGCCACCACAGAACACACACTGTCCTCGCCAGCGAGACACAGGATCCACCATGTAGAAAACACTGCTTATCCTGGGTGGGCTGGAGCTGAAGCCCTTCAAACTACTGGCTTAAGCAGGACGTGGGCAGACAGCTACACAAAGATGCTACCTGCAGACATTCTCACACTGTGTAAGTAATATTCTCCTGCCTGGGCTGTGCTCCTTGAGGTGCCAGCACACACCAGTCACTCCTTTCCACTGCTGCCATGTGCCACTGAGGATGTGAATCAGCAGCTCTTGCACACACAGTGGCAGCTGGGCCAGGCCTGATGTTAGGAAACTGTTCTGTACACTGAGATACTCCTCAATGAAAGTGAAAAAACAGCTTTGCCTCCTCTACAAACTAGAGAATGTGGAAATGTCGCTCTTGTTTTAGCATAGATCAGAAAAAAAGGTCAGCTGAGGACTAGGGACATGTAAAACTAGAGAAATACCGGTCCCTTGTTCATGATTTGCTCAAAGCCTGTGATGTTTTATTCTCTTACCATGTTTTATTTCGAATATTCAAGCTCCCTGAGCTGTATGAAAGTCTGGCACAATATATTAAAATTTTACAAGTTACTGTTACCTACATGTACCTCACTATGTCATTGCTTGATTCATTTTTTATCAGAAGAGACTTGCACCTTCCTGTTTGGGAAAGATGACACAGCACCTCACTCACAATGTGACCCCTCAGTTCATGAAGAATGTCAGCAGAAGGGATTTGCTGCATTGCTACATTAGAGCAGCAAGGGCTTTCTTTCCATGAACCTAATTCTAATGTGTTATAGAAAGGAACAAGTATGTTCAAAACCAGCCCATAAAATGTGGGGGAAATGTGGGTGTTTTGGGGGAAAAAAACCCCAATAAAGTAGAAGATTTATATCAAGAAGTTTGGGGCTCAAAGTGTTATGTAACAGGCTAAAATAAGAGTTTTCCCCAGCAATAACGTGACAAAGTCACTACTCCACATGGCTGTGCTCTGTATCACAAACATGCTGATGAAAATGACTTTTCTTACTGAGCAATTTCATCCTGAATATCCCTAAGCCTCCATTCTGCCAAACAGTTGGCTCATGGGAGTAAAGGATGAGTGTCTGTAGTCCCCTGGCACTGGGTACGCTCTCCCAAGGGCTCAAAATAAGCTGAGGTGCTCAAGTGTTAAAGGCAATCTCACTTAGGACAGACAAAATCTCTTGTACAGAAACATCTGCAGTAACCTCATCAGTCAACAAGGATAAAGAAGCATTTGGCTGAAGACCTTGCCTACAGCCTAACAGTTAGAGGATGACTACAGGCTGAATTTCAGAGACCTTGATACTTCTGCTTCAGCAAATCTTGTCAGAAATAGTGGAAATATCCTTGTAAAACTGGCTGCTACACTTTTTATAGCCAAAGCCCTTGGACACACTTTTAACTGAAGAAAAACAGGGCAGGCATCTGCAGCCAACAGTGTTGCTCTTCCACTGTACTTGGAGATTAATAGTTTATAAGGATTTAAGAATGTGTATAAAAAAGTAACCCTTTGCATAGGAAAATTATTAATTGAAGCAATAGCAATATTTAATGAGCTGATTGCACAAAGAGAATTAAAAACCTCTACAAAATCCACAGAATCCTGAACTTGCTTTTAAATCACCCTAGAACTTGAACAATATATATGGTAAAATGGATCCTAATATATAAAAAGTATAATTACATTCCAAATGCTTATTTAATCATTTAGTGACTACTCCTGGAATTCTTACCTGTATCTACAATTGTATATTCTCACTCTGCCTTCAGTGACAGGTCCAGGGCTATGCACTGTTACCTCTGCAGTGTTTATCTGATCCTCTTCATTGGCATATTCAAAAACCAGAACATAGCGACCAACTTGAGGAACACTTATGGTCATCTCTAAATTGACCTGGGTCAAAATAATTGAAAAATAAAAAAGTAGTTAAATCTTTCACTCTCCTTGCAGGAAGTTCCCATTTCCTGCTCCCTTTTCCTGCTCTTTTGACTGGTCAGCATTAGTCCAGGGCCAGTCCTGCAGTGTCTCAACAGAAAACACCCAGCAGAATGCAAGCAATGCTTATAAATATCACTTTGTCCTCTAACAAGAGTCAAACAAGTTCAAGAAATCGCTGCCATTATAACAGCTCTAGGAAAGCTGTAAAATAACCCTGGGAAATGACTGTATTACTATTTCTCTTCTCCCCAGCAGAAAGGGAAGAAATGTCACAATACTAAAAAATTGTCACCATCATCTCTAAGCTATCCCTAACAACGTACAAAAACTAAGTTTACTTCTCCCCTGAAAAAATATTTCAAGGAACATAAAATTCTGACTATAGCAATGCTGTATTTGATTCCTTACAAGGAGTGAAAGCATCTTCTCCAGCAAATAATAACACTGAAGCATCAAGGTTTTCTTTTAGGTTACTTGCACAAAGTGGCTAAGACAATATTTCTAAGTAGTTAAGGGCTGTGGTTACAAAGGTTTTGCTTCAGTTGACTACATAATTATTTTCAAATTTAAACTGTTTTTTCTCAGTATTTCCTTAGGCTACAAACACTTAAACATGTAAATAATTCTGTCAACAGCCCTCTTGACTTCACTGCAATTATTCCTACCAGTAAATTTTGCACATGCATCAGTGATGAAGCACCAGAGCCTGTGGTATGTGAGTATTCTTGCTGTACTTGGCATTTTAAAAAGAAATATCCAAGTAAGTAATAGAGGCCATAATCATTTTACACCACTATCACACACTTGATAAAATCCCTTCCTTTTTGCCAAACACACTTCTAGTAGATCTTCTCATTTCATAAAACATGTTTTCTTTCAAAGGACCTACAGTAGTGGCACAATTGCTTCTGCTTGCTTTTCGGTAAAGCAAACATTTTACCTAAGTGTAGCTATTTAAGAAAAAAAAGATTAATTTAGAGTGATGTATGTATGCCATTTCTGCTGACAAATCATTATGTCATTTCTTCTAAAGTATGCCTAAAGGAGAAGGATTTTTATTTAATGAAATGCTTTTGCCAGAGTGGAATGTCCACTCTAGTCACAGTTATAAATCTGCCTATACTGATACTTTTACATAGTTTTGTGTAAAATGCAGACCTGGGTGCAGAGTCAATTTTAGGGATGTGTTAAGATCTGAAAATCCTGAGCTGTAAATCTGCAGTCATTTTAGTCTGGTAGGTTTATAGTCAACAGCACAGATGGGACTGCAGTTAGCAGGCAGGAATCTGACCTCTCTTCCACTGATATGGGCCATCACTGGCTGACTGGGAGCTGGCTGTCGCACAGGTATTCTTCTGGACTCTCCCCCGTGTCTGAAATGCACTGCCTCTGAACCAAGGACACAGGAAAATCCACCCAGAGGCAAATGCTGATAGAGCAAGCAGCTTACACAAAAATAAAACAACAAACGAGACACAGGATTATTATTGTTTTCAAGTGCAGCAGGATGATAACAAAATAAACCAAGGCACTGGTTTATGCTGCAGCATATCTACTGACTGTTCTGCTGAAGCAGGGCTGGGGTGTGTGCAAGGCTCTGTAACTCGGATCTGCAACAGGGGTGCCTCGTAGTAATCACTGGGTAACAGCACCAGATAGTCCTAGGAAAAGAGAATACAACAAATGCTAAAGCATTCAAACAATGACAAAAAGAACATCTCGAGGCTTTTACAACGTAACAATTAATGAAACCAATCATGCAAACAATTTGTACAGAGGGTATCTGCAAGATGTGGGCGGGGCTTTTTTTCTGTTACTACCTGTGCCAATTACACCAGAATGCATTTCCCTAACCCTGTAACTTCAGAAAGACGGCATGAAGACAGCTGCCCTGTGATCAGGGAAACTCTGAAGCCACTCCCCCATCATGTGTTGTACAACAGGAGCCTCCCTGCAGCTCAGTAACACACAGCCAGATGCCTGCAGTTCTCATCTGTGAGTTGAATCCACACACAAAACACAAAACTCAACTCGGGTGACTCCACAAAGGAGAGTCACGTATCCCAGATCACTTTCAAAGGTATTAGTGAAAAAACCCAGCACAATAATACTGTCACTTTCAGCAAGAGATATGTTTGCAAGGTCTTTACTAAGACTTCATGTGCTGTTCCATAAATTTAACACAGCCCCAGGCTTAATGATTAGACACTGCTTTTCATCCCTGTAAGAATTTCAGTATGCTGTCTTTGTGATCATACGTATTTAAGGTTTTTCATAAATTATCATCTCAAACAATTTCTCTTTCTCTAGCAATTTCTTAGAACTGCTCCTAGAATTTTTTTCAGTTTTTCAGTGAATGAAAGGAGAGAAATGATAGGTGGATTAAAGCAGTCAGAAATTGACCTGCTCATAATGCAGCTCATTTTACAATATTCTTATGAAGATTTTTTGTCAAGAAACTAAGGCCTTGGCTGAACTAAGCTCTAGACACAACATCTAATATGTAAAAATTACTAATTTTTGTGAGCATTTATGCTTTGTGCTGCATGTTAATAATACCTTATTATTTGAAGGTACAGATTCCAAATGGACTTAAAGTCCATAAGGAGAAGAAAAATTAGAGCAGATGAAAGTCAGAGAAGAAATAAGAGGAAGAAGTCTAAATTTTCATAATTGTATTCAGTTCCTTTCACTAGTGCTGAATTTCACTTGTTTGCAGGGTTCTTTCCAGCAAACAGCCCCAGAGCAGTAACGTCATGACAAATTTCAAGCAGTTGTTTTCCTCAATTGTTTTCTTACCAAGAGGACTTCCTCTGCCATTATGCTGACAGTCCATGTGCCTGGAGCCAGTGAGAAAGGCTCTGTGGAGCTTTTTCCTGGGATTGTGATAAAAGCTGGCTCCTTGCTGGGTGGGAAGACAAACTCTTTGGTCTGAGCAGCCCCTGCCAGAAAAAAAAATCAAGCAAAAAACATAAGTGACTGTGCAAAATGTCTCTACTTGCTTAGTGAGCTGAACAGATAATTTGGTCCATTAAACTTTGTTTCACAGGAGTTGATCAATGCTTTTCAGATAACATGCGTTAGCAATGCACTCAGAGAGACACAGTGGTTGCTGTTTTCACTCTTATTACTCTTGAGCAAATTGGTACAGAAAAGCAGAGCTCTGCCCCTGTAATGACCAGTTTGCAATATTCTGAAATGGTCACTTTTCAGTGTCCCCTGCCATAATTTTCCATTCAACCTCTCTCTGCACTGACTCTCCATATGTACAGCTGACACATTTCATATTCTCTTGTGACTTTAAGTCAAATAGTTCAAGTGTTGAAGGTTCTCAGTAGCATCTAAACTGTTTACTTACAGACAGATAACTTCCAGGCAGAGATGATGGGCCAGCTGTGGATGCCCCATCCCTGGCAATGTTCAAGGCCAGGTTGGATGGGACCCTGAGCAGCCTGGTCTAGTGGAAGGTGTCTCTGCCCATGGCAGGGGGTTGGAACTGGATGATTTTAAGGCCCCTTCCCACCCAGACAAATCTATGACTCTGTGTACTACAGAAACATAGCTGTGGTATGCTTTGTCAAATAGAAGTCATGAGGATCAGCTGTTAGGAATATTGAAGGCTTTCTCTTTGAAGATCCTGGACACAGACAAAATCTGGTTCCCTGTCTCCCAGTCAATAGAAGTCAGTGGTGACCACAAACTTCTGCCACTCTGCTGAATGGTGTCTGTGAAGTCCTCAGTTTTGTCTTACTTGAATTTTTTTAAGGATCTATGACTTTACTCCTCTCAGTAAGGCAGGAATAATTAAGACACAATTCTGCATATAGGCTTGGTATGCCCCTATCATTCAAAGGATATAGAGCACTTATCTTTTATCAGGGCCTGAAGGGTACAATATGTTTTTGAGGTCTGTAATCAGAACTAACGTGGTAGACTGGATTCATAATTTTAAACAAATCTTACTCATTGAATGAAGGGAAAAGCCACATTTAAAACTTGAATATTAAAGGCAAGAAACCCAAACAAAGTGTTGTTACCCCTTCTTTAAAAGCTTCATAAAACCCTCAGTTTAGAGCTTCCAAGTACAGGACTGAGAATACTTAGTGTGGCAAACATTTAAAGAAACAAATGTTGATTACGACTGCAGGGGTTTCAGGCAAACACAGCCACATCATTTACACAGCAAAAATGTGCAAGGAGAAGAGAAGCAAAAAAGCACTGACACTATTAAAAGTGATGCCTTTTAAGCAACATTAAAGACTTGACTTAGGTGGACCTTGGAAAGCCTTCTCTGACCCAACATTCATCTGAGGTGTTGCACTGCTGAGTTACACATACCTGCTCCAGGCTGAGATTGATAAGCAGATATGTGACCAGGTAATGTTTCACCTCCAGGGTTAATATACCTCAGGATAATGCGAAATAAGTAGAGGTTGGATTTTTCCACATTCAAAGTTATCCTCACTTCATTCTGAAAAATGGAAGTTAATAAACAAAAACAGCTGTAACATGCTGAATTGAGGAACAGTTAGAAGCCATGCAAGCACCAGACTAAAGTCCTATGAGAAAAAAGGCACATGCAGACAAGTATATACTGGATTGGCAATGCTGGTGTATGACAGAGGAAGACAGGAAGCCTAGTGAGAAAATTAATCACTTACAAGTATAATTAGTGCCAAAATGTTTTCCCTCAGCAACTGAGATCTTCCCTTTAGAGCTTTTTGAGCCCAGGCTGACATAGCGGAGTACTAGGTGGAAGAGCTTAGCGGAAGCCACAGTGATAGGCACAACCACCTCTGGCTGGGAAAAATAAAAAGAAAAGGAAAAAGGAGGAATGGAAAGTACATTACTTGTTACTAGCACCCAGAGAAAGAAAAACCACTTGGCAAAGACAAAAAGGCACAGGCAGCTTCCAAAGAGCATAGAACAAAATCTCCAGTAAAATACAACACTTGTTGAATACCAGCTGATCCAGAAGGACACAGAATGGCTGAACTAACATGTGTTAGTGTGATATACCAACAGTGTTTTGCTGGTATTCTCCCCACTCTTGCCATAAAAGAGGCATACGGTATCAAGGGCTGTCAATATCCCTGCCTTTCCAAGGAACAGGCCACAGCCATTGATCCTAGTCTGAGATCCCACAGTATGCAGCCACCTCAGAGTGTCACTGAAACTTCTGATCCTCTACCAGATCCTACAGTTGCTTAGAGCTGCAATACCAGGAATGCTGTCCTTGTCCTGAATTGATACCTCCAGACCCACAAAATACTCTGCATTCACAAAGCCCCATTATTTAGTTTTTTAGAAAAACTAAGAGACATGTTAAGGGTCAGTGGTGGATTAGGAAAAAAACAGGATTGGTGCAATCTCATGGGTTTGGTTTCTTTCTTTCCATCCTAAATCCTAAAGCTCCCCTCACTATCCAATTCCTACCAGTTCACCCATCACAATCCACCTGCTGTCCCCTTCCAAGCTACTTGTGGCACAGTGACCTCCCCACCACTGTGGTCTACTCTGCTTCCACAAATGCAAACATTTTCTCTGGTTCCCACATCTGAGAACAGAACAAAAAGCCCGTACAAAATGCCCCTAGAAAAGAAATGCAAAAAGCAGCTGAATTAGAAAGCAGGCATCAAGAAATCACAGATACCAAAGAGTTGTCCTCAATGTGGAATAATAACGAAAATTCAAAAATTATCTGGGATTAAAAAAAACAAAACAAAAACAAAAGAACAAAAGAAGAAAGACTGAAAAATGCAGAACATAAAGGAAATCATTGTGCAATGATTATGTGCTTTTGTCCCATGCTATGGTGATTCATTAGTCCCTGGACAAATGGAGGCTGGACTATACCAAAGCACTACTTTCAAGATGAGTGAACAATCCCATTTATTATTCAAATCTACTGTTTTAAAATTCTGCTTAATTTGATCAGCAGTTCAATCCAATGTCAGGAGGGCCCTTCTCAGAGAAATTATGGTGACTTTCTACCTGCAATTTACTTATTCCCTCAGATGTTGTTTAGTGTATTCATAATCTGTTGAGAAACTCAAATAAATGTTGCCAATACGACCCTGCTCACAGCTTCTTTTAATGAACCACACCTTTTCCTGTTTGCTGTAATGTGAAGGTGTCCCTCATAAAAATGGACACAGAGTGTCATAGACCTGTGCAATCCAAATTATTTAGCCAAGCATTAATCTTCTGCTGTTCCCACTGTTCTTGGCATGACAAGCATTTCTGCACTTAGTATCATAGACTTTAAAGCTGTAAGTTCCCTCTTTTCAGCTGTCTCACAAAAAAAACCCAAAACAACCTCAAAGAACATTTCTGAAGAAGGTGTGTTTGCACAAGCAACATGCAAGTGACCTGACAAAAACACCAACCCTCACAAATTCAAACAGCAACATAGTGCCAAAGGGTTTAGACTAGTCAGATCCTGTCCTTTTTTCATTTTTTCCATGACCTTCCACACACATAGCAGTATTATAAAGTATTATAAAGTATTATAAAGACAGATGTGCCATGCACTTCTGTTTTCATTTTCACCCCACAGTCTTGAGTGAAGTAGCAGCTTACTTGTATAGAGGACATCTGTGCATATCCTCTCCAACTGAAGCTAGGAAATTCCCGAGGATCATAGCCAAACCGAATTTTCTGTCCTTGGACAGTAGTACCATCTTCAATCTCAAACTTCATGTGATGCAGATCAGGAAAAAAATAATTTTTTTCAGGCCTTTCAAGGAGGAAAAAGAATTACCAGTCATTTATGATCTACATCTAAGGGCAAAAAGCAGTGGAAGGGAGATGGTCTACTGATGACTGAGGAATTCTGACAGCACAGATTCAAGACAGCTGGTAAGAGGGATGCAGCAAGAATTTTCTTTCCAGAGGCTTTTACAGCTTTTATACTTTTTCATATACACTCTTGATAGATATGGATACATATGCAATATTATTGAAAAACTGGTATTTAAGGAAACAAGTCAGAAAATCTTACTAAAATATAAGAAGGAAACTGCCCAGGAAAACTAATATCAGTAACCAGTGCAATTTACCAAGTTAATTATCAACCAATCCAGACTGTGACATGAAAGGATAACAAGGGAGTTATGGGCAGTTCCAAGAGAAGTGTGCTGGAGCTGGACTCACTCGCGACAGGTCGCGCCCACGACGTGCGCCCGGCACCGGCAGCTGCCCGAGGGCTGGGAGCAGGCTGGGCTGAGGGACCCTCCAACGTCACACTGGCAGCCTGGCAGGCCAGGAGCAGAACCCAGTCAGAAAAAGAGAGATAAAAGTTATCAGAAACACACCATGGCTTCACCTAATTAAACACCATTAATGACTCGTTTCTTCCTCCCTTTAGACTCTTTCAAACGCAGCTTAATACACGTGCATAAGCTGCAATTATTTCGAGCTTCCTGTGTTGGTGCCTGTTTTCTTTTTAATTTCTCCTTAGAATGTGACAAAGGTCACCTTTTAAAAAGTAATACAAATAATACATTCTGCCACATTGCTAAATGCAGGGCTGCAGCTTTGCACATCAGCTATTCAAATGTTTTTCTAGCAAGTCAGAATTTCTGCAGCAATATCACAAAGAATAATTGTTTTTAAAAACCCACAAACAACAAAATCTAAAACTTAACTTATAAAAAATGCAAGATGTTAATTTTCTGAAGTCTGGTATCCCAATATTTAATCTATCTGACAAAATTGCAGTGTATGTGTTCATATAATACACATATTTTCAACTGACACTGGACAACAATATTGAATGAGACAGGACTTGTGGCACAAACTAAAGGACACCTCTAGTAATGACATATAATATGATGTACTAAGGAACAAGTATGTCAAAAAATTTCAAGCTGAATTGAAAGGCTGTGTGCTCCTAAAAAAAAAAGTCTAAAAGCATCCCGTTTTCTAAGAGATGCACAAAATTACTGGGAAGCACAGTGGTAACATCTGCCTTGTTCCTTCTCCTGCTGAAAGGCAAAAGAAGAGTCACAAGCAAGGTTGTAGCACCAGCACCACTGCAAAATGCTGTGCTCATGAGTAATTCAAACATCCCCATCCTAAAAGTACAGCCTAGGGAATTCTAAAGAATTCTAAGTGCAAATGTTCACTTAGAGATATCCTTTACTTATTTTACCTTGGCAGCCAAAATAATTCTTGTTTTCAAGAGCATAATAACCAGCTTCACAAGTGCCACAGGAATCTCCACAAACATTAGATTTGCAGTAGCAATTCCCATTTTCCTGCAAAGAAAATAAATTTCATCAAAAATATTTCAATACATTTCCAGAACTTTAATCTCTCAATACTCTGAATCCCCTCTAAATCTAAAGAGGAAAAACTTTCTAATCTAAAAGCAAAAACAAAAACAAAACAAAAGAACCCACCAAACAAACCCCTCCCCAAAACAAAACAAAATGAACACCAAAAAACATTATCTGGACATAATTTCTGTCATTTATCAAACAGAGTAGAAAATATATAAACTCAAGAAAAAATTTTGTACAAACTTTGTACATCCCTGGGATGTGTAAAATTGATTCTTTGATGTATAAAACCAGCTATTTTATTTTCAAAAGCAATAAACAGTACTAAGACTTCTATTTTAGCAAATGCTAGAATAGTTTACCTTTACAGTAATCAATTTAATTAACATCCTTCTTTTAATTTCACTTTACCTGCTGACATTCTCCAACTCCACTTAGTGTTCCACTCACATCACACTGGCATGCTGAACAGATTAAAAAAAAAAGACATTTGTATTTCATATTTTTGCGATACTTTACAGGGAAAAACCCCACTACCCTGAATCTGCAATTTTGAGTCAATGTGCCACAACATGGATTTTATTCTGGAAGATTTAGAACAGCAGACAAGATACTGGTATGAGGTGAGAAGAAAAAGAGGAGGAGAAAGAATGAGGATTTCTACGTATGTGTGATTTACTGGTGTGTTTTAAAATGATTTAACTTGTATTTGAAACAAACAGTATTGAGTTTGAATTTACAATTGTTTTCTTTCTTAGAAACATTCAGACTATTGATACAAAACAGTGTCTTCCAGCCTGACTGGCACCTTCTATTCTGCAGACACTCTGGGACCAAATCAACTCTCCATATGAAATAGAAATGGAGAAAATATTACAGGGAGGAACTATGTTGATCCAGAAGTTTGGAGAAACCCAGTATTGACTCTGACTAAAAGTAGAGAATTACATGGAAAGTGCAATATTAATATTTAAGGAGTTGATTAGTATTTAGAGATCTGAAGTAAAAAAATGTAATGATATCATTATCAGGTCTAAAGCTACTCGTCTTAAGTGGCTGTTGTGGTGGGATCTGTTCCAAAGGAAACAGTTGGAGAGAACCTTGAAAGATTTTTTTTTTTGTCTTTACCCTTTTTAATCTTCATTAATTATTATTATCTGCCTGAAAAACACACACTCCCTGTTGGAAAACATTGACAATCACAGGTTATTATACAGATATAAACCGTAACAGATTTGTCACACCCTGAGGCCATAAGAAGGCTTTACACTCCAAGCTAGGAAATAGTATAAAGTGGAAAAGCACTTTACTTCTCAAAACAATGAGCCAAATTCTGATTTCAGGGTTACAGGTAAAAACCCTCTCTTGCTCCATAGGGCCATATGAAGTGAACATCTTTGTAACTTCAGAGCACATCCTGGTTCAGCACTAGGCAAACACCCATGAAATTACAGCCTGGTCTCTGAAAGTAACTGCTGGTATCATGGGTAATTTGGTGAAATTATGAGAAACACACTGTTAACAAGAGTTGTGAAAGTCACAAAAAGCACCACAGACAGTGTCAGAGAACAAAGATGACTACATTTCATAAGCCAGAGAAATATGCCATGAAGCCATACCTGTACATCCCTGAGGGTTTTCTTTGGCCAGGTTCCAGTACAAAGGTTTGCATTTACTGCAGGTAGGACCTTCAACGTGCTGGAGACATTGACAATATCCCTAACAACAGAAAGGAGCTAATATGGGTTCACCTGCTTCATAAAAAACTTACTCTCTTTACTACTAAGAAAAACCCAATATTGTTATGAGCTCATGCAGTTTACTGACTTTTACAGATACATGGATCTCAGGCTGATTCAGACATCATAGATTTTTCTGTCTCATACTGTCAGCACAGGATTGTTCCACCCTGACTATTTTTATGTGTTTAATTTATTCTAAAGGTCCCAAAGGATGTATTTTCCAATTCTTTTATAGCCTTACTAGAATTGCTCTAAATTATTAACTGGTTTACACAAAGGAAAAAAACCCATATTTCCCTAAAAATACTAAGTCACTGTCATACTTAATCTGTTCTTTATTGGTGGAAGACACACATAGCTCTATACAGAAGCCTACATAAGTACCCCTACCATCCATCACACTCACCCTCCAGGTGGTCTTTGCTACACATTTATCAATGCTTGTAATTTCTGGCGATAAGCAACTACTAATAACCATCATCGTATTAATAACAATAGTGGAAAAGCAACAAAGATGTAATGATTTTCCAAGAATAGTTTGATGCTAAAAGGCCTGTTGAAACGCAGACCCAGAAGGTCTTTGAGACGTGCACAGGCTTATATCTTCATGCATATGTTAACATTAAGAGTATACCAAAACGACATAAACAGTATGCATATTCTATATATATAAGACGAAAAAAACCCCACCCTTGACAAGGTTTTATGATGGTATGTACGATCAAAGAATAAAACACAAATCTTACTTCCACTCCTAGACTTCAAACAAGCTCATGCAGTTTTAGAGTCTAAGAGCAGGCTTCAGGGCCTGAGCAATGAGCTGGCTGTGCTCAGCAAAGGCACACAAATGATTAACATGCACTGTTATTGGCAGAATACTTACAGAGTGAGAGCCAACGCTACCTGCAGGGTCACACTCGCTGCTGATACCTTTATAAAACAAACACATTGAAAGATCTTTTGAAAACAGAGCTGTGGAATGCAGCAGTGCAGACACACAGTGTAGCAGGTGTGAGCCTGAAAGGGCTTTTTAATACGGTTACCTTGGAGAGGCTCAAATACTTTAAACTCCAAGACAGCAGAAGCCTTTAATAATGATTTTTAAAATGTGTATTCAGCCTGATTTATAGTATTTGGGTTTGTATACTAAGCAGTCACTTGGAAAAACAGAACACCAACCAATGGAACTGAGAGATATTTTCTTAAAGCTCCTGCACCACTAAAATGGAAATATATTTGAGAAGATTGATTTTCTTCCGTGTTGCAGAAATAGGAAGGAAAACCCCAGTAAAAGTAGGGAAGGCTTTTACTCACGCAAGCAGCTGGGGTAGCCGTAATATCCTGGAGCACACTGGTCACATCTCAGCCCAGCATAGTTACTACGGCACTGACACTGCCCTTCAGGACCACAGGTG
Source organism: Catharus ustulatus (assembly GCF_009819885.2). Classification (NCBI taxonomy): domain Eukaryota; kingdom Metazoa; phylum Chordata; class Aves; order Passeriformes; family Turdidae; genus Catharus; species Catharus ustulatus. The sequence goes on along the minus strand of NC_046221.1, from coordinate 112,746,663 downwards.
TTCCCCAATGAGCCAACACCATCACAGCTGCATTCTGCACAGGGGCAAAAAACAAAACAGATACATATCTAAACCTAGAATTTTCCAAAAAAACTTGCCTTTGAATGTAAATCAATAATTTATGTTCAAAAAACCAGACAAGCCGTAATTTTAGCACCAAAAATAAATATCCTCAAACAGAGGTTATTCTGCAATTGTCTCCTCAACCTCTCATAATCGTGGTTCTTGCAGTTCTGTAATGCACAGCTAAGAGATTCAGTTTGATGCCTTGCAAAACACATGTAAGGGACACAAATCCATCTTACATTGGAAAACATGTCACAGGAGAGAAATACTTCTAAAAAAAATCTTTTAAATGTACTCAAAGCATGTTGTCAGCTATAACAGAGAACTTCTCGTGGAGTTACCACTATTTTGAACTAACAGCTGAAGTCAAGACCTGCTATTTTCTTGAGATGATGCTGGAATGTTCCACAGGGTCACACTTCACAGGTACAGCCATGGGCAGCTGTCCCAGGTACCGGAAGAAGTGCTGTAGTAACCACTTGGATGTTACGACTGGCAGAAATGGCTGACGGACAGAAATACAAAGCAAACACTGTCTTCTTGTTACACGTTCATGTTTCTGGTTCCCCCTTTTGGTTCCAATTTCTGCTGCAGTGAAAGACATTTGACTTTGCTGTGTTTACTTTAAAGATGCTTGGAAAGACACAGGGCTTGCTAGGAAGTCAGTATAAGAGAAATACAAACACTGAGGCTTCCAAGAACAACACCTACACTAGAGTCCCCCATCATTTGACTGTTATATTGCATTCTCTCCAAGTTTTAGTATTAGTGTTTTGTTTAAAGGCTTTGTTTGGATATCACGTTATTTGAATAAAGCTTCTATTGAGTTCAACAAGTCAAGACCAGAGAGATTAGTTCTAGTCACAGCAGCCCAAAAAATGTAGATCTGTCTCCCTTTTGAAGATGACAATTCCTTACAGGAGTAGCAGGCTGGGCTGCTCACTTTCCCCACAGCTTGCAGCATGCTGTGTTAATTTATGTTTAAACCCATGGCAGCTCATTTTAACTGAACAAACTGTGAACTGCAGCAGTTCTGAGTAATCCCACTGACTGTGTTTTCAACTATTTTTATCTGTCTTTTACAATTTGTTTTTGCATGCTCTTTTAAGCTTTTCTGTCTCTTTTCAGCTTTTGGTGTTCAATGATCAAAGATATTCAATACGGGTTTGATTTGCTTTAAGAGTGCTACTTGATTTTGCTCTAGGGGAAAAAAGTTTATTTTAAAATCACTGAACAGTTTGTACCAATGCAGAATCCTAATTTTATGTTTTTCATTAAAAATGTTCATCTACTCCAGACCATAAAACCCACAGTCATGTGGTGTTTCTTTATTCCACCCATTGTGTTTGGTAGCACAGCACAGTCTGTCTTTGCAAGGTGCCACAGTTTAACCCCAGCTGGCAAATAGGTACACACAGCCACTCACACCCCACCCATGGGATGGGGAGAAGAGCTGGGGAAAAAAGGTAAAACACAGCACTGCACACAGTGCTAGGAATAAAATTAACTCTACCCCAGCTGAAACCAAGGCATGAGGGCAAAAGGAATTCTGCTGTCCTTTTGTAGGAGATAAACAGCTGTGTAAGCCCAAAGGAAGAAGACTGACAGCCAACAGCCAGAAATAATTAAAGAGAAGAAATCAAATCATAATGTTATACATAAATCTTGTTAATCAGCACAGGAAAGCACATACCAGAACTCTGAAATATTCTATATTATTTCTCAGTGGAAAAATCACTAAGGATTAAGGGCCTCCTCTCTCATTCGCTTTAAAGGAAGACAAAACCTAGAGCCAAGTAGGACTTGATGGGAGTCCTTGTACAAACACAAGACCAGTATGATACTCAAAAGTTATACTCCATTAATTTCCTTGTCTTGTACAAAAGCAGGCTAGTCCCTGGTGGGAAACTCCATAGCAATCTTCCATGTTTCATGGTTATGTGGACACAGTTTCAGTTAGTTCCTATCAGATGATCTTAAAAGGAATGAGAAACCACCATGAAGGGCAAAATGACAGCTTCAGATTTTCAGATGTACAGAACACACTTTTTAAAAGGTACCAAACTTTGATACCAAAGACTCTCTGCAAAAGCAGACCAGTGTTTCACAGCTCCACTATGCTGGATCCTCAGCAGTCAAGTGTGCCCTGTTGCTGTGGGCCTCCATGTGAGAACAGCTCTCAAATGCTTTGGTTATTAGTAAGACAGCTGTGCTGGCTGAGGGTACATTGAACAGTCTGACCATGAGGGGAAAAAAGGTCTGAAACTGGAGAATTGAAACACATGAGGATTTCACTCTAGAGCACAAGAGGGAGTTGCCCTTTGCTTGAACAAAGTGAACATTGCTTTGGCTGCTCTCCTGGAAATCACTGCTGTCTGTTTGATGCTGTACACTCAATCAGCAGCCTTACCTTGACAGGCAGGGAAGGAGTGGTGGCCAGGCTGGCAGCTGTCACACTGAAGTCCAGTGATCCCTGAGCGACAAAGACACCTCCCAAGAAAATCACAGACTTCAGGCTGGGTACCCAGCAAGTTACATTCGCACACTGCCAATGAGAAAAGGTATTTCAGAGGCAGCCTCTGTACAGGTTCTCTTCTTTTATCTTTCTTGAAATAAAAATACATTTGAAAAAAAAGCAGTAAAAGCAACTCCCTGCTCCCTGATGCTCAACAGGATGGCAATTTTCCCATCAGATTTATATGGATTCATAACAGATTTTATTGACTGTTCACATACGTAACAATTCAGGAACAAGGAAAACATTAATGAAACAGCAATGAGGCTGGCTCAAAGTTCAATTATCAGTGTCAAGACTTGGCCTGGACCCACTGAGAGTCTGACTTATCAATCCCAAGTTGTTTGCCAACTATTGAAAGTAGTTTCATAACTTCTGGAACTGAAGTAAACCAATTTATGGTTTAGATTTACAATCTTATGTGGGAGTGGTCAATAAATTGCCTAATAAGACAGCACAGAGACAGCTATTAAAGTTCAACACAAGTCAATTTTCTAGTATTGATTAGATAGAGTAGCTTGGTGCATCAAAGTGAGGTTGCAAATTCATATTGAACACAATTTTTAAAAAAACAAACCCAAGGAGAAGTGACAGGAATATTTCCAAAGTTATTCTAAGTTTAATCAATGTTACTAAAACCAAACACAAACTAGAGTCTGGCAGCTGCATCAAACGGCAGACAGCAACCAAGGAAACATGGGCATTTTTAGATATTTTTAGATCAAAATCTCCTCTCATCACATTATTCTTTTTTGACTTGTGTGAGTTTTGGGAGAGCCTGTTGTGAATATATTTCCATGGCAAAATAACTTCATCCTTCAGTACAAAACTTGGGGCTTTGGTGTTTTGGATATGGTTGCCAAAAGGGAATATTTGGCTTACTGTGGCAGAAGGGGTACTGGAAATAGCCAGCTGCACAGGCATCACAGGAAAAACCCCCAAATCCTGTCCGACATCGGCACTGCCCAGTACTTCCATCACAGTCACTGCCCAGCACTCCTGCACCGTGGCACTGGCATGCTGAAGAGCACATTTGTAAAGAAAACATTTGCAAAGAAAACATTTGCAATATTATGATCTTAAAGTTCTTACTTCCCTTGGAAGCCACAGGTTGGCATTTATCCTGGAGCACAGGCTCCAAGCGTCAAAGAAACAACATCACTTACGCAGACACTGGGGGCCAAAATACCCTGGTTTGCAGCCTCTTTCTATTTAAAACAGGAAAGGTAAACAAAAAACAAAGTTAGTGCATATAATCCCAGAATTCCTTGTCTTTTTCAGAGAAAAACAGATCAGTATTTAGTAAATAATAATCTTGAACAAAAATACCTTATTTGTATGAGCAAATAACATGCAAAATCTCATGCAAAAAAACCACAATGTGTAATTGTGCTTAGAATGACAGCAGAAATTTTCAATCTCTACTGAAACTTCCACTTAGAGGCAGCTGCCTTTCTTAGGCCTTCAAATTCAGATGCTGCTTTTTGAAAGTGCAAAGAGCTCAAGATCTGTTTTCTCCTGTTTTATTTATTCACTTTCCTTTGGAGTTTTTTCTTCTTCCTTTTAAAAATTTGTGAGAAAAGGAGATATGCAACAGAGCATACCCAGAGGCCTACCAAGGCAATTACAGTAAATTCACGAATACAAGCCGCACTGAGTAAAAGCCGCATCTCTGGGTGTTGGCAAATATTTCGGTTTTTGTCCATAGATAAGCCGCACCCGAATATAAGCCGCTCTGTCGTTCGCAGCGAGGACCCGCGTGCAATTAGTAACAGAACCACGGGAGGGCGGGGTTTACTGGCTGAGCTAAGGCTGTGCAGGCTCGGCCCGCTAGGGGCCGCTGACGGGGCCAGGTGGCCCAGCCCGGTGCTGCCGCTCGGGGCCGGCCGCCGCTGCCACTGGGCTCGGTCACCCCGGGTCGGCGCTGCCCCGCGGTGGCAGGCAGGGACGGAGCTTCCCCTGCTCCTACGGTAGCGGCGGCGGGCGGGGAGGGAGCTTTCCCGCGCCCGTGGCGCCAGCAGCGGGCGCGGACAAAGCACCCCGCCTCCTCCCCGAGCCGCGGCAATGGCGGCACGCACTTCCCCCCCCTCCCCGGGCCGCGGCAATGGCTGAGTGGGGCTCCCGTCGGCTCCTGGAGCCGTGGCAATGGCAGCGCAGGGCCCCCGTCGGCTCCCCGAGCCGCGGCAATGGCGGCGCCCCCCCCCCCCCCCGTCCTACTCGAACCGTGGCAATGGCGGCGCCCCCCCCCACCCGTCCTCCCCTGGGCTGTGGCAGAGGAGGGAAGAAGAGAGCTCTCCCGCCTCTCTCCCTGCCCCCCGTGCTGCCTGCAGGGAGCCAGGGCAACACGGTAACACTGTAACAATCGCGGAATGCCGGCTTTTACTGGCAGGTGCTTGGCTCGGCGCCCTGGCTGGCACGTCTGGGGTTGTAAATGTCAGAAAATTATTCACATATTAGCCACCCCCGACTATTAGCCGCACTTCCACCAAAATTTTTGTCAAATTGCTGCGGCTTGTATTCGTGAAATTACTGTATTTAGCATGCTGTACAAAGGTGATTAAGTGCTAGCTGTGATGATGCCTCCATTGTGCTGTACAATAATATAGGTTAAAAAATACAAGCCACCAAGGGAATCATTGTATAGATTTCAAGCAACTTTGCAGTGGGCTAAACAAGAAATATGAAGCTTTCTTAGAAATCAAAGTCCTTCACTGCCGAGGGTGATGTACAATTTGCCAGGTGAGAGAGGACAGCCCAGAGGCAGAGGCCAGTTAGCCTCAAGAAAGTGATTTACACCATAAAGCAGTGGTTGTCGTGTCAGAAAGTTGTACATGTCAGAAAACCTTGATGGATCTGTTCTTAAGTGCACCAAACAAGATGGTCAGCCCCTCCTGCAGATGTTTGCCAGAGGCTGGCCAAAGTTATTTCAATCCATGACTCTTTCTGGAGCTAGCCCACTAAACTGTTTGGTATAAACATGACAATATGATATGTTCTGGCAAGAACAAAGGTTCTCTTGAAAGATAAATACCAAAAGAGGCAAAATTACAACCTAAAAATCAACTTATGATTCTATGATTGATTCTACAAAAGAGCAGGCAACACTGAAACAGTGGAAAACAGTAAAATGGGAAAAAAACAGTGATATGGGAAAAACCACCAAGAACTTGCCTATTATGTCACCAGCCACAGCATCTCCGGGAACTGAAGAAGTAGAAGGATATACAGGATTATCTTTAAAACAAAAGAAACAACAAGGAGCATTTGAAACAAACACATAAATTTCATTAAAAATCACAACAAACAAATCTTCATATTTATCTCACATTTCCTGCTTCCAGCTGAAGGTCCATCTCTTTCTATGTGGCATTACCTCCATAACTGCCACAGAATTTATGACATGTACATCTTAGGAGCTTTTATATGAGAGTCCTCCAGATTGTTGGATTGTCTTTCCCATTCTTAAACATTCTTGCATTGAGATGGGATCTGAGTTACAAATACCAGTGGGACTTAAATCAATGTCTACCTGAGCTGAACTATTTTTAAAATGTCAAATTTCAATCAAGACATGTGATGATCTGGAATGCAGTGTACAGACAGTATTATATCACAGCCATTGAATTCAAACAACATTCAATTTTCACAGGTTTTTTTTTCCTTTGTTTTGTATTGTTTTCTCTCTTCTTGTGTTTCTATTGTGGTACCTCTCTTCTAGTCAGATGTCAGATCTTGTCCCAGATCAACACTTGGTTTTTACTAGCTCTCAGAAACACATGTCTTTTTTCTGAGGCCCAAAACATTCCACTGATGCATTTCTGCAATCTTTTTATGGAGTCAGAAGTTTTTGTGCAGCAATCCTGATACTACATTTTCTCCTCAGTTATTTTATATGTAATTTTTTATGGGAACAGCTTTGTTTATCAGAGATGCAAGTTCCAATCCTAGGAGATCTCAAGGAGAACACACACCCATTTTCTCCCCTCTCTGTCATTACAAACATGTTCTACTTCTCTGTGCAGGTGGTCTTTATACCTAAAAATCCTGACATATTTGAACAATTTGTTCAGGGCTTTAGGACTGGAGTTCACAACGCACTGAGGATAGGCTGTAAACCTGATGTCTCAAATGATTTCAGAATTGTGAGAATGCAGCACAATCTCTGTTTTTCAAGTCATTATCATTTTGTTAAATAAACCCAACTCTCTTCAGTATTGTAACAACTGATTTATCAGAACACATAAACAGACGAAGCTGAAATACTAGATTTTTTTTTAACCAAGACAAGATCAATGAAAACCATTAATTCTTTAATGCACATTTAAAACACAGAAAAAGAGGCAGTTTTACTTGTATACTTACAGACACAAAATGGATAACCATAGAATCCATCAGCACAGCGCTCACAGTGGTCTCCCTGGAAATTCTGCTTACAGAAGCAGCGGCCAGACCCTTCCTCACAGCCGTCTGCATGCTCCAAGTTACAACTGCAGGCTAAGTGAAAGTACCAGCAATTAGGCACTCCTTGGAAAATAATCAATTTGCCTTTCACAGCAGTGCACAATGGCATTATAACAACAATCCTGCAGATGTGAATGACTGCTTATTTAAAGAGTTAACATTTCCCAAGTACTTACATATCACCAGTACATCCCTTAAAAGCATAGCCAGTGTTATTTGTTCAGAGTGTTTAGAGGTTTTTAATTCCAAATGCTGCAAGTTGTTTCTCCACTGCAGCAATTTTTCTGTGGGAATCACTTATCTCTCTTCATGGTCTAGGCTAAGCACCACACTACTCACTTTCACTTGCACACTACATGCACCATTATGTCCACAGCACTGCTGACTTCCCACTTCTTTCAATCCCCAAACACAACTGTAGTTCCCTCCTACCTGTCACACAGCTCCTTTAGCCTGCTTGTAATCCAACACTTTCCTCTCAGTTCTTTTTCAAATGTTCTATTAGTAATTACCCTATTTCATCACTTATGAGTTGATGGGCTAAGCACTATGTAAGATCAGAGTAGTGATCCTTGGGACCTCTTGAGCTACAGAGTAAAATTTTTCAAGTGACCAGGGGTAAAAGGATAGCTCGCTTGTACATCAGAGAGCTAAGAGAAACAAGATCATGAGAACAGGAGATGGGAAAGTCTTCCTAGGGGTCCTGAGATCATCCCCACTGTGGAGTGTGTAGCAGCATCCCAGGTTTCCATGATCCTGTCTCCTCTGTACCCTTTTATGGCCTATTATCTTTCTGCTGTTCTGAATATGTTCATATGACACATAAATTGAGAAGAATATAATTTAAAAGGTTTAAAGCAACACAGAAATTAATTTGCAGCTGTTCTCCAACATTTTTTGCCCGGTCTTTAATTTCTTCCTCTCCAAAAGACACATCCTATGCCTTGATTACAGCCCAAACCCCTCAAGCCACGAGGAGGAGATTCTCCATAGAGGACTCACGTATACATCCATCAGGAGCGCTCACTGGAACACCGTAAGGACGATAGTAACCTTTTGCACACTTCTCACAATTAATCCCAGCTGTGTTATGCTGTGCAAAGTAAGACAAAAGGATAATACAGGATAAAGAGAGAAACTTGGGAGGATTAAGAAACAATAACATCCTTTACATTTTTTCTATGTGCAACTAAGAAAGGGAAAAATGGAATATGACTGCAATAAAGAATCAATCATCATGTGTTGTTCTTTAATCACCTGTTCTCTACAGGGCTCTGAATCATGGTATTCTCACATAAATCAGCTGAATTTTTTTCTCTAAAGCACTACAAACCCCTCCTCCCATTAAAAAAAATCTTTGGAAAAATATCTCTTTATATCGTAAAATATGTCTTTTAGGCTTTTCTTACCACCATGTATACATTGTTCTGAAACTGCATCATGATTTTTTTCTTATACTATATCCTAATTTTCTGAATACCTTGTGTCTAACATCAGCAATACAAGAAGAAACCAAAAACTGAACAGTCCAGCCAGCACAAAACGGATTTTCCACTAGGAAAGCATATAAGTCTCTATAAAAATGTGGTTTAGGCACACCAGAAAAAAAAAAATCGTAAGTGATTTGAACTACAGCAGTGATGGCAAGTACAAGTTGAGCAAATCATGATCATGAGGCACCCTGATGAGCTCACAGACACGAGAGCCAGGGCACCAGAGCAGGAAGCTCTGCCCTGGAGCAACCAAAACATTTTCCTCAGCTCCCACTCCCTGTTTAGTTCCTCCTTAGAGAGTGTTGCAATTCAGGCGTGAGCCAGGACACAGAATTTTCTGGACGGATTGGTGAGCAGTTCATGAGCAGGGCACTCAGGACTCTGCAGCTTCTTCATCACTGCTCACTCCAATGGTCCATCAGTGTCCCTGCCCAGAGAGAGCTTCAGGAAGATGCCAGAAGAACAATGCAGCAGGGTGCAAGTAATCCAGAAGTTATTTTGGATGTATGAAGGACAAGCAAACAAGACAAATAGCAGAATTATAGTTCTAGGCTTCTGAAAGGCAGGTTTGTCCTTGCTCAAAGAACTTGACAAGATCCTGCGTGAAAGTGTCCTGGGTGGGAAAGGGGACCAAGAGAGACAGCTGAGTCTCATGGATAGCCTCCTCAGAACTAGAAGAGTTTTTTCCAACATGCAAGCATGGCAGAATGCCAGCACAGATAAACTCGGAGTTCTGATTGATCTCAAACTCAGAAAGAAAGTGCACGGAAAGTGGAAGCAGGGACAGGCTACTAGGTGGCAATACAAAGACATTGTCCAAATATGCAATAGTGGAGATAGGAAAGCCAAAGGTTAGCAGAGTTAAAACTAGCAAGGAAGGTGAAATGCAAAAGGAAAGATTCCAGGAGTAGATGAGAAGCAAAAGAAAAGCTAATGGGGATAGGGGCCCATTGCTCAGTGGGGAAGGAGATCCGGTGAACAAATTCAGAACACACAAAGGATAGGAGGGTGATGGGACATACCCAGCATAGTTTACTCAGGGTAAAATATTCCCAAATCAACCTCATGACCTCTGTGATACGATGGCAGGTGTTGTGGGCAGACCCACGCAGATGGTGAGGGACTGAAGCACATGATAGCCAAGAAGAGGTTGAGATGGTTGGGTTTCCTCAGCATTAAGAAGGGTGAATTTATTGCTACCTACAACTACAGGATTGGAGAATACAGAGGGGATGGACTCAGATTCCTGTCAGAGGTGCACAGCAAAAGGATGAGAGGCAACAGGCATAGATTGGAACATGGAAAATTTCAATTAGGTATTAGGGATAAATTTGTCATGCAGGCAGTCAAACACAAACAGGCCATGAGTGGTTGTGGCATTCCAGTCTTTGGAATGTGGAATCTTTGGAGGTGTTCAAAGCTTGAAGGAATAAAGTTCCTGAGCAACCTGATCTAATTGGACCTACTCTAAGTAGGATTGCATGATTTGCAAAGCTCCTTTGACATCATACTCTAAAGAAACTTATTCTATCTTTGCATGCGACACTTCAGTTATATCACTTCTTCATTCAGGCATCCGTTCTTAAAACTCTTCTTTCCCCTGACACAAACAGAAAAAGTAAACTAAAATTTATGCACTTTGTCAATGAAAAGAAAAACAAAAACAAAGCTATAATTGGATTTATGGTAAACTCATTTAATCCAACACAGCTTCCACAAAATTAATTACAAACAATTTGTATCAGTCATATAACTAGGATTTGTAGATTTAGACTAATTTTGCTATTTTCTATCTTTAAACAGTATTAAAAGAAATATTCTTTCATGAACAAAGAGCTAACAGAAAGGACCAACATGGTAAATCTTACTAGACTGCATGAACAAAGTTCTGCACAGAAATGTCAATTGGAAGACAAAGAATATTCTACTCATGTTAGTAAAAATAACTCTAATCTCTTCTGACTGCCTTTTGGACGATATCTGATCATATTGTGGCAAGAATATGGAAAACATACTCCATACTGGATATTTGCCTTTTTTGTTGCTTAAATACAGCTATGTTTTAAAATGCACAACATGGTAATACATAAATCACGACGCATAGATTTCACAGGAACATAGAACTGATGATAATTTTCCTGTAATGCAAAATTCTGGTCAGCTGCTTGTCATACATCAGATGACTTGTCAAAAAAAAGGAAGTCAGACTTCCAATTAAGTCTGGATCACTGAACCAATGAATGACCCAGGTTGTAAGGGACCTCAGGAGGTCAACTAATTCGGTCCTACTAGAAGCAGGATAAAGCCAAGATTAGATCTTTATCAGAGTCTTATTTGATCGTTCCTCATAGTCATTGCCAGAGTAGAACAAAATCAGAATGAAAGAAATTCTTGTTCTTTCCAAAAAACGTGCTATCCATTTATGGCAGACACAGTGTAAAGTCTCTTACTCCAAATTTACAACTTTTGATTCAATCCAAAGGAGCCTCTAATATAGGTATGGAGCTCAGACCCTCAGTTTTCCGGGGAAACTGAGGGAATGACTTTGGTTGACATGGAAGGGGAAGGTGCTAATGGCCATTTTTCTCTACCTGAGGTATCTTTACACAAAAGACAGAACCAACTCTTCTCATGTAAGCATAGCACAAGCCCAAAAGCTAACTACCACAAGCTGCAATTGGGAAATCACACAGGAGTGTGATTAAATGTTGTTAAAGATTACCCAGAGTGTGTGTAAAGTGCATCCTCAGAAATGTGCAGAATTCAACTGGTTGTTTCTCAGTGCAACTGGATATAATTTTGCATCTACCCTTAGATTGAGTGGAGCACTAGTCCAAAAGGATTCCAGAGGGCTCTTCCATGATTCTGTGCTTTTCCAATATCTATAACTTTCTATCTTGTTATAGTCTAGATCCTCCTTTATTTCTGCTGATAAGAATCCTCTGTGTTTTGCACAGTAAGGAACCAGCTGGCCTGAGCTGGCATTTTATTTGATTAATTTTACTTCCTTCTGTTAAGCAGGGAAATGGCAGAGTTTGTAACAACAGGAAAGGGAATTTTTATAGCTGATTAAATTGTTTGCTTTGATTGTGTTGTTTTATTTGGATCACATAGGACTGAGCATAAATACAGATTTTATGTGTCTTTCACACATTACCAAGCAATGTTGAACAAGGTAAATTATTTTCATGCACCTTTTCCTGCACTTTGAGTACAAGTAGTAACACCATCAAAGAACTGGGCCTATCTGGACTGGTCATACTCAAAACTACTGGTGTGAACATTTTTTAAAACTGATCAAAATGATCTTTTTACCTGGCAGTTAATGCAGACTCCTCCACCTTCATAATGCCCATGGATGTTTAAGCTTTCTCGACGCTGATCAACGTCAGCATCATAGTAACAATCAGTGGCATGTCCATGGCAGTTGCAGGCTGAAAAAGTAATATTCCAAGTCATCTTTTTTAATAATGCTGGAATTCAGCAATCTCCAGCGCTTACCTCCAGCAGAGGTATAAAAGGAGATTAGATTATTTTCTATGTGTGTACATGCACTCAGGAATACTGGAGTATACTCAAATACACATATTTACCTATAAACAACTGGATTTTCATACCAGAAACACAGTACAGTAATGAAGACATGAAGAAAACGTGCAGCTAGTCTTACCAGAGAAGGCAACAGTTGTACCATCTCAAAACTGTATAGTTATGAATAAATGCTGAACTAGGAAGTTCCAGAAAAATGGCCACAGCAGCTTTTTTCAAATTATCAAAAACATATACAAATTTTTATTTTTTCATGCCTCAAAAATACAGATGGATTGATGCTATGTGCACTAAACCTTTATTTAAAATTAACAATTATAGATAAGATATAAACATATGAATAAAAAGACCCACACCAAAGAACTCTCATATTCAGCTGTAGATATAGATATATCAGCAAATTTGGTTATAATATAATTCTGAGTAGAAACCAACCATAATAACAAACAAATAGAATAAACCAAAGGACCATAAATTCATTTCATGTCCTCTTTTTTTTCTGATCTGATCTGCTCTTCCTTCTTCGCTGAAAAGGAAAATGAGCATTTTTTTGAAAGAATGCAGGTAGCAAAATCAGGTCTCCCCAAGCATTGGGGCGCGAGCTGATCTTTTAATTACAGGAAATTACATTCCCAGGAAATTCCTGAAGTTATGACTTGATAAAGCTATTACTTCACATTTAGGGAAACCGTCCCTTCATCTGGACCAGGGGACACACTACTCTGGAAGGCAATGGGTTACAGAAGCTAAGGGCTCTGCCCCTTCTTCAGGATGAGGGAACCATATGGGAGGTAATTATTCCAACCTCTATTCCAAGTTCCTGGCAGAACTTGGAGCACAACTCAGGGACAACTGCTTTTCCATGTCTTGATAGATAATCATACAGACAAGAGAAGAGAAACTGGGTCATTCTCTGCATTCTCTCTATGTCTTTTTTGTCTGAAGAGTTGTGGATAAGTAAACCTTTTCCTAGAAATTACCAACCACACAGCTGAGGAGGTGCCCTGCCATCAGGCTCCCCTCTGGTCTGCTGACAAGAACTGGACAGGGTTCAATACTGGGTTCCCTGGCCAGGATGCAATAGCCTAAATTTAAACCTTTGGATTTTTTTACTTGTAAAATTCTTCAAGAAAATAAAACATTACACAAATGAGATGTTGGCTCAAGATATTAAATCAGAAAAAGAAAAAAGAGAACATAATATATATATGTGTGTACAATTACAATGTAAATAAAATCTCCCTTGCCTCTAGGGCCAAAACATCAGTGAGCTACAGCTCAGCTCTGTCTTCTAACAGCAATGGGAAATTATTTGCTCTGATCACAGTAACAGCACTTTCACTCATAGGAGAATAGAAACTACTTCTATTTCATCAAGCACTTTTTCACTACTTTGGGCCGTTTGCTGATCCATACGTCCTGGGAAGCTCACAGCAAAACGTTGAGCTGATCCCTACAAGCTTCCACCAACTACTTTCAATCAGTTTCTCTCAAGGAACCGCAGACTTATGGAAAACTGAATAAAGTTGTTTTAATTCCTTCGCTGATGGCTGCCAGCTAAAGAGCCCTGCACCTGGCAAATGCTCTCAACAAATCACCTCAAACCGCTAGGAGCAATCCATACTAAAAAGGATATTTTTTCAGAGGTAGTTAGAAACGAAGTGATTTTGGCTCACAATCTTGTAGATGATCTTCTATACACTCATACTTTAAAAAACATGACATTATTTATGCTCTTTGTCTCTCTTCTGGCAAAAATGTTTTCATTTTGAAGAGGGGGATTTAAATGAGGTTTCTAATATTGTTCAAAAACTGTGTCCCAACATGCCTATCTCCTATCAAACATTTAATCACACACAACCTCCTTCCCCCACCAAGACTTAGTACTGCAGTTTTAATTATGCAAGTCATCTCTTTATTCCTCAGAGTAATTATATAGGTACATCTCTTTGGCTTCCAAATAAGGTTCTCCTGTTAAGAGTTTGTACCCACTGGCTATGCTGCTCTTGGGAAAGGCAGATGAGAAAAATAGATTGGGCCAGACACAAAGGAAATGGTTGTGCACAGAGATTGGAATGCTGTGTACCACACCACACGGCTTCTACCAGGGGGAATGCAAAACACACGTATGTGACAGTACAAACCCACCACCAAAGGGGGGTCCGTGCTGTGGCTTTCTTTAAGAATGAAACACAGGGAAAGTGGGAGAAAAGGGAAATGAATGGGCTTCTCCAGCTTGACTACTCAGTCTGTAGGGCTAACATGCTCCAAACACCCAAACACAAGGATGGGAAGAATGGAATACAAGTGTGGAATCACCAGGATTGCCCACCACAAACACCTTTGTGCCACTGCACACCGTCAGTGAAGGGCAGCTCTCAGCCTGAGAAGGGAGGGCAGCTCAAGCACCTGTGTACAATGGCAGCCTCGAGCAACGTCTCTGCAATCTGAGCACCAAGAGGCCAGGTGATGGGAAGGAACATTTTGGAGTTGTACAAGATGCTTACGGTCTCTGCTCTGCTTGGAGATCCACAGTCTGTCAGCAGACAGCTATGACTGGGGGGGAATGTTGACTCAATGTTCTACAAAAAGTCTTCCACTTTTCTCACATCATATTCTCACACAAACTATTACTTTCACTGTTTAATAAGAAAGAAGAACATAAATAATATTCACTGCATTTTTGATTCTTTATTTCTGTATGGAAAGTTTTTTCTCCATACAGAAAAAAAAGGTGTTAAATCATGCTGATTATGTTCCATGAACATGTGTGCTGCAGTTAATTCCCACCCTCTTGCCAGTATCTCTTTTAAGCCACCCTCTTTTTGGCTACTCACGTTCACATATGTTTGTGCTCCCAGCTGTTGCAGGTTGCCACTGTTTCTGATTATATCCAGGGCAGCAGTGATCACAGGTTTCCCCACAAGTGTTATGCTGACATTCACACTGAAACCTATAGAAATGAAAGCCTCTTAATAAACCTCGGCTTAACATTTATTTCTTAAGTTTTTAAAATAAAAAAATAATTCGTTTTTTCTTCATTTTACTGCAAGACATATATTGTATGAAAATGATAGGACATAAACCTCATCTGTAGAGAAGTCAATCAGTAATACTAGAACATTTTGGAACTTTCCTAAAATTCTTCAAGATTGATTATTTTAATCATGTGATTATGAGTTTATTAGAACACATTACTTATAGAAAATATTTATAATTGGATTCAACAGATCAGGTTATGAAACTATGGTAGATTATTAAATCAAGCTGATATACAATCATTTAGGATGTATCTTGTTTTAACTTCATTCCAAGGCTCAAGTTTGTTGGCTGATAGTAATCAAAACATTTATCACCTTTAAATGCACGCCTTCATAATTTTTCCATTACACTTTGTTTACAATAATATTATCAGTGCTTTTAATAAACTGAGATCATAACTTGATCTTATTATTTTTAAGATAGTGCACACTATCCATCAACAAAATGTAAGAAGGCTTTTGATTTATTTCGCTGAACAGCCTACTTAACAGCCAGGCTCTAATTATGAGCTAGGTCTTACCATCCTGCATATTAACTGAATCCCAGGAGGAACAAAGGCCTTGGGACTCAGGGTTTTTACAACACTCTAGTCTAATAGCACAGGGGATAAACCTTTCCAGTATAATCACCCTATTTGCATAGATTTCTTACCTTCTTTACCTATTTTTCTCTAGCACAGATATGGAATGGAGGCACCCACCTCCCCCACTTACTCTTCATTAAAACACAGCTGAAAATATTGCATCATCCTAATAATAGCTTGTTTTAATACTGCCATGGATAACAGCAACAGCTGGTTTAAAGCAGTTTTATAAAATAAACCTGTTTGAGACAGGCTGATTATTCGTAGTTACTTTCCTGTAGCAGGCGAGCCAAGAAGCCTGATCTAACTCCATGTGAAACCAATGTAGAGGTCACAGAAACTTGACAGGGAAAGGGAATAGTCCATTCAGTTTCTTTACAGTAATGATCTAAAGCCATTGGATCTTGCATGAGCTCATTTACAGTGAGCAATATTTCCATTAAGTTGACTGATTTTGTTCCTGAGTAGGATTTCTAATTCCTGATTGTAAGAAGGTGATATCAATTAATGTTTTCCACAAAGAACTCTGGGTTTCTAAGAAAATACTCAATCGGCCAAACTTGTATTTCAATTAAAATGAAAAATCTAACTAAAGATTTTCTGTTATTGTATTTCACATACAATCACTCTTGACATGTTTCCTTGCCAGCCATTAGCAGGTTCTATTTTTTTAAAAAAGAAAAAAAATCCCTGCACAACTACATAATTCTGTAATAAGAAAAGGTCATTTGAAAGCACTCCTGTATTGTTTTTCTCAGATAAATGCCAGGCTCCATTTACTCACCGATGCTGGCTCTCAGCACTCTTTGGATTACATTCCTCAGCATGGCCATGGCAAACACATCGACCACCAATACTGATGTCCTTTATGCTGTAGTAATACTGTGGAACAAGCACAAGAAGCATGTATAGGTCTTGCCTTGCTTGCATCGTGTCAGAAATATCAACATCACATGTGCTAGACTTGGAAGGTGTCTATGATAAAAAATTTGCACTCTCCTTTAGGAATTTAGTAAAACACTTGAGATTTCATTATCTATTCCATGGCCAGGATAACACCAGAAGTTCCTCACACTACAGCTGTGCTGCTTGCCAAGTAAACTGCAAACTGTATTTACATCTACCTATGAGCAATGTCTTAAAATTCACTTAAGGCAGTAAGGGCACTTGATGGGAGTGCTGTCAAAAACTAGAATAGCTTTATGTTTTGCAGTGCAGAAACCCTCACACACATTTGTGTGGTGCCTCACCCCAGGGCTTCCTCCAATTGTTACCGAATCTTCATTTTAAATGAAAAGCTTAAAAATAGCAATACAATATGAAGTCTGAAATCTCTGTAAGTATATGAATTTATGTGTGGTGTTCCCTGTATTTCCTTATATCCCTTTCCCCTGAATGGGAGTGGAACTTTGGCCTTCAAGCTCTTGGATAGCCCAAAATGCACTGAAAACACCCAGGCATCTCAAATGATTTGTGGAAAGATAGCAATTTTCAAGCACAGCCTTTGATTTCTGCTCCTTCAGAGGTGTTATTTTCTGAAAACCTTTTGTGAATAAATATCAGAAAGTAGTGACAAATAAAGTTGAAGATATTTAGTTCCTCAGTTCTCCATAAGGTAGTTTAGAATAATTTTGCTTTGGCTCTTTATAGCTCCCATTATGCACTGAGCTTCCTTCCATATTAGAAACCAGAGAATAAGAATGGTGTGTTACAAAATAATTGATCATTACTGCCCCTCCATAAATCCATGCTGGCCCAGTTATCTTCATGCCTCAAACAAACCTGGAGAAAAATATGAGAATTTCAAGGTGGGCAATGCAAATTTCATTGTCAGGTTGTTGCAAACTTAAAACAGTCAGACCATTTTTTGGTCCCTAACATGCTGGGTATGTTTGTTGAGTATTTGCACCTCAGTGACAACAGTACTTACTCTACGAGTTACAGTGGGGTCCCGCTGAGCCTTGGATATCAAGTGTCCAAGAAGAGTATTAGTTCTGAGAAAACGGAGACGGATGTTTGTCGCTTTTGTGAATTCTTGAAGACCAGGGGAATAAGTGAAGTTTTTTGCTCCTGGGCGGCCATTTACCAAAGATACTACAATCTAACAAAGAAGCAAGTACACTTGTTAAAATAGATTGGCTGCAAGTGCCAATAGCAGCATAGAGCAGACTTAATAAAAGAATCAAAAAATCTTACTATTGTTTTTGAACATATTTGCAATAACAACTAGGCATTTCATACTGAAATCAGGATATTGGGAAAAACAGTGTTGTTAGTCTTGGAGCCTCCTGTATTCTCATTATCCATATGACGCATCAGAAAAAGAAAAAAAGTGCCCTGTGTTTTGAAAACAGTAGGTATAGCATGCAAAAAGTACATTTTAATAGGAAAAAACAATAGGAATAGTTGCAAGTAGTTGTTTGAACAGTTTACAGTGTCAATGGAAGTTTAGCTTGATTAAAAACATCAGATTTTGGCTCTTTCCCAAAGCACATTTATTTTTGGGTCAAGGCATAAACATTCCTGGAAAATATTATTGTTAGCAGGTCCAGTGCCTGCAAGCATATTAATGGTCTTCTGGAAGAAAGTACACAGTGTTGCTTTAGAAAATCCCCCCACGTGAAAGCAGGTTTGTCTGACTTCCAAAACAAGGCATCCAACACAATTTTACTTTTTAAAGAAAGAACTGCCAGCTCAGCAATCATGAATCTCTGTTGAATGAACAACCTAGTTTGTACATACAGAGCTTAGTAAAAGACTTTTATTTATTTATAACCACTCAGATAACAGATTTCTATTTTCAAATGTCTCCTATACTCTGAAGCATGTAACAAGGGTATGATGATTGTTCCAACTGCAACACAATTCTTTCAGGAAAAGTCATAGAGCATGTAATAGGGAATGGCACCAGCATTGTTCTTCTGTGGAAATTATTATTTACAATATCTGATTAGGAAAATTTTACAGATGTTTTAACAAATAAATTCTATTTTAATATGAAACCCTAGATCCATCCGCTCAAAACTCTGGCTAACTCTTGAGGGGTTCAGATCTGAATTCTCATAACATCAGGCATTAGAGCAGAATGCCAGGAGGAGCCATCAATACATCCAGGAGTTTAACATTCATAGAAGTAATACAAGCCACAGTTCTACTTAGCAAGGAACAATGGCTAAAATCAAAGTAGTGTTTTCCAAATACTTTTATTATATTATAAACATGTAGCTTTCTCTTTTTTTTTTTCTGACAGCTACTTATTCTTGAATGGTAAATATCTGTTTCTACAGCCTTTACTCACATGAGCATTTCTGGTGCACCAAGTATTGCCATGCACATTGGAAGTATACAGAAGATGCAGACAACACCTTCAAATGCACATGACTATAGGGAAGTACACAAATTATGATAAATATCAACACAGATTTCCCTGAGCAGCCCCTACCCCCATAGGGAATGGTGAGAATTAGGAGTCAGGTCATGCTCCCAAAATCTCACTGAGGTTTAGCTTATGACAGAGATTCAAGCAGTCTTAGCTAAAAAACTACTTCCAAAAAACTTCTGAAACCAATGATGTTTGCTTCCAGCATTACACGTCTTTCCTGAAAGCACCCACCTCTCCATTTTCAAGGGGCAGAATGCGAGAGTACTCGGTGGTGCACAGGACATCGCTGTCCCCCCTCACGGGAACATTTGCTTCCTTTCCAAAGCGCTCCAAGCAATCTGCTTTCGAGTCTAGTCAAACAAGAACAAAATTAATTTTATATGAAATAGGCTCTATTTTTCGAATTTAAATTAACAGAGAGGTATCCCCTGTGCTTTCAGGTAAATTCTCCCCGTAACAGAGTAATAACAGTGATTGTGTCACTCAGGACAGAGTAACAGACATTCCCCAAAACAATAACCTCTCTTCCTAAGCAATTCAGTGGTGTCTGACAAGAATTGGCACAGTATTCCTAATGTCATCACCAGAAAAAAAAACTACATAGATACTCTAAGATTTGCATTTGTATTTAGTTTTGATTTTTTGCAAGAAACTCCAGGATCCCAAGGGATGAAGGACACTGAAGTTCAAGAAACAAGAGAAACAAAGCAAATCAGAAATTTCTAAGAAAGTGAAAAATATTCATGTGTTGAGTTACATTTTCAAAATACCATATTCATACATTCCCATCACTAATTTATTGTGGCTAAATTAGAAAAAAAAAACATATTTAACATTCATTGCCTTCTCTGCAGGTGAAATCTTCAGCAAGCCCCATGGTTTGATTTTGCTTATACTGAGGAAATTATTAAAGAAACCTATCCCTAAAAGACCAGTGACACAAGGATTGATACTTACAAGCAAAATATTGCCAGGGAATGTAAGTTTTTCCAAAGTCCACTGATCTTTCCAAGACCCAGAGATCTGGACGAGGAGAATTTGCGAACTTGATAAGGATATAGGCAACATGGAATAGCTGGTAACAGAATATACACAGATCTTGTCAGGAACTTTTTTTGAACTCTATAAAAGCACAGCAATAATGAAACTAACGCAAATAAACACTTTTTGTTTAGTGTACAGGGAAAAGGTACACTCTGCAGTTTCATTCCCATTAAAATAAGAGGTCACATTCTCAGCTGGCTACTTCACCTGGCAATGTGTTCAAGAACATTAAGACATCTGCAAGTGGACTGTGTTAAATGCCCTCTCCTGCATTTCAGAACAGGTCTGCTGTGCATCTGACTGCTTGGGGGTGTTAAGGGTAAAGTACTCAACCTGGAAAAGTTACATCACTCAACCAAGTTGCTTTTGCAGCACCCTGGTACATTTGTGATGCATTCCAATCATGTAATTGTGCTTGTAGCTAAGGAATATCAAAATCATGTAAGAGAAAATGCAGATACCCTTTACACTGGGAGTCCTTTGGTTGATAATAATCCCAGCCACCCGCTCCCTCGCGTTAAGATTATTTCCAGACAAATTTGGTATTTGACAGACCTTACAAGTATTGGAAGGAAGCCACCCCAGAGTTTGTGGGTTTCAAACAGCACAGGAGAGACTTTTGTATTGATAGCTCATTCAGTGTCTGAAATAGCTCAAAAAGCCCCATCAGCTCAAGGTTCCCAAGGCCAAAAGTTTCATCTGGCTTCTTTACGTGCTCATTGTATATCACACAGAGGACTCTCAAACACTAGAGAAGAAATGGATCTTACAAGACAGGAAGACTTACTGTAAGCCCTTGGGATAGTCCACAGTCAAAAAAACCATAACATCAATAAAAATTATCTTTACAGATTGATTCTAAAGGCCATTTGGAAATTAAACCATGGCATGGATGGAGCTGTCAATAAAAGTGAACCAATACTGAGGTACACTCAGTAGTCAAGTGAAGCTGCACTGGAATTTCCCCCTCAACAACCTCAACTGAGAATCATTTGCTGGCAGGAGATTCTGACTTTGATGGGGGACACTGCAGTCAGCAGCTTGTCAAAAGCTGCTGTCAGAGCCCCCACATCAAATACACCCAAGCAGTTTATCTCTGCTCATACCTCACAAATGTCATAACTCTGAAGCTAATACTTTGCAAAGTTTATTAGACTCCAAACCGCAAGTGCATACAAGCTCTCAACCATGAACTGGGAACAGCATCTTCTGGCATGCCTGGCCCATTCAGCTGTCAGCCAGGAACAATTCAATAGCTGTCACACCAACAGGGACCACCAAGAGGAAGACTCAAATGGTGAATAATGCAGTGAAACAGAAACCTGGAAATACTTGCCCCTAACCAGCTCTGTACAACAACCCCATGGCTATGTGCAGCCTCCATCCTCACATCTATTTCGGACATCAGCTTCTGAATATCTGTATGTGTATCCGCAGTAGAGAGTAAAACCTCATGGAAAAATGGGAGGAACTCAGGGGCTTCATAGAGTATGTTTGCATGCTATACCTCACATCTCAAAATTTAAAAAAACTGATTTTTTTTTTTATTGTGCATTAATTTAATGCAGTATGTACAACTACTCTCCAGGGCAAGTCCCTGTTCCACACACACACCAAGGCACCACTGCAGCAGGTATACTACCTTGCAACCTATTTCAGAAACTTTCACTTTGCTGAATGTTGTTGACTTAGGTCAGTGCAGAGAGAACTGGGAGGAAAATAACTCAACTTTTCTGTTAGTGCTGAAATTTACCCTGTATTTAACACAGCCTGACAAGCATCAGCTTCACCTCCTAGATACTAAATTAGGTACTTCAGGAAACAGATATTATATGCATAGGAAAAATTACTTCCTAGACAACCATACTGAGCACAGTAAGTGGCAGCCACTTTGCTGACAGAGCCACGGCAAAACCCAAACCTATGCTCTGTGACTGCACAGGTGTAGTAATGCCCTCAAATTGCTGACAGAAGTTGTGATTTTAGCCGTTGTCAGAAATAGGTGAATACTTTGGGGACCGTGGCAAGATTTACTCTGAGTTTCTGATACTATGTCTGAGTAACTTCTGCTACTTCACTGCCAAGTTTCAGAGTAGAGATATTGGCCATACAGACATTACATGTCATCTGGTATGGCTACTCAGTGCAAAGATTAGTGTCCTTCTAGGAAAGCATAACAGTTCTGAAACTCCTTAAAATAAAATAAAAGAGTGGTTCGTGTTCTCGCTTTCTGTCAGCTGAATCTCTCAAGGGAATTTACCTGTTCAAATCAGGTTTGCACTGGCAGGCAACATTATATTTATTGTCTTCCTTCCCCTGTGTCTTAAGATCTCTGGAAGTCCCATCTTGACATGCATGTTAGCAAGTACTGATAACACTCCATGTGTTGACTGATCCAGATTTATCTAAGACAAGTGGTTTAGAAAGCTCAAAAGGAAATAAAGGGAGCATGTAGACAATGTCCTGCCTTTTCCAGGCCTCCACTGCTTGTAGTCACAATGTGGAGTGATTACAACAATTACATACCTGCTCCTAAAAATGTATACTATATCAGGAACTCTGCAAGTCTGCCAATGCTTGAAGAACTGCCACCCAGCACCACTCCTTGCATATTTCCATGCAAATAAAAAACGGAAGGGAAAAACCAAAAAGTATGGCAACTTCACGGTACTGTTGTATACAAAAACCTTCTACTGGCAGGCACTGTTCTTACATCTCTCAGTTTGAAATACTGCTCAGATTTGTACTGGCACATTCAGAAAGGGAAAGGTCTGATAAAAATTAAATTAGTGTTAGTTAATGACAACATATCACCAAAACATAATCACCAAGCCTATCATCTGTCCTGCTCCTGACTTCACATGAGTGCCTGTGATTGTTTTGGCCTGGATCAAGGATGCAGAATGGCACTTGAACATCTAAACTTCCACTAAGATTAAACACTGACCAAGCTGATGAACAGTCTCTCTTCAGATCTGATGAGACAACAACAGAAGAAAAATAATCTTGGCTTAGCAAATAAATCCCATCTGAAGATAAAAGAGTAACCTTGCTGACATAAGACCTAGAAAAGCAACCATTAAAGCCAATTTTAATCACATATTCTAAGCTGGCATTTCACTACTTTAAATCTTGATCCTGACCTAAGACCTACTCTGAAAAGAAGGCAAACTAAACTCAAAGCAATGTTTTCTTTCAGCCATTTAGTTCTGAGGAAAAAAAGAAACTGCATTAATTTTTGAAAAAATGTTTATTTGGCTGCTTTTAAGCCAAATTTGTTTCATAAAAAAATCTCTCAAAAGAAATGTTAAAACTCTAAGTAAGCATTATGATATAATTATATAATAGTAAAAAAAATCACAAAAAATCCCAAAAATACAACTGAATCAAAATTCTGACCATTTTCTTGTATGAATAAAGAACTGAATTTGAAAGTGGAAACAGTATTTTGTTTCCAGTAATGGAAACAAATGCATGAAAAAGGATGTATTACTGTAAGAGTCCAATATCATATCCTGCTTCAATCCATCATCATAGGTCAAACCTGACTGATTATCAACAGCTGGAATTTGATAAGTTCCACACTGATATGACCTTTTCCCTATTCACTCAGGTTTGTCCAGACTTAAAATGTGCTAGCAGCTGATGACCTTAAAAGTTCACAAAAACCCCGAAAAAGTTTTTAAAAATCATTGAGCAGAATGAAAAAAAATGCCCACCTCATTTGAGAATGAAAATTAAAATCCAGTGTTATTCACTAACATTACATTACCAAGAGAGAGATTTCTATAACAGCTCTGAGGTGAACTTAAGAAGGTATTAAAAGAGGTCATTTAAATTGATTGAGACCTATGCTGTACCATCATTGTTAATGATACAGTATTCATGATCTCTAACAGCATGCACACTACTTATTTTAAACCAACAGAAAGAAAACTTCCTGTTACCCACTGCATTCTCATGACAATGCTAAAATTCTCAATAATATTAGTTGTAAATGTTTTCTCTATTTTCTCCTTAAAAGTTTAAACAACCCTTTACATAGAGAAATTTCCAATATTTTTTTTGAATCCTAGAAAGCATTAACAAATGGATAAAAGTTAGATATGCATATATAAAGGTACAGCACATTTTCCTCCATTCCTGGCACCATAAACTCAAACCAGAATACTAAAACATTGAAATGACTTGTTAGATGAGTGCTGGACATAAACTAGCACAAAAGAAAAAACACCTTATGTTCCAAAGAATCATAATGTTTTGTGTGCTGCTTCTATAGAAAAAGATTGTTCTTCCTTTTTAGCTCATTAAAAAGTCCTAGAATGTGGCAGGAGAAAGAACCCAACTTAATCCAGGTAGACCTTCTTTCTGAGGCATTCTGTAGATCTTTAGATGCATTCAAAAAGATACCACAGCAATCTTTCTTCATGTAATTTGAATCTGTTTCCAGCAGGGTGGAATTTCCTCAGATGGTTATTGGCAGATAGAGCTTCAGCACCAAAACTTCCCTCAACGCGGTATGGTTGTTGTAGGTTTCTTTCATTATTTTGAATAATGTGGTTGGTGTTGCAGATTGCTCAGATGAGACAGAGATCTGATATGATTCAGTGCACAAGATAAACTTTTCAAACGGAGACTGATGCAGGAGAGGGATTCAAGGAGTGTGAACTGTGCTTAGCATCTGCTCCAGAACACACCTTAGTGCCACTGACTGCATAGGGTTGGCGTGTGCATGCCCATTGATTTCTTGGTGTAATGAAGCCTTAAGGTCTTGAGCACTGTTTCCTCTCAAAGACCAAGTTACAAAAGCACCAATCTGTTCAAAAGAAACAAAAATCTGACTAAAATTAAATGCTTTGATTTCTTGATGCTGCAAAGAGGGAAGCAGTCCTTTTATTCAAACATCTCAGTAGGATTTTAGGCACCCTGGAAGATCCAGGTACTGTGTGAAGCACTCCTGACAGTCAGTATTCATCAATTTCCAACAATGCATTTTGTAACATAAACAGTAATACAAAAAGATGCAAATTAGAGAGAGCTGAGCCGGCATTTCTGGAGTTGCCAGCTACTCTTCTAGGTATGTGGAAAAATAGCTGTAGCAGAAGTGAAGAGAAAATCCTGTGTGGGTGCTACATGGGAGGCATCAGACCTCCTGAATGGGTTCCATCCAGCTCAACTGAGTACACATATACACAGCAATGACTACATTGCACTGTAGTGACAGTGGCTGCAGAGGCATCCTCCCACTGCACAGCATGCTGAAGTCGTTCCTTGTGTTCCAGCTTCCCAGTCTGGGGTGCAGAAGCCAGGAACAAGCATAGGATTTTCAATGTTGTTCAGTTATCCCTGGCCACGCTGTATTCACATCATGCTTTCCTTTACCCAGACGATGCAGAAAAACATCTTTAGTTAGGTAAGTCAGTGCCTGTGAACAGGCCTCACAGACACATCTGTTCTCTGTCTCAGTTGATGGCAGGACCAGAAGGGAGAGGCTCTCCCTACATAGCATGGGCAGTACTCTAGAAGGAAGAACCATGTCCAGAGATGAAAGCATAGTCCATTCTCCACATTCAACCAGTCTTTGGCCTTTTTGTCAAGGCTGCAGGCAGCTACATCAATGAGTCTTGGTTATTTTCCTGAAAGTTCTTGTGCAGCCATTTTTCCATTAGGATTTGGACAAAGACCAACTTAATGCTCATAATTATTTCTTATACATGGCCTATTTCTTCACAGAACACTGAAGCTATTGAGATTTGGGAAATGATTTGTACAATTCAGCCCTCAGTTGTCCAGAAGATAAATGTCTCCTTATGAGGGCTGCAGTCCAAAGCAGAAGGAGCACAGTTGGACTGTCAGCACTGGGAGGAAACCCAGGGAAGTGCACAGGATTAGAGGCAACCAGCAGAGGTTCTGCTTGTACTACATTGGGTTGAAATGGAGGTATTCAGAACAACATATCACAAAATTAAAGTACCATGTAGGAATGAGCATGGAAATGAAGATGGGGGAAGCAGTACAGACATGAAAGAGGGAAGTGAGATCAAGGAGTGGGAACCAAGACC
The DNA here is from genome assembly GCF_009819885.2 of Catharus ustulatus. Classification (NCBI taxonomy): domain Eukaryota; kingdom Metazoa; phylum Chordata; class Aves; order Passeriformes; family Turdidae; genus Catharus; species Catharus ustulatus. The sequence goes on along the minus strand of NC_046221.1, from coordinate 112,720,466 downwards.
TTCCTAAAGGGATGCTGAACAGGAGCCAGAGAAAAAAGTCAGAAAAGCAAAGGAGAATAAGACTTGTGAGGTTTTCTCCTGTATATTTTCAGATTAATATCAAATTAGTATCAGAAACGCATTTTAAAACCAATGACGTGTAACTACTAATGCAAACACAAGAAAAAAATGCTGATCCATCGAAAAGATCTTTAATTAAAGCTTAAAAACCCATGAGACATTGACTACAACTTAAAGGGAAACATATGAGCAAGAAAGAATGTGTTTTAAGGTATTTTCCTTATCAAGGCTGGTAGCTCAACTCTGAATGAGTTGCTTGTAGTGTGACCTAGGAATAAACGAAACATGTATTACATGATACAACTTTTAAGAGATTCTATCAGGCAGCTGTTATTTCATCAGATGAAGTTGTGTTACTCTAGAGTTCACAACTAGATGCACCTTCCTGTGGGGTATGAACCAAAAATCACAACTAACTTCAAAGCATACTCTTCTGCAGCATGATCCCAAATCAGCTTCCTGTGCACACTGAAATACTCAGAACCAGAGTTCTCTAATATAAAGAGATGCTGTTAGCATCCCCATTTTTGGGTACTGTAGGGACAATATTACACCTTCCCCAGACTTAAAAGCCTCTTTTCTCCCCACTGTGAACCAAAACAGCAGAGCAGGGTTGGTGCTGCTGTGGATTCAGAGCTGGAAGGGGTTCCAGAGGAAGGGCTTGGTCTCACTGCAGGTACAGCTCTGCAGAACCGCAGAAGCCTCGTGCAGTGATTCTCATGCCCTGATCTGTAGGATTTCCCAGTGTTATTATAGAGGTTATGCAACTTCATGCTAGAGCTGGGTCTGATTTCAGGGTCAGCGATAATACAAAGTCTTCAAAAGCCAAGCACAATGAGTGCAATGACTATTTTTGGGAGCCCAGTTCAATAAAGTTTGTGATAAATTTCCCACTGCCTTCAGAATTTCTCCCTACGGAAGAAGTGAGCACAGGACACTTCATATTTTTCAGAATAACACTTTAATTAACTGTAACTTTGGGAACATTTTAAGTTAGCATGTCAATCTTTTGTAAGTTAAGAACAATTGGTTTTAGTTATCAACAATTAGCCAAAGCTGAATAATATTCCAAACAACAAATATTGTTTGTAAATCAAAGGATTGCTACCAAATATAAAAATTAGATATCTGCCATATAAAAGCAACTCAGAAGACTTGCCAAACTGTGAAGCAATTTACAAAATGTTTATACACTCTAACTGGTATAAAACATAAAAGCATGAAGTCCTCCACAGGCCACACCACTTAGCTTAAATTTATGGTTGAGTTGCCCTCCCTCCCTAATAAAAGTACTAATTTGGACATTGCATTCCACTGTGTACTTCTAATTTACAACAGTGACTATTAATATCTCTACATAAAAACTATTCAACATATTAGTGCACAAGACTTCACTGAGTTTGAGTCCTTCAGCACTATATTATTGTCAAAAACACAGCAAAAATAAAAAAATAAACAACTCAAAGCAACAATAAAATATATGGGCTCTACTTCATTGAACTACTTTTTGTAGCTGGACATTTCTTTTTCATCATATGCTATCATGCTATCCCGAACTTTCTTCTGAAGAGAGAGTTCAGAAAAATACCTGGAGGAGTGTTACAGAAATATCTGTTGGGCATTAAGCAAGCCAAAGATGAGGACACACCTGCTGAAATTAGGCAATCCAAAGGGTCAGGGGAAGGGCAATGAAATTCAGTCAGACAGGATTCAGAAGTTTAAAATACATTGAAAACTACATTGGGAAAACCATAACCAATTAGAGAAATAACTGAGATTTCATTTGATCCAAATATTTCAAACAAGTCAGGAACAGCCACAGTGTAAGCAGGTATGTTAACAGAATGGAGAGGCTGCCTCAGGGATCAACATTATAATTGTTATTCAGAAAGACTGTCATTGATTAGAAATGTAACTATAGTACAGAAAGTCAGAAAGGGAAGTAAAGCAGGGGTTTTGCTTTAAGGTTTTTGCTTTTTCTCATATAATGAAATGCAGCAAAATAAGCATTCTTCTTGCAAGCAGATTTAACATCTGGAAGGCATTTTGACTTTCAAGATCACCCAAGACCATGTGAAACAGAAACAGCACCAGGTGGGTATTCTATTCCAACACCATTGTACTGAGCACTAAAACTTCCATCGTGGTGCAGCTATTAAATTAAATATTGTCATGAGACCATGGTAAGAGAGTCCGCTGGGACCCTGCTCTCAGTCATAAAGATATAATGGCAGGAATGAAGAAAATTAAAAGCTTTTGACTTTGCACTATGTCCTGCTTCCTCTAATTGTGGATTCTTGATGGGTAGCTTACACTCAGTCATTGCTTCCCTGCACGCATTTGTACCTTACTCTTTGTCATGTTCTGCACACCCAAAAACGTATCCTTTTTTTTGCAGAATAAAGTGCAGAATAAAGAAATAAAACAACAAAACAAAACACATAATTAGTGAGGAAAACTACATCCCTGTTACCTTTTCAATATTACAGTATGTGGTTCTGTATTTAGATACATATCTAACTTTAAGAAGATTTATTTTTCCTTAAAACCCAAATTCTTCATCTCAGCTCAGCTGATGGGGTATTGCACTCTGAAAAATTGTCTCTGTCAATTACTAAGAAAGTCTGGATCATTAAGACACACCAAGCTCTTAATACTTAGGACCATGAAATAGGGTAAGGTGAATTGTGGTCTCAGTGCTTACGTGTTCACTTGAGTAGACATACTCTGTCACAGTACTTATCGGTCTTCATTATTAATACTGTGTGCTACTGTATGAATTTGGGAGTGAAAGTACTAAGTAAAATGTCAAAAGTGACTCTCAACTTCAAACAAATCTTGGGGTTAAGGTTTATCTGGATGAAAGCAGATATGAGATAATGTCTGCAAAGTAGGGAAAAAAAATCATATTAATCTTACCAAATCCTCATCCATCCACCAGCTAAAATGATTCATTCCTGAACACAGGACATCACAGGAGTAATTTTCGCCTTTGTCTTGGATTCATTTCCAAGAAAGAGGATTCAGAGTCATCTTTCCAAGTAGTACCAGAGTAATGCGAAACACACAACCTTACTCTAAGAAACCCTTTAACAGCTACAGAAATCTTAGCACATAACTGCTGGTGTCCAAGGAGTGCCAGGAAAAGAGGGCACTTAGTTCATATCCCTCCTCTCAAGGAAAGAGGTTTCTCAGAAGTTTACTCAGCACATAAAAAGTAAAGTGTCTGTCAGTAGGTCCTCCAAAGAAGGTAAAAACTGCACACCAGGAAAACAAGTTTGGTATGGCCTTTCTGCGCTGCAGCTCTACTGGAACAATGAATGAAGATATCCTCAAAATGAGAGCCATTCCAGTCATGGGAGGAACAAGAATATTAAAACACAATGTAAAACAAGACAAAATAAGTTGCACCTGAATCCCCAGCAAAATGGCAGCTAAGTCTCACAGAGAAATTATTTCTTAATTATCCCCCACCTTGCTGTCAACTAACTCAAAAAATCTTGTCCTATATAATCAATCAAAAAATAATTACTGCAGTCCAAAGTATATATGCACGTGAATACATATATTTTGCAGGCTCACACATATTTTTATAAACGTGTGTTTTCATGTGGTGTAAATTTGCACAGTGTAACTAATTTCACTGGATCAGCACCCAATTATGGCAGCTTAGAATCCAGTTTAAAAACAGATACAGAGGTTTACTCTTAACTACTTCCCTATCACTTGCAGGGGAAAAATGGGTGTTCCTGTTACTGTCTCATTACTAATTCATATTACACTGATTTTGCTGTCCCTTCCCTTTTAGACCACCTTATCAGTACTTTTCTGTCTATCTTGAAGATCTTACTGGATAACAGAGAAACCAGAAGGACCCCCGAGGCAAAAGCAGACTCCAAACATTATCCTCAAAATGCATGCATGCACAGAGATCATGAAGCTTCTCTCTCTCTAACCTCATGGAAAAGGAGAATATTAAACAGAAGGCTGAGTTTGAGCTTCAAGTAAGAGATCCTTCCAAGTCACTGAAAATTAATGAGTTACAGGGTCTGTGCAAGAAAGTACACCATCTGCGTGATCCCAGTGGCAAGAACCCCCATCATAAAAATTCCTGAAGGAAAATAATCACTTGATACTGTTGTCTTGGGTTGGAATACAGGATGTGACCAAAAGTATCTATTCTATCGCCATCTGTTGAAACCAGGTGGGGCAGTGATCCTTATCTCCATGGGAGATATCTTCTGTTAATGGACAATATGTTAAAACCAGGAGGGGCAGTGTTCTTTTCACAACCCATCCTTCCTCCAGGAAGATATGTTCTGTTAATGGGTCATGAAGTCCCACTGAATGACTTATAAAATTACATCATCCCATTGGGAGATTCTCCCCCATGGGGAAAGGAGCCAAGCCTTTCCTACTTAGATAAAATGGCGATTTGAAACACTAAGGCAACCTTTTTCCACTGGATTCCAGAGAAAACCAGATCCTTCTACATCATCACTGGACCTTTGGAGGAAAACTGCACCCTTCCACAGGAGCACTGCTTCAATTGAGCCACATCTGTCACTGCAGGAGGACTGCAGCCACCATCTAATGGGACTGCTACCAACACCCTGACTGACTGATGGGGTGTCAAGTTGTATTCTGAAACTCTGTCAGTGTTTTGATGTTTTGTATTACTGTTTTTTTATTTTAATTTTCCTAGTAAAAAACTGCTATTCCTACTCCCATATCTTTGCCTGAGAGGCCCTTAATTTCAAAATTATAATAATTCAGAGGGAGGGGGTTTACATCTGTCATTTGAAGGGAGCCTCCTGCCTTCCTTACAAAGACAACAGTACACAGTCAGCTTGGTAAAAAAAGTACAGAACATAAACCAAAAAAAGCTGTGATGTCAGGAAGTAAAAATCATCAGCTCAAAAGTCTCTCCCAACTGCAAAGCATATGCACAAATACAAGAAATTATCACACCTCACCCCATAGCTCAAGCACTTACCTGCCCCAGGTCTAAGGTGACATTGACTTCATTGTACTTCAAGCCCATGGAAAGAGGGGGACTTTGCCACCAGCGCTCAGTGCCATCAATGGCATTGGTTATCAGGTGAGCTTTGCTGGGATCAGCAGCATTGCAGTAATCACAAAATTGGCCCTGAAACACAAGCAATCAAAAACATGGTCTCAGACAAACATCTTACGCATTGATGATCTGTGTGGTTGTTAATGGAGATTCTGAACTAAAATCTTGACTAAAAGTAAGCGCAAATTTTGTTCCTTTATATACCATAATTATTTATGTATTAATTATTCCCCAAGCAGTTAAAGCAATTAAATTAAACACTTATACTCTTACACACTAACTTTTATGTTACAAACTAAAATTTCAGAAATCTCAATACAGCAATTACAGTAAATCTTTATTAACTTATTGACACTTTGGTGAAATTACCTCTATTACTTCTAGAGTGGTATCTGCAGGAAATCTGCAGAAAATTTGTGAAATAAAGATTCTTAGAACAGGATTAGGAGCAACAAAAAATTATCCTCAATTCTTCTAAAACACCATGAAATATCTGCATATGCACATAGCCTGGTATAAATGAATCCATAAAAAAAAGCTCTGTTACTTGGCTATAAGTTTGGTATTAGAATTTTATAATTTTTCATTTTTTTTCATGCTGTTATAATACATTCTGAATCAGAGTTTTCTAAACAATATGTACTTGTGGAAAATGCAACAGACTGTTCCCTTTAAGCTTCCCTTTATAGAATGCCATTGTATCTTCATTTCAAGAAGTTACTGCCCAATTTCCAGTACACAACTAAAGCCACAATCCAGAGATGCCCTTTGAGAGTCTCTTAAGCTCTTTGTACAATAATGATGAATAAACTTCAGGAAAATTAATTGTCTTTTGATTTCATATCTTGGCTTGCCCCACAAGTTATTTTTATCTCCAAGAAAACACATTTTACAGTCTACTAAGATTAGTGCTGAACTGCTGAAATTAGTTATTAAGGGATCTTTTGAGTGTCCCATTCACTTCTTATTCCAATCACTAGGTGGAGATAATAAGTGAAAATGCTAAACTGTGCCAGCTACAGATCTTTGTAGAAAAATTACATTTTCATTGAATAGCAGTTACACCCACCATGGCTACTTCAGTAGCCAGTCTGTGAGTTGCTGACATGATGTTGGACTCCTGTTTAAAATAAAGGGTATGGGGCAAATGTTACCTTATCAACTAAGCATATGTTACCATCAAAAGCATGTGACAAATCTTTTGTTATTTCCACAATCCACACTGCCCAACATGAAGCACATCCCCATCTTTTAAGAACTAACAGATTCCTATATAAGTGCCATTGTTATGTTTATCACTGCTGTCAGACTAACTAGTGTAAAGTAACTGGAGCAATCATACTTGTCTGCTTTTTATAGAGAAGTAACAGAAGAGCTCTCACACCCTTGCTGTGTGCAGTCTTGCAAGCTTGGTGAGTTCAAGATGTCCAGCAGAATTTATTCAACATCTACCACAGTTATTAACAGTTTGGAAAATACTTCATCAATCTCATGTGATACCAATATAACATCCTGTGCCTTTCAAATATGAAACATAGATGTTCACTGAATTGAATATTTCTTCATCAATAGCAGTAATTTCAGCATCTGCATCTAGCAATAGCCCTCATCCTCCTCCTCCAGAAAGCCTAGAATATGATGCAGTTTCCAGAAGACATTGATAACATTAGCTCTTCTGATTCAGAACAGCTGATGCCAACCAGGCTGGGGATTAACTCTTGACAATTCAGAGAGACTAAACACTCACAAACATGAGTTGGTTAACTACAGCTGGGGTCATGTTATAACACGATTTTCCTCCAGCTCTGTTAGAAAAGATGGTTTGGCTGACTTTAATACAAACTACAATATGCCAGGGCTCTGTCTGATTCAGGTGGTTTGCTGCAGCAGATAGACATCAGCCCGTGCTAGCTACAGGCAACGCTGCCAGTTTCTGCAGTGACGACAAAGAACATCATGTCACTATCTGCAAAAATCCATACCCTGGGAAATCAATCTATGCTCTGGCAGCTGCAGTCACCACCACATCAGAGCATCTTCCCTGACAAACGCATACCTGAGTTCTGACATATATGTTACAACAGGGCAAGCTTCCCTAAATAGCTTTATAATGGGCTTGAAACATAGTCTTTAGATCTAAATTACATTCACAATGATTAGGCTGGAAGTACACAGGAAACAGTTGCTGTTACAGCAGTTTCAGCTCTGATCAGGGAACAACCTCAAAGAAAGGTTGAATGAGAAAAAAACAATGGGGAGTATTAAACACAAGAGTTTAATTTACATGCACTTATGTGATTTCAGTATACCCGAGCACTTGATCTGAACTCAAGATACCATCTTTCTCTTCTTGGGCACATAATTCAAAGAAGTTCATTGCAACAGCTGGAGTTTCAGTTATTTAAATTACATTCCAGCAACCCTGCCAACTAGGCAACAAAACAAAAATGAAAGAAAAAAAATTATTGGACAGAGCAGCCTTCCTTCCTTCTTACTGGCAGGATCTCAGGCACATCGTGCTCAGCCTGGCTGCTACAGGACACGTCTCCATTCCAGCAGACAGAGTCTTGAAACTTGGTTTGATTTTGGCTGCAGTTCATTAGGCAGGTGTGCATTTGCTGGTGACCTTGCTACCCTCCTTTCCCCTGCTTCTCCTGAGCAAAGGACAGACCTGGAACTGCATGAAAGTTTGCCAAAATACGCTAGTGTGGACCAGGGACACACGGGACAAAAATGTCTCACCTGTAACTTATAAGAAAGTGACAACAATGAAGGATTTGTTCACTATTTCATACCTAGCAGCTCTGTGCCCACTGGCAGGGCAGGACAGGTATGCAGTTAGACTTCAACTCATGCCTGCACACCACTGTGGACAGGCTGGCAGGCAAAACCAGGCATGCCACTTATCTACCAGCTGCTGAAATATTTTATACTGCAGCACATTTCTTCACTCAACACTGTTCTTATTAAGCCATTGTCCCACATCCCAGTGCACTACATAAGGGAAACCCACTTCTTTCCACAGTGTATGTCCAGCACTGCCTTAAGAGCTGCCCACGAAGGGACTGGCCATCCCACTGACCACCTCTAAACAACATCCAAATGTTCTTTCTGAATTTGCTGGATATTACAGGCTTCATTAAAACACACATCACTAAATGACAACCTGAACAAGAACAACCAATGTCAGAGCAATGGAAATTATGCTGGGGCTGCTCTTCCTCTTTGCCTTATTTTCAGATAGCACTGGCAACAAAGCTGTCTGTTCCCTTTGCCAGAATGAGGATCACATTCTGCACCTCCTTTCCAATTTCAGTATTCATACAGGAACTCCTGCAATCAAGCATTGTAGAGAGTCCAAAAGAGAGCAACTCAAGTGTGTGATATCACTTGAACTTGAACCAGCACAACACAGTGGCCATTATACCTATCACGTTTTCAAAAGCCACATGACCTTCCCTCACACTCTTAAGAAAAAACACTTGAATACTTCTGCTTTTAAATACTTTTAAAACCTTCTATGTAAGCTCACAATCTGTAAAAGTTTAATGCAATTCTCTCCAATTTTCCATGAAAGAAGAAATTCTCTCATTTACAGCATCTTTGAACTTGAGAGGTGAAGCAGCTTGAGAATATACACATTGTGCATTTTCCATGTCTGGATTTCCCCGGCCTTTTGAAAGACTTTCCAGCCCTTCTTGAACCACAACAACTACTGGTAAACCACAGAAGCATTCATGTTATGTATCTCAAAGGGGCTTTGTTAAAACTGGAAAGAGATGCTGTGGTATCTGCGCTTACACAAGCGCTCTGAGAGGCACAACACACTTTCTCCTGCCAGGGCTGAGCTAGCAGTAGTCCTTCGGGGAACCTTAATCAGGCAGGAACCATAATAGCCCTCTAACCTAGGACCTGCAAGTCAAACATTTAAGAAATCCCCCCTTTCTAGCCTCCCTCTTCCTTTAGACGGCAAGCCCTCATTTCCAGTTGAGTGTTAGCATATAAAGGGAACAATTGCAAAAACCATCAGTGGCAACACGCAGGCTTCGTTCCGCTTGCTTGACAAGTTTATCTGATGTTTGCTTTTGATGATTTTTATCACCTGTGATTTCTGATATTTCAAGGCATGTCACCTTGAGATTTCACTGCAGCAGTGGGCTGTAGTGAGTTGCAGAGAGATTGTTGGGTTTACAATTTACCAGGTGGCACGGTTATTTCACGCAACTTTACACATGGGTACTGCATTCAGTATGGAAGGATGGGTGCCTAAATGTCAGAGTTTGTTAGAAGCAGTAAACCAAGCAGTTTCCTGATCATCACAACTTTTTTTGTAACCGCAGTTTAAGCATGTAATACCTGTGTCACAGTTTCCCTTTTATTAGAACTGTATATTACTCAGCCTGTAAGCATCTCCAAAGTACTTTGAGCTTTTTTTATGACTGAAAGCACTACAGAGCTATAAGGTAATATAAAAAGAGAGAGAGATGCACGAAGGTTTCATTGTGAGGCAGGGAGTTATAGCAGAGGGAAGTCCAGAGCAAAGCACACTGCTGGTTGTGGCTGCCCGATGAACTGAGGGCAGGTTGCATGATGGTGCATGCTCCCTTCTGGCACAGGGCAAGGAATACACATGCTGCACCTTCTTAGTCATCCCCCCCCCCTCTATTGAGTGCCTATTCTCATTAAAAAAGAGAGAAGAACAACTCTGTTATCCATTGCAGCCCCTTCTGAAACCATATCTTTAGGGTTATTTCACTATTAAACATGCAAACACTCATAAGACTTTGAAACACTAACTCTTCTTTCAAGATCCTAAAAATTTACTTGTATGCTTTCTGTATTGCCTGAAGCCAGACAGTGGACCTTTAAACTTTCAGAATCCCTTTCAAATTGCAGTTTCTGGTTCTCCTCCCACCAAGTGAGAATTAAAATAACTTTGGAAGGTCTGAGGCTTCAGGAAAGTCCCCTCTTTAAACAAAGCCCTGATCAAACAGATACCAAGCATCTATCACAGTGCAACAATTTGGTGCATTTGTTACTCCTTCCTAATCCTCTAACGAATGTGTAAATATATATTTCTCCCAAAGGAAAGATGTATTTCTATTAATCCTTTTTCAGAAGTTTTGCAGCTTATTGTTATCTTTCTTGTGACTGGCACAAAACGTGTGTAGCAATCTTGTCCTATGCTAGGAAAGAACAGCACGATGCTTGCTGCCCTCTGCACTTATACTCCCTGCCAGAGTCGCAAGGAGTCTCTGGCTTCCTCCCACAAGCAGCGCAAAGCACAAACGATAAGCTTCACTTTTAGAGCTTCTAAAACACCACAAAATACTTGACTAAAGCCAGGACTCTTTTCTGGCCGCTTGCAGAGAGATAGATGCCCGCTGTCCAGCCAGTGAAGCCCCGTCCCACCCACTCCCCCAGGTTCGCTGGTTCACCCCCAGCAGTATCCCGCTGCACACCGCAACCACGGGCCAAGCGCTGAGACCACCAAACACCACCCTGGGCACTCCCTCAGGCACTTCCAGGCGCCCGACGGGACGAGCAGCCCGGGAGGGGCGGTGTGTGGGTGTGTGGCTCCGGGAGGCGCCGGGACACCTGAGGGCAGGTGCGCGGGCAGAGGCAACGCTGCCTGCTTCCATCCATCCTGCCCGGCGCTTCCCTGCCCGGGCTCCCGCCTGTCCACGCTCCCCTTCCACGGCCGTGGCACACGCTCCCTCAGAGCCCCCAAAGACACGCGCAGCCCCGGGGATGCGGGCGGGCTGGGGAGGCGCAGCGCAGGGAAGGGGTCCCGCCCGCCCGCTTACCTGGATGGCGCGTCCCAGCGGGGCGGCGGCCGGGCCCCCCACCAGCTTGCAGAAGAGCTGCGGCCGCCCGGCGCCGCCCGCCGCCTCCCCGCAGGTGGCCGTGGCCCAGATGCGGGCGGCCGCCGCCAGGTTGAAGTAGGGCGGGTGGAGGCTGAGCCCGGTGCCGGGGCCCGGCTGCGCGGCGCAGAGGGCGAGCAGCAGCGCCCAGAGCAGCGGGCAGCCCGGCGGCGCGGCCATCCTGCGCCGGGCTCTGCCCTCCCGCGGCCGCGGGCCAGCAGAACGAGAGGAGCGGCGACGGAGCAGGAGCGGGAGCAGGAGCCGGCTGGGGGCTGCCCGCGCCTCTCTCCCTGCCTGCCTGCGCGGAGCGGGCTGGGGCGGGCCGAGGAGCAGCCCCGTCCCTCGGGGCGTGCGGGTGCGCTGGACGGGGCGGGACGGGCCCGGGGAAGGGGCCCGGGGCTGGCGGGGCTGCCCCAGGTGTGTGCCCGGGAGCCCGGCTCCGCGGGCATGTCCGGAGGTGCCGCCCCTCGGCTCTGCTGGAGCTCTCCGAGCCTCCTCCTCCTCCTCGGCGAGTGCGCGGGTCAGTGTTTTTGACAGACCGTGAAGAAGTGTCAAAGCATGCCACTCTCATCATCTGCCCACAGCACGTTGCGGTGTGGATGCCCCATTCCTGCTAGCGTTCGAGGCCAGGCTGGGTGGGGGCTCTGAGCGACCTGGTCTATTGAGAGGTGACCTTGCCAGAGCAGGGGGGTTGGAGAATTAGATGATCATTAAGGTTCCTTCCAACCCAAACTATTCTATGATTCTCCGATAACTCCTGGCCTGTCATGTCACATGCAGGGAGTAAAGTTAAGGTGTCCAAGCTTCCTCCACGAGCAGGGATATCCCCACACAAGATATACCCTGCTGCTCTCTGCAGCTCCTTTCTGTGTTGCAGAAGTCACAACTCCTCTGGCCATTTCCAGAGCTCTGAGGCTGCTGGAAACGGTGCAGCCTCGGACACCCTCCTGCAATGCACAGCCACCGCTCGAAGCTCCTTGTGAAATGGGTGTTCCTGCTCATCCGGGGCAGACAATGAGTCTCCTGTCTTTTTGAAGGTATTTGGCACAGATTTTGGATAACACAGGAGCTTGGAAGGGATGGGAGGGTGTTGAGGGGGAAGTTTGGGGAGGGAGCAGGAGGCCTTAAAATCATGTCATCCGTGTCAGGATTTGCACTGATTAATGGCATTGCTATCCTAAATTTCATACCTATTCCATAAGTTTCCAATCCTACACATGCTCACACATCCAGTGTTCATTCCTCTTAATAAAATTTGAAGGATTCAGACAAAAGATATGGGTAGATACAAATGCTTACAATAGTTTAAGAGTGATTCATTGTGAGTTGAAAAGAATTTCATAACTTTAGGAAAGCTTTGCTACATGCCACTCAGCAGTGGCAAGAGAGATCCCTGGTGTACTGTTTCAGGAAGCACCAGCCGCAAGCTATTGATTTTTGCCTACAAGAAAATCTCACCACCTTGTTTGTTTGGGCTACAGCTTTAGCACACCGTAGAGACATATCTGTGGGAGACAATTCCTATGTCTTCCATAATAAAAGTTGCCTTTCATGAATGTGGCATGCTGTCAATTCACATATGTCAGATTTCATAAATGCTTTTGGCTTCTAGAGCACCTTAAAAATATTCCCCTTTTCCAAGTCTGACATTTTATTGCATATGTACATCATTTCACTTCATCAAATACGTTGCACTTCATGAGACGTTCAAATACAAACAAATGTTCCATTAACCAAAATGCCATGCTATCAGATAGGACAACCACTGGTCATTTCAAACTATTTATTGAAAAATGGGTAAATTCATGAAGTATATCAGGTTTTGCAAATGGAGATATGGAAGTATCTGATGAAAGTCCAGAGCAAACAAACTCTAAAAAAAGCCTGCCCATTTTTTGGATGGTTCAGGTAAGGAACTTAGCTTCAGGAGATCCATTGCAATCTCACTTTGAAGACAAGATTCGTGTGATCTGTTTGTTGGGTTGCTCATGACAGAAGTCCATTCTCAAACAGAGAGTGTTAATTTATTGTTAAGCATCACACGAGAAAACACAACTTACATGAGCAAAAACCTAATAGTTTAATAAAATAATCAGATGTTCTTGGATTTAGTTTCCTAAAAGTTAAAAACAGGAATGAAACTTTGTAAACATTTGCAAACTTAGCCTATCAGATAGAACAAGAGAGGGAGAAATTTTCCTGGTCTTTCTGTCTTAAAACTGTATGCATTTTCCTTAATGTATACTTAACCTTAGAAATGTTTTGTTGGCCTTCTAGGTGATTTTTCTGTCCTTTTGTAAATCACTTCTGCCAAACAAGGGCTGGTTTTTTTGTTATTGTTGTTTTGTTTTTTTAATTCAGTGTGCTTCCTAGAAGTAGAGATCAAAGTGTCACCTTTTAGATTTGCTTGAAAAATCTCTAGAGATCTCTCTAAATATGTGGGCAGGTATTATGAAAAATGCAACTACAATTTTTTCCTTTGACTCAGAGTGGTCGGAAAAAATGCTTATAGGAGTGTTTCCAGCACAGGTACTCAATAACTTGATTCCTATAAAACGTGACTAAGAACTTTATACAGAGACCCTGGAGCTATGCAAAGCCAGAGATAATAACTGGGGTGAGGAAGCAGACGGAGCAGTAGTGTGGGTGTGATGATAACAGCACGGGCTGTCACTAGCAGATGGAAAACTGAAATTTTTCTGTGACTTCATTGAGTTTTGGCTCACCTTATCTAATGTAGAACTTCATCCCCTGAAAAGGTCACTATCAATATTTCATGGAATAATACTTAATCTTCCCCACATGTCATCTTTTTTTGTAATTACAGGTTCCAGAAACACAGGTAAGAATTTATTAGCTGGCAGCTCTCTGCAGATCAGCATTTATGAGACAGTGCCCCTCTACACAAAACACTCTTCTCCTGCTATCTGCCCTTTTATCCTCCCAGTAAAGCCTTTCCTCTTTTTTCCTTCAGCCTTTCTAAAGTTTGCTTTCCTTATTCCTTCCTGTCTGCAAGAAGACACTTTATTGAATAAATGGAGGCAATTGAAAATGTTGCTGGATGTATATTGTTATAGCATAAGTAGATTACATTACATTATTAGACATTTTTGCTACTATGAATATGTATCATTCTTTCTGTTTTTAAATATGCTCATTTAAAATTTCAAGTCAAGAATGTTTGTTGAAAATTAGCCTTGCTAAGCAGGAAAATTTCCTGTTTAGCCTTGCTGATGTAAATTCTGTTTCCCTCTCTTACTGATATGTGCAGTAGAGTATAACTTGTCTCATCCTGCTGTTTCATATATGTTATGTTATAAACCTCCAGTGAAAACTAAACCATCAATAGATAGTCCCAGTGAGTAATATTTTTTATTGTTCACTGAGTAATTAGTGGCAATATTTAGCTTCTACTTTACCATCTCACATTGCCACACGTGATGTTATGGGAATTTGCTCTTTCTTTCTGAGATAATAATGGATCAATATGCTACCAGGTAGCCAGAAAGTCTCTCAGATTGGATAGTGCTGAGTCACTACTCAGTGATCATTAAAGATTAAATTGTGCATCTTGTTCCCCCATTAATATTTCCTATCTGGCGTTTATGTTTAAGCAAGTCTTAATAATTTTGAGGAGAGGCTCAATACTTTACGGAAGACTCTTCCGCAGACTTAATCTTTATCAGGTAAGCATGTCCATAGCCTAGAGTGTAAATACCTGACCAGAAGTTTTCAAGCTCAGATAACGATCCCTACTTTTATCACAGAAATGAGACATTTATCACATCCTGTTATAAATACTTATGCATGACTAATATTCAAATTGTGTCTGTATGTAAACTTTCATTTGTTTTAATAACAAGTTTTTGCAGTAAACATGGAGTCAAATAAAGTTACTTGCAGGCACTCTGGTTTAATATTAAAATGGTGCAGTGTGCTGGCAAGACCAGTGTCCTCACTGAATATCATTAAATAAGATGTATTCTGTTTAAGATCATTTTAGTACCTGCTTTTCTGACAAAAGTAGCTTTTTCGTCTCTCAGAAATTCCTTTAGTATTTGAGAACCCTACCATGTCACTTTGAAAAAGATAAATTATCCTCTGTGTAACTGGAATAGAGGCATACAGAGGCTGGGACTGAGGTCTAAAACACAGTTCTATCAGCAGAAACAGTTTAGATTACTACATCACTTAATGTAATCCCAAACTCAGTTATTCAGAACTGCACTTTTGTTCTGTCTTTTGCTTGAGTTCATCTTTTCTTGTTTCTTTCACCTGTTTCTTTCCAGATTTACACACTAGGGTTACACCATCCTCCTTCACAGACCATCTTTTTCTGAATGTCCTTGTGCTATGCTTGCTAGATCTTGTTATCCATCCAATTGGAGGCTCTCCTATTGTCTGTTCTATCATCTCACATGATTCAGGTATTTCAGCTGATGCTTTTTGAACTTTGTCTTAATTAGATGGCTGCATAATGTTGCATTAGATTGCTGTACCATGCAGCCGTGCTTGTTGCATGGCCGTTTAGTATCTACCATGTACTTAGCATCATTCTACAGCATAGTACAAGGTCTGTCTTTCCTTCTACCGGACAGCAATCTCATGTACTGAGATTTTCCTGTACATTCTGCTTCCTAAGTTTACTTGACATACTCTTGTAATAAAAAAACCACTATGAATACTCTCAGTTTCTAAGGGCGCTCAAGTTAAATTGTAACATCTGAAGAGTATTCTCATCATAACTCATATTTTTTCCTAGCTTTTGTCTTTATTTCCTATCTCTCATCTTTCTTGAAACGTCCTGGCTACAAACTACTTACTAGTAAGCACTCTTGGCTTGATGGGATTGTGGACCAAGAAATTTTAAAATGCCTTTGTGGCAGATTGGTATTTCATGCTCTTTCACTGCAGAGAAGCGCTAAGCCAAAAGAGGAGGGATGGTGGATGTTTGCTACTTTACAACACTTTCCCCATTCTATGGAAAGGCAAATTGCGTTTTACTGAGACAAGAAATTACACTTTCAAGGCATAAACAGGACCTCTCATCCCTACCCAGTGTGTAGAACTCATTACAGTCCATCCCAGTTTTGATCTTTTTATGTTTACTCAGTGAGTATCCTGGGGTAGGGGAACTCTGGAAATGAGAGACAACTTCTTTCTCATCCAGTTCCAGAGAGTAAGTCCAGAGGAACACTCTGGGCTATAGCTAAAGGTATAGCTAAGACTCCCTAAGCGAACTCCACTTGACCATAACTCATGTTAACTACAGAGGCTGATGCATCTTTTTTATTTTCCCTTGAATAAACCTTCTAATGGACAACATTAAAATCCATCCACTTCATTGTTTTGTTTCTTAATGGATTTCCTTCTTATTCTTGGCTTCCTGTACTTTTTTATAGAGTTACTCATGGACTTAAAAGTTCAAAAAGAAGAAAACAAGTCTTGGTCATAAAATGGCTGATTTTTTGTGGAGAAGCACATGCTCCCTTTGGTCAGTACCCAATGACTTGTCAGTCAAACATCTGGGGAAAACTAAAATGTCAGCTCGTATTTTTCACATCCTGTTTTTCTATTTGCTGACATTGGTGCTATTATTGCTACTTTGGCCCTCATAATAAGGGAAAAGAGCACTCCACAGATTCTGCCACAGTACGCCAAGCAGCTACTCATGGAAACCACTTCTTTGTAGACTGCTTTTCCTAAGAAACTTTTTTAGCCATTGGTTAAATTAGATTGGCATTTGAATTTCATGTTTTTCTCTGCCAGAATTGTCTTTGATCTGATCTCTAATAATAAGGCAGTGTTTTTTCTGGGATCTGTTTCCAGAAAGGTTTTAGGTAGTGTTGCTTTTACAAACTGCCTCAAGTTTACTTTAATCTCAGCTCTAGCCTGACCATAGTCTCATCAAGTTCTTAATTTTTAAATAGAACCTTATGTTTAAATGTGATAGGAAGCCAGACTTTCAACAGTATAAACTGAGGAGACTCCAATACTATATCAGTTTATTCCAGCTGAGGATCAGGCAAAAAATGTAACTGAAAATTCAAACAGATGTAGTTTAAGAATATTTTATTTTTTTTATTTTAATTTTTGTAACTCAGAAAATATAGTACATTTAAAACAAATCCCTTGTGAAAGTGCTGAAAACTAAGTGGAGAACAGTTCTGCTATGTTTTTTGAGCACAATTACAGATTTCTTTAATGCAGACATAATGTGCAACAAAAATTCTCCAGAAGAGAATTTATGAGAGTTACAGCTCTTATAAATTACTCTTTTTTGTTTTGTTTTGCTTGATCCTTTTGTTGTTTTTTTTGTTTTCGTGGAGGTTTTTGGTTTTTTTGTTAGTTATAATTAGTTTCCATCATGGTATTATTTTGTCATAGGGATATTTTATCATACATGTTCTTTAGCCAAAATCCTTTCTTTTCAATTAATGGCCTGATTTTCTGATCAGCAGAGCATAAGACAGAGAAATTGAACTGACTGAGCTGTAACCAGTAACACAAATTTTTTACTTGGCAAGACAAGCAGTTTCTCTCTCACATGCAGAGTTGACTCCTATTGATCTTTTTTTTGTGCCATGTCATCCATACCCTCAACCCAAGGTATCACTCCCTTCCTTTGAGGACCTCAACTCTCTCCCAGTGAGGATGAAATTATTCTACCAGGTCAGTTTTACTGGATGGGGTGAGCTCTAAGGTCCCAGGGAGGCATCTCAGAGTCTGGACTGCAAGTTATGCTCCACAACAGCTTCTGTTGTCTTGGGACAAAGCTTTTGGGACAGAGAAGAAATAACCAAACACACACAATTGAGCTGGTCAGAATGGCTCATGTGAATGAGATGGCGAGAGTGTTACATTTCCACGATAAATACAGAGCAGTTTTGTGGTTCCTGTGCAGTGCCAGTGAGGTGTGCCCCCCTTTAACAAATCTGTTTACTTAGGCTTAGGAGGATAATTAGAATTTGTCCTGATTTTTTACACTGAGG
Organism: Catharus ustulatus; assembly: GCF_009819885.2. NCBI lineage: Eukaryota > Metazoa > Chordata > Aves > Passeriformes > Turdidae > Catharus > Catharus ustulatus. The sequence continues at coordinate 112,702,473 of NC_046221.1, read as the reverse complement.
TATTTCTGTCTTAGTAAATGTACACAAATCTTCCACTTACAAGAAGTTAGTTATATTCTGTGGGAAAAAAGATAGCAAGCCCTGGATAATCTGCTGTTTTTCCTACCTGTACTAGCATATGGGATATATCATACATTGTTCTCACACTCATGTGGCATGCAGGTTTTCAGATCCACAACACTTCTCACAGTAAAGTTATATACAACAATATACAAACAATGGCTGGGAAAAATGGATATGATATTATTTGATTTGGATATGCCTTTCTGTTTGGAGAACCTCACTAGCATCAAGTTTAAATTGTTCATGGATTCAGACAGCCAGTTTCATTTGTCTGCATCACTATCCATTAGCATTTAAGGGCCAGGCATAGAATTAGAAAGATTGCAGACTTGAACACAGGCTCATGGGCTTATCTCAGGCTGAGCAGATGGAAAACAGGTAAACAATTCACTGCAGACTGAGTCACAGAATCAGCACATACAGAAGGTAAGCATGGGAAGCAAAAGGAAATGACAGATGAAGAAAACATACAGTCACAACCTGTACACACTGTCTTAAAGCAATATAACTTGAAGAGAGCAAAATTCCAGGACTGGGAGGAGAAGGATTAAAAACATTTGAGTGTGATGTACCTGTACAAATGCTAAGATAGAGATGTTTAAGTTGAGCTGTTTGAAGGTTGGAAGGCATTTGCACCTAAGTGAAGATGGCATGCTGGTGATTATACTGGCCTAGAAATTGGTCTTACATGATAGTGGTGATCCTTTCATTGATTTCCTTGACCTGTATTTTCATATCTGTGACAAAAGTCATCAATTTGCTGTGGACAAATGGGAAAGAGGAAGGAAAAGAGCAAACACATTGAAAAACTCAAGTGGCAATTTGTGGAATTTGTTCTCTGCTACTTATTCAAGTGCACTGCTAACTTAGAAAGATTCAAGGTAAATTTCCCTAGAAGGGTGAATGAATACACTTACCAACACATTGGGTAAACTGTTTCTATTAATAGATAAATTTTCCATTTTCAGGTCCAGTTTTGTAAATTCCCCATTCTATTTTTAAAAAGTTTATGGGACCCATAAACATTTAGTACAGTTTTCCCGATAAGTCTGCAGGATTTATTTTCAAAGTAACTTTTACTGTTTCTAATATTATCCCCATTCATTTCCAGGAGCACCTTCCAAAATAAAGAGTAACTCAAAGTAGTTTCTTCATACACTAGGTTTTGTAAAATAGACTTGTATTTTTTTAACATTATGGAAATAAGGAGCGGGCCATGTAGCTATTTATTCTACAATTTAGCAAGGGAAAGATTAATGTAAATGGTAGACCAGATGGATCTTTTTATTTATAGACTGTTTTATCAAAGTAATTGCTGGTGATTTAAATGCATTTTTTTCAACATGAATAATTTAAGTTAATAGTCAAAACAATAATGAAAAGTGCAATATACAACTTGAAGACTGTAATGTTCCTGATAATTGCAAAATTGAAGGCAATCTATTAGCTTAGTTTTCCTTAAATTTTGCAGTATTCCATCTTCAAATTAAAGTAGGTCCTACAACAAAGAAATCAGCAAAACCAGGTTGTATTCCTTAAAGAATCACACTAAAATGCTTCCCAAATCCTGAAATCAGGCTCATAACACTGGGTGAAAATATACTGGAAAGGCATGACAGCATGAATTAACCTGATACAATCCTATGAATTAATCCTTGTAGTTGTCACTGTGTGGTAGGATTCACTGACGTCAGTGTCTCAAGTAGCAGATCTTCCCAAAGCTATGTTACTGAAATCTTTGTCTAAAGAGTGCCAGAAAGAGTAAGATTTTTGGCTTGAAAAGAGTAAACAAAACAAATCTATTTTGTTCATAAAGATAAAAATTTAGGAAATTAGATACCACCTAAGCAGCAAGGCTGTGTGTATTTCTGTGCACTTTCATAGTGACACATTCATGGATCTGCTCTGGTGCTTTCCTGATTTAAAACTCCTTGTGCACACAAGGGAAGGCTGGAAGCAAAATGCTAGTTTGGTAAATTAATTTAGAAATGCCTCTCAGATCTGTCACTATTGCTCTTTTTTATCAAAAGACAGATTGAATAGCAGTAATACATTGCACTCAAGTTAATATCCACCTCATAATGTCCTAGAATTTTGCATGAAAACTTTGTCTAAGTACATAAGCAATAATAAATCTGAGACATGCAGGAGGTTTTCTCTGTGGCTGTTCAAGTGTTTCAACATGAGATGAGCAGTGTCACTCTCACTGGAAAAAAGCAAGCCCAGTTACTCAACATTAAGTGCTGTGAAGGAGCCAAAGGGCGTCTAACCAAGAAGCAGACAAGAATTCCTTTTGGACTGAAGAATATTCCTAGGTGGTATAGCCTGCTGGATTAGGAACGATTAATACTCCCAGGCAGAGGATGGGCAAGCCCAGGCACTCCGGGGTGTATCACTCTTGTTGGACATGTACAAGCTGATGACACGAGCTGTTCTCAGTAGATACAGCATGCTTAGAAAGTATCACCTTTATTGTGTATGCATACCATGAATTTGCACTGTGCACCCCGAAAAAGGGCAGGTTCACCATGCCTTCAAATGGGTTGATGAAGCACACACACATGAACCCCACAGTAAACTACAGTGGATTGGCCTAGGATTTCCTGATGGTTTTTGCCCCATTTGTAGGTGCTGCAGAACATCTGCAAGTCCTGGGCAAATAGTGAGACTTCCCAGATTCTCACTGAATGAGAGAAGACACACAGGGCAAAGGGAAGGAGCCGTGGCACAAGATTTCGACTACTTTTCAGGCAGGCTGTACCAGACATCTGGCTGTACCAAGGTACTTGTTCTGTATCAAAGATTGCACTGCAGTTTAGAGATGTCTAAGCTAGCTGTGGTAGTAGCAGCACAGCACAGGATGTCTACATCTCCATTTCTGCAACCTGACAAGAGTGAATCTGTAGACAAAAGGGTGCTGAGGACCTAAAGACTACATTGTACCTATTTCATGTTGAGTTAATTTTAATTCAGATTAGCTCTCTTTCAGCCCCAGTTGGCATCTGCAGTCCACTGAGTCTGCTCCTGGAGGAGTTCTTGGAGGTTAGCTCAAACTGGATCCAGTTTGCAGGGTACAGGATCCCTTCACAATAAGAAAAGAGCACCATAAAGGAGAGGATCAGGAGACTCACTGCAGCTTGTATTCCTCATGCAGGCTAGAGCACTAAAGTAGCTGTCCCTGAGAGGTCAGCATGAGCTGACTCAGCCAGCCAAGCAGCTGGGTTTGCTGGTCAATGCAGATGTCCGTGCTGGCACAGCAGAACTGCTGGTGGTATCTGAGCTTCACAGCTCAGTTCACTCCACAGCACAGTGCAGGAATTAGCCAAGATCAAAAATTATTTCAGCAACATAGAGTCCAAAGATTGGGAAAGAGACAAAAGTTTTAGAGCTGCTCTCTACTGTGTGCAGGTATTGAATCTTGCTGACAAAAATTGGTGTGCAAAAACCTTGGGCTGATGGTTTCAAAAGTAGTCTTTGACTTGGTGTCATTATTTTGAACTAAAGGCAAAAGAACGTAAGGAAGCCAAACCGAGAAGTTATTTTTCAAGATTTTGGCACAAAAGGCTTGCCCAAGGCCCACACAGGAGGTCATAGGCAGAAACGTACACAGTCATGTAAAAGGCAGTGATCCAGGATTTTGAAATCCTGAGAGAACTTTTGAAATCAGAGAGAACTAGAGTAGCAAACAGGATTTATACAGTTAGTAAAATCGAAATAGAATGTGCTATTCACAGCAGCCAGGCTTATTACTGTTGTCTTCTGGGTAAAATCAGGCTTAAAAATTTGTAACTGAAAGAAGAAAATTTGTAACTGCTGAAGATTGCTCCATTTTACATTTTAAGTTGCCCTTTTTTCATACTTCAGATAAAGTAATTTATTTATAGAAAAACATAGAAACCTATTTACATTTTAAAAATATTTAAATAACTAAATGTAAATGGAAGCAAATGTCCAAGGAAAGAAAACAATGCAGATACAGCTGAAATCAATAAGATACTAAGATCTCCACCATTTGCAAAGCTTCAGATAAAAAAAGTAAGTTACAATCAGAGAATAAATGTCACAGACCTTCATCAATGATCTTTACACAGGTGATATTGAAAGCAAAAGTATTTATTGACATACAGCCATATGGGAAATTACAAAAGCTATTGCAGAAGTGTATTTGTCAATGCAATATCTTCTGAGTTACACAGGTGCACTTGTGTGGCACACCCTGCAGTAAAGAGCTCTGGAGTCTGGAAGATGGCAGACAAATTTAACAACAGGTTTTTGAGATAGGGGCAGAATCCCATGTCAGAGTTCACTGAAGTTACAAAACACACACTGACCATGTTGTCTGCTGAAGCATATTTATCCATTTCCACACACAGCAGGCAAACATTTTGCTCTCTATTCACGTTTCTAAATGAGTATTTGTTTGTTTATTGCTGTTTTTTAAAGCAAATAGAAATTAATGTCATCTTTGCATAAAAAGGTTTAGATCATGATCTCTGAAGGAATGTTTTTCCTAACCCAAAATTTGTGCTACTTCTCTTAATTATCCATATATAGATGTGCTTGAACTGTTCTGGCTCAGGTAAGGTTTTTTCTGTGACTTACGCAGGTTGGACCAGCTCTTTAATGTAATAATTTAATTTGTTTCTGCAATTCATCTTAGGTAGCCTTCAGATTTGAACAAAACAACATGACTCAGGATATTTGAAACAATCACTGTGATGAAATACTAGGTGAGAGGAATGCAGCCTGCTGCCCTGCAGATGAATTCTGCCAAGCAGCTAACAAATCCCAACCAGTCCGAGTATCTTGCAATCTTAAATATTCTGCCAAGACTAAAGAATAGGGAAGATGTGTAGCCCCAAAATACAGTGTTCGCATGATAGTAACACGCATTGAGTTTGCAGGGCCTCAGGACTGAGGCTTGCCAGGTTTGCTCTCTTTAAACTTGTCCTGACCTCCCTCAATTTGCTTTTACACGGCTTATCTCTAACAGCACCTTTTCTAATTGAAATGAGAATTAGTTTCGTTGTAATAAGGAGCTGCAGACCAGTGAAAAAAGAGTCAGAGGTAAAAGGATGTTACAAGATGTATGAAACAGAATTACGCAGATCCTAGAGGGAAGAAGAATTAACATTAACATGAACATCATAGTCCCTGCAATGACCAGATGCTACAGCTCACCATAACACCCCAAACCACCACTACCAGAATGAAACCACCAACTCTGGGACCTAACAGAGCAGGGGAAAGGTGAGGATAACATCCAGAAAAGGGGTAAAAACTAGGAAGTGTATATAAGTTTTAACTGTAATGTTATTAATACTGATTTTTTTTTCTCTGTATAGACTTCTTTCTTTTTCTGCTATAATTACATCTGTTCTAGTAATGGTTCTTATATTAGACTGTTAAGATTCAGTTATAATAATTATACATTCTTGGTTTTAGTTATGTATATGAGGTGCATGTCCTCTTTGCTCATAAACAAATGTAACAATAGGCAGGGGTCTACGTCAAAAAACTTTGTTTCTACATTATTTCCATGATAATCTTTCAAAGGATCACTGAAAAGGAACACACTTTTTATACGTACTTCTGTATTCAACTGTTCTGACAATTTATTTTACCTAAATATGAAAACAGAAAAGTGACAGGAGACCATGTGCAACTGAAAATATTTCAGATGTTGTGGGAATATTAAGAAAAGCACTTTAATTTTTTCCCCCGGATACCCAAGATAAATACAGACCCCCCCAAAAAATTATTGCTTTTGTCTCCTTTTGCGTTGTTCATCCAGAGAATTCTTTGGGATTTTTTGGTCATAAAATTTAATATTCATCCTGATGAATGTGAAAATTTGGCGTGTTATTCACAATAGATTGAATAAACACAGGGATTTTCCAAGGGTGAGGTAGGGAGTGTGTACAGATCAGTAATATTTTCCTCTTTCACTAGACACTCTTCACTGGGCAAATGGATCAGAGCAAGGATGACTCTCAGTTATGCAATCTGCTGGGTTTATTCCATATTTTTAAGAAGAAATCTGAGTGATTATCCAGGATTGTATGATCTCAGTGATTAAGGTTCACACCAGGCCATGCCTTCTGAGATGAGCTGGTGCTATTAGCAGCTTTCATCTGCTTGTCTACCTTTTGTTGTACTGTATGCACAGATGCACAGATGAACATTGCCTCAGGAAAAAGATCTGCAGAAACCCCTTCACTAGCAGATTTGTAGAATAAGCTGTTTGGATCTCAGCACAAGTATTTTCTCTCAATGCACACGCATAATTTTCTTGTGAATGGGATTTATGTGTGCACATCAAAAGAGGAAAATCCCTAAGGGCTCAGTTTAAACCAACAATAGCAAAAGAAATTCAGGAACCTCTCACCAGAGCATGCCCTGCTTTGCCCACTTTATAACACGAAGACTTTGAATGAAATCTGTGGCATCCAGGCAAAACAGGACATGAATTGGCTTTGTGGTTGTTCATTTCTACAGGCTTAAAAAGAAGCCCTTAAGAACTTACTGGCTTCCTAATGAGAACACATCAGCCCTGGGACATAGTGTTGGTGATAGGATGTAGGCAAGGTGAAGGAACGCTCGCCCCCACCACAGGTCTGGGTGGCAGCACCGTGGGTGTGCTCACAACAGCATCTCTTAACAGGTTTTTCCTAGATAGGAAGGGAAGAGGCTGTGAAATACAAAAGAGGTGCCATGCAGGTAGCATTAGCACCGTGATGAGGCTAGGGCTGGGGTGAAGGTGCTTGGGATTTGGACCATTTCAGTGCTATTCCTGAGCTGCAGAGGCTTGATCTGTAGGTCTAAACCAGAGGCTGAGTGGTGTGGGTCCCCTACCCTGGGGGCTGGCTTCTCAGGATGCTGCTGGAGCAGGGGCCCATTTTAAATAATACTCATTCTGCTACTATTAATAGCAACAATAACAACAACACTAGAACAATCATAATTAAAAGCAACAAAAATAGCAATAAAATGTAATTTTCTGTAATTATATAAAATTGTATGCTGATACAATTAGCATGTGTTCGAATATAATGAATAATTCATATATTCGGCTAAACGATAACAATAAAAACAACAATAACGATAACAATAATAATTATAATAATAATTGATGATTATAATAATATTATATATTTGATAATAATGATACGAACGATAATACAACAACAATAATAATAGTAATAATAATAATGGTAATAGTAATAGTTGTAATAGTAGTAATAGTAGTAATAATAACCATGGTAATAGTAATAATAGTAATAGTAATAGTAGTAGTAGTAGTAGTAGTAATAATAATAATAATAATAATAATAATAAATAAAAATAATAATGATAATAATGATAATAATGATGATGATGATGATGATGATGAGGATGATGATGATGATGATGATGATGATGATGATGATGATGATAATAATAATAATAATAATAATAATAATAATAATAATAATAATAATAATAATAATAATAATAATAATAATAATAATAATAATAATATACCAAATACTCCCTTCCCGGCCCACAAAGCACCTTTAGGGAGCAGTAGTAGCCGGAGCCCCAGGAGCACGAGGTGCTGCGGGAGGCAGGCAGGCGGGCAGGGAGGGAGGCGCCGGCCCCGCGCCCCGCCCCAGCCCCGCGCAGCGCCGGGCGCGGAGCGGTGCGGGCCGGGCTGCTCGGGGCGCGGAGCGGAGCGGGGCGGAGCGGGGCGCTGCGATGTGCAGGATGTCCTTCAAGGTGAGCCGGGAGCCTCAAGGGGAGAGGGGCGGGGGGATGCGCGTCTGGGTTCCCGCTTTGCGCTTGTTCGTGCCGGCAGCGCGGGGAGTGCTCCGTGGTGTCCGTGGATTTGGGGATTGGTTTGGTTTATTTTTTTTAGGAAAAACGAAGGGAGTGTTGGGCGGAAGGAGAGAAAACAGTAGCGTCCTTGCCGGGCTTTGGGTGCCCCGGGAGAGCTGCGGTGGCAGCTGATGGATGGAGCGGGCTTTTCACAGCTGGCAGCCCCAAAAGGGTGCGTGCCTTGTGTTACATAAACTGCGAGTCCCCGTGGAGATCCACGCTGGCTCTGGGGTGGTCGGGCTCCGTGCTGTGGGGTTGGTGCAGTCAGGAGCCTCCTCCTCACTTTCACGACCATCTCTGCTGGTTGTGTAATAGTTAGGAGGCAGTCTTTATCCGTGCCCTTCCTTTCAGGCTGTGGTGGCCACTGAAGCCAGACTGGTTCGTTCCCTTTGCCAGCTGTGATTCCTGTCACTTTTTGTGCTTCTTCCATCCAAACCCACGCAGGAGTAGCAATCACAAGATTACCTTAAAGAAGTTTTTTTAATCTAAGGACAGGATTAATAAGATTATTTGGCAAAGAGGGAAACAAGCAGCAATTTACCAATGATGTTAACAGATAATATTTATGATGGATGTACATCTTCTCTGTTATGCACTTTCTGGATGCTGTGCTTGCCCTTTTCTTATTGATCAGCAGCTCAGTGCCAGTCCTTTGCCATATTGCTTGTGTTGCATTTTTTGATTTGGTGGATTATTCCCTGTACTTGCCTCACTCCTGTCAGGATATCTCTCTCTTGGAATGCTGCTACTTCAGTGGCACAGTGGTGGCACAGCAGGTGGTTCCCACCTGCAGTTAAAGCCCTCCTGTGGCAGGCAGCAGAAAATCTTTGCTCCAAGGCCACCTCAGTCTTAAACCTGGTGGTGAAATCATAGAATGCCTTGGGTTGGAAGGGGCCTCAAAGATCATCAAGTTCCAGCCCCCTACCATAAGCAGGGACACCTTCTAGACCAGGTTGCTCAAAGCCCCATCCAGCCTGACCATGGATGCTTCTAGGGATGGGGCATCCACAGCTTCTCTGGGCAACCTATTCCAGTGACTCACCACCTTCAGTAAAGAATGTCTTCCTAACATCCATTCTAAAACTACCCCCTTTCAGTTTAAAGCCATTTGTCCTTGTTCTGTCACTATATGCCCTTGTAAAAAGCCCCTTTCCATCTCTCTTGTGGGTCCCGTTTAGGTACTGGTGGGTACTTTAAGGTTTCCTCAGAGCCTTCTCTTCTCCAGGCTGAGCAACTTCAGTTGTCTCAGCCTGTCTTCATAGGAGAGGTTCTCTAGCCCTCTGATCATCTCCATGGCCCTCTTCTGGATTTGCTCCAGCAGGTCCACATCCTTACGTTGGGGGCCCCGGAGCTGAACACGGTACTCCATGTGTGGTCTTACGAGAGCAGAATTGAGGGAGAGAATCATTATCCTCAAAGCACTGGTCTTAATTCTTTTGATGTAGCCCAGGATACACTTTGCTTTCTGGACTGCAGTCTCTGTGGTCATCCCCTTTTTGGTCCTGCACTGGTCTCATACCTTGTTTCTTTTATTTCTTAGTTCTTCTGTCCCTTCATGCTGTCTCTGTGAGTTTTTTCCCCACCTTCATTACCCACAAGAATCCACCCTAACAGCCTCATGTTCCTGGTGATGCCAGCTTCTTCTTGCTTTCTTATCCTTCTTTGGCCTCCTTGTTTATTTAACTTGTTCTTCGGGTCTTACTTTCTGTTCTGTCCCTATCAGCTCATTTTCTGTGCCCTATTTCTCACATTGTATTCCCTCAAGTACTCCCTTTCAAAGGAGCTCACTACTTTCCCCTTCCTCTGAAGAACTGTAGACCATACCTCCCTTCCTCTGTTTTCTCTCCCTTTTCTGTGACATTTTGTTTGGCATTTTCTCTTTCTCTCAGAAGATCATGAACTTAACTTGGATTCTTACTATCTGTTTGCCACTGACTGCTCACATTTTCCATCTTATTTCCTACTTGTCCATGGCATAGCATTTATCTTTCTTTCTCACACAAATATCCTCTCTTCACCACATTTTGCCTGACTAAACAACATTCATGTAGTGAACCACCTTTCCTTTTTATCAGGATCCTTTGTGTAGGAATATATTGATATCTAATAAAGAACTCTGCCCCTATGTTGCACTATCATGCTTGATCTTGATCTCCAGTTCTTTTTCTTCTTAAGACTTTTTACTCAATTTCTCCTTCCCATTAGGACTGGTTTGGAAACTAAGAAAGAAAAGGGAATTTTCTTGTATTTTGCCAGCACAAGGAACAAGCCAGTGGGCCGACTAGCATTCTCTTTCTCCTTGCTTTTCTGTCTCTTTGTCTACTGCCTCTTTTCTTTCATCTGCAAGATCTCTGTTTAAGAGCTGCACTCTTCCTCCTCAGTGTCACCCCACTGTCACCTGCCCTTTCTCTACAAACAGCAAGTCAAAGGTAGGACAGGGAGCAGGAGTGGTGGTCATGGCATTTAAATGATGCTTTCCCCCTCAATATTCCTGACATGACGCAGATATATTAGCACAATTCATTTTTTTTGTATCCCTGCAGAGAAATTTTTTTTCAGACATATATATTTTCCTCTAGGCCATTTTGAAAAAGTGTTTTTTTCTAATGTCAATACAGCATTAATATAATGCCAGCTTTTCATCTTTAGGCTCTCATAAAAGCATACAAACAACCAAAATTATTAGCACAGTCAGATTTTGAAATAAAACTTTAGAGAATTTAATGAACTGAAGGAACTTTTATCCTGAGAGTTGCTGATGCTGGCACAAGTGACATAATGAAACAAGCAATTTTCATGAAAGCAATTAGCTAATAATTTTCAAATGTTTATTACATTCTGCTCCCAGACTGTCAGTACTGAGGATCAGTTGTTTATTTTAAGTATGCTTTGGGAGCAGACTAGCTTTATGATGAGAATTACATGAAAATTTTGTCCAATTAATCTCTTGAAATTCAACATTACTTCTCCCTAGGAAATATCTGATGAAACAAGACTGAGTTCATAACCAAACAACAGCAGTCACGTCCTGCAGCTATAAACCCATTTATTGCTCAAAAATAATTCAATTAATTGGATTATTAACCCCAAAGTGCTGCTTTACATTTTGCCTACTAGTGATGTCAGTATTGCTGATGAAAATGAAGAGCACAGAGACACAGATCCAGAGATATAATCTACCCCATGGTACCCAATGAGGCTGTTCTTGTAAGGTGCCCAGATCATCTGAATGATTTTGCACTTTCATTCACCTTAGCAGGTAAAATGCCTCAGATTTGCATCTGATTTTTTAATCTAATAATGGAGGGTTGATGGTCTGAGTGTGCTGTATATTCTACTTTTACACAAGGAATCCCAAGCAACACAAGGACACAAGGGGAAGTAAAAGTACTTAATAGGAGTCAGTAAAAATGGGAAAAAACTTCGTTTTGTGTCCTTGATGCACTGAAGAATTTTTCCATTCATTGGGTCTGATCCAAAGTATAAGGACAACTCAGCTGGAGAGCTACTGTAGGACTTACAGGGCAGAAAAAGAGGTGGGAATTTATGACTCATAAGGCCAAAGACTTTGAACTTCTACTTCCCATCCAGAGTCACACTGGACATTTAGTTCTTTTCTCTTCTCACATGAATTGGTGAAAGCAGATGAGGAGTTCCTGAATAAGGATTCCAGTTCCTGCCTACCTGACCAGTGAAAGTGGTGGTGCAATGATGAGCCATAATAAAATTCAGTCTGCTACTGTGCCCTTGTAGTGAAAACATCCCTTTTTGGATGTATTGCCACACCTCTAAACTTTCTGAAACTTTAAGGTATAGCTTGGGACAATAAAAGGTCAGGAATTTGATTGTCCATTCTGTAAGGCCTAAACATAATTCTTTTGCAACAGTTTTCCAGTGAATACCATAATAAAAGCTAGTAAGACAATATACCCAACTGCCAGCTCTATAAATAAATATCTATCTAATAAAGCAGAGCAGGAAGGGCAACATGAGCCTCTGTATGTTTAGGTCAGTTGTATGCTTTTACATAAAATTTTAGTGATTCTAAGGGTAAAGATAGGAAGACACTACAGTGTTACCAGCAAGGAGGGTGTAAACTGCTGTCTCTACTTTAATCAATGTTATCCACAAATTCTCCAGGGAAATGCAATAACTATGAAAAGAAGATCAGAATTTAGCTTATTGTGCTTGCTAAAATTTTCAGACTCCTGCCTCTGCGTGTGCTGGTACAAGAAACACCACTATCAATTTATAGGAATGACTTATAATTTATCGAATGGTTGGAATGTCTCTTGTCTGGAACAGCTGCCCATTTTCCAACCTATTAATATTAAAAATGCAACCCATGGAAAGTGCTCAGTGTGACAGACCTGAGATAGATGCAGATTCATGATTTTTGTGTCCGCTGGTTTCTGCAAAGTTTATTGTCTTCATGTCAGTGAAGGAAGCAATTTGAATTGTGCTGTATATGTGTATTTTAATTATAAAGCATAAAACTATTGAATCATGATTCCCTGCCATATTACATGTGTGCATTGACATTTAGACAAGAAGTGCCTATGTAATTTCTGCAGCTGAGTGATCGACTTTTATATCCACTCTGCACTCTCTTTGGGTTATCCTGAAGGCAGGGTGTGCTAGAAAGCAATACCCCTGGGTATTTTTGATTCTTCTTTGCCTGTGATTATTGGTGAAGTGATGCTTTACTCCTCTGTAGGTAGTTTGGGCCCTTATTAAAAAATCAACAGCATGAGCCTGCTCTAGGATAAGCATCACTGCCATCACCGTGTTTCCCTTCCCACTTCATCCTGGACAGTGCTTACCTGTCACAGCAGAATATTGGCAGCTGTCTGCATCAATTAGTTAAAAGGGATAGGAGCAAAATCCATGTATTTTTTCTGTCCTTTACCTATGCTGGAGCAGTCATCATTCACTCCTACCCAGGAGATACTGCCCATGCCCACAGTCACAGGGTGTTAATTCCAGGCAGGAGGTAGAACAAGCAGTCTGGGAGATGCATGAGCAATATTTTTCCTGTATTGGAACTTTGTGTGCAGAAAAGAAGGAGATGACAGAGAGCTAATCTGAAACCCAAGAGGATGCCCTGCAGCGTGACATGTCAGCAGGATCCTTCTGCCTAACTGTGGCCAGCCCTACCACAGAAGTAGGCAATACAGGCATCACTGAGCATGTTGTTTTCTATTTCCCTGTGGATCTGGCCTAGCATCATCATTTCTCATTACAGAGCAATCTAAGGGACATAGGCTGCCATGGACACAAGCAAGACTTGAAATAGCATGAGGAAGCACAGGGAGACTGGTTTCTTTAATTGCAAAATGAAACGAAATTAGCTTCCTTTCCATGCTCTGGGTTTGACAGAGCAGCACACTAAGCTGAAACTTGCCTGGCTTGAATGCAGAATGCATGCCATATGTATGCTTGCCCAATCTGTTTTACAAAGTGATTTATTTCTGCTTTCTCTTTTCTTTTTTTTTTCCCCCTTTTCATTTTTTCCACTAGAAAGAAACACCACTTGCCAATGCTGCATTTTGGGCTGCAAGAAAAGGAAACCTGGCTCTCCTCCAGCTGCTGCTGAACAGTGGGCGAGTAGATGTGGACTGCAAAGACAGCGTATGCACACAATGCACCTACAGCCACAGCACTCATTTTGCATCACTTTCCATAGCCCACCGTGCACAGGGTGCAGTAGGGATCTAACATGAAACATATGAACGTCTTATGGTACTTCAGGATGATTTAAAACCTTCTCCTGTCAGTAATCAAGCTTGAAACCTAAGACAAAATAGTGTGATGATTTACATCAGTGGCAAGGGGTTAAGAATTTGCCAGTGCTAAAAAATGTGTCTTACACAGTTATTTGTGGTGCTGACATTAAAAACACAGATCCTAGCACCTCGGGCTTCTCTTTGCAAAAAAATGTCATTGTGGTAATAGATCACAGTGAAGAGTTGGCTCAGTTGAGCCCAGGTATTAATGATGAGCAGACCTTCTCATAATTAGAACAACTGTTGGCCTCCTAAATTCTTTCTCATCCAGTCAGTCTCTGGGCTGGGCACCCACATGAGGGCACAAGATTGCCAAGCAAGAGGAGCCCAGGCACTTGACAGATTTCATGGGAATTTCTTTACTGTAATTGACATGGGTTGAAATTAGTTTTGAGATTAGAAATGGGTTGATATCATAGATAATGAGTAGGTCTTTCTATTCTGCCTACAACATGGTGAGAGACTTGATTGTGCTAAGCTGTGTCAAACAGCAAGGGGAAAGGAGATTGAGAAGTTCCAGGTTTCTTTCGTTTGGCATTGGGACTGACTGACATGGAGTCATGCTGGTGTTGGCAAGGCTTAATGCCACTTCCAGCCTGAAACATGAACTTGCCGCAGCTTCTCTCACTTTGAATTCCTTCAAAGTGTAAGAGATTTTCTAAGCCCATTGACTTCAACCTATCTTTCCATTTTCATGTCATTTTTGCACCGTAGGCAAGTACTTGTCCTATAGTGCTTCTGCAGCTGATGCTATGACTGTCCTTCTGACAAGGCAGGGAAGGTTGTTCAGATGGAGGCTTGTAGTAAACAGGACAGAGATCAGTGTGAAAAAATAAAGTCGCTAGTGTTAATTTTTTCTCTAAAGAAGGGTAGCTTTGGACAAGAACTTTCACACTGCACTGCAGTAATAATTGTATCAGACATACACTTTTTCCAGGCTAAATTGTTTTTGTACAATTAAGACCATGTTTAGTTTTTGTAATTTTACCCATTCCTTTTTTAAATTGAGCTGTTGTATGTGAATGATTTTGAAGGATGTGTTTCATCCTTATGCATGTGGTTTCTGCATATTGTCCATACACTGCATACATATAATCCTACTTCATTCACTGGAAGTGACTTTATAGTGTACTGAGGGAGTTGAACACAGATTTCTGTACAGAAAGTTCTCTCTTACAATGTGAAGAGTCACTGAGTGAGTTTGCTCTTATTATTTGGATAGGGAATTAATGTTCAAATCAGCCAGCCCCTTCTCCTGACTATGACTCAGAATTCTAAGTGACTCAGCTGAGTCACTCAGCTCCTGTGTCTGAGGTTATTCTTCTGGAAATGATGCAAAGCACTTTGGGATTCTCTAATTTAAAAGAGAAACAAAAGCTGTTTAGAAACAAAACTCATTCTTTTTTTGTACTTGTTGCACTTATTTTGGGACAATAAGGCATCATAAGCTCCCTCCAGCTCTTTGGCAGAGATGCTGTCTCATGCAGACAGGCTGATTCATTGCTGTAGGTGTCTGTTGAAGGTACTGACTTGTTTTTCCTTACTCCCAGCTTGGCACAACAGCTCTGATGGTAGCATCTTACTATGGCCACATAGATTGTGTACGGGAATTGGTGTTGCAAGGAGCAGATATCAATCTGCAGAGAGAGGTAGGATTCAAACAGGGCTTGATTAAGTGACTGTTGGTTTGTTACAAAATAATAAGAGTGTTGTCTGCTGCTTGTTGCCAATTGTTTCTTTGTCACTTGCTGTATAGTGTATTTATAACACGTATAACAGGCTCTGTTCTGAGGACATCAGGGAATCAGATATCTGAATTCACAATAGAAAATCAGATGCCAGAGGTACATTTAAAATAATTCATCAAACATTTTCAGCATATCTGGTTGGTGAGGGTCAGTTACATCTGGGATGTAACCCCCCAGGGTTATGCCATTTATGTATTTGCAGATTTACTTTTTGGCACAACAATTTACAGATCTCTGGATGGGATAAATAATAAGAAGACCTTTACCTTTTGATTTGCAGCCTGGTCATTAAAATGGAGTGGATGCCATTGCTAACACAGGGATTATTTTTGACTCTGTATGTTTTGGAGTTTTTGCCCTTCAGTTTGAGCCAACTCATCTCTAGCAGTCACACAGCTTTAACACCCATACCCTTCCCTGCATCTCTGCTTGGCATTCAAGGCATGTCTTGCACCATGACATCAGTGCAGAAGGGACATCAGCAACTGATTTTTTTGGGAAATTGCCTTTCATTCATACTCCATGTAGACAGTTGTAAAGATTGCAGTTGCTCTGGTCTGCATGTTGGCTGCACAAAGATCAGAATTGCTCTGGGACAACCACTGGTTTTAAGAGAAGAGCAGTTTAAGGAGGGCATGAAGTTACATGGAATGGTGGCAGGTCGTGCAGGACAGCAGTGTGCTCATTGCTCCAACAGTACAAGCCAATGTTTCTTACTTTCCTTGGTTACCTGGAACCAGAGCATTAATCTCATGCTGACATCTGCAGGTTACTGAGTCAGTGAATGCCATGTTTGATGGTGTAGGTGTCTTTGCACTTACTGGCCTACACTTGCTCTAGCCATGATTGTCAGTGTCTTTCAGTGGGGTCCTGTTCTAACAAAACATGTATTTAAATATGTTCCTTCCCTTAGTTAAACATTGCTTGGAAAGAAGCAACAAAAGAAAAAGTTAAGAACAGTTTTATGGAACTGCTCTTGGTCATCACTCAGGAAATATTAATTCAACAAGCCAACAAAAAGAAAAACACTGGAAGCCTCCAAAATCACTCTGTTGCAGAAAGGAAGCAAAACAGATGAAGTTAAAGCACTAAAGACCAATGACACTGTTCTGCAACTAAGTGCAGTTGCTCCAACCAGTGCTCTTGTGCTCTGAAGTTGTTGTGAAGCTTGGGGAAGTAAAAGTCCCATAAATGTGCCCAGGAGGGCGGGCTCTGAACTGGTCTAAAAGGGGCCACATAATATTGTAAAGGCTTTGGGCACTGGAGTGAATTTCACATGTAGCTCCTATTTCCTGTACTTTCTACATGGGGTGAGAGAGCCCAAAGTCAAGAAAGAAAGCCTGTGCCTGCCTGCCTTCCTTCCTTCCTTCCTTCCTTCCTTCCTTCCTTCCTTCCTTCCTTCCTTCCTTCCTTCCTTCCTTCCTTCCTTCCTGCCTTCCTTCCTGCCTTCCTTCCTTCCTTCCTTCCTGCCTCTCTCCCTCCCTCCCTCCCTAATGTAAAATGCTGGACAGATTTTTCAATGCAATGGGAAGAAGACTGAGTTAAGATACCTGGTGTCCTCTGGAGTCTTCAAATTCATCATGTCTTTCCAGCTTGATATTCAAGTGATTAAGCTCAGTACTTTTTAATTTGAAATGTCTATACTTCAATCGAGTGTGTTATGTGTTTGTTATTATTTTAATCCATTTTTCCTTTACAGTCAGGTGCAACTTCTCTGTTCTTTGCTGCACAGCAAGGCCACAATGATGTAGTGAAGTTTCTCTTTTCATTTGGAGCCTCCACTGAATTTAAGAATAAAGTAAGATTATGGGTCTATTTTTGCATGCTTATGCAGTCTGACAATCAAGGCTAGGTTTTTTGTATTCATGTGAAACATGACAGGGCCATGTTAAGATGATGAAATTTTTTCACGTGAACATTTTTCGAGTAATATGAGTAATACAACATATTGTGAAATACTAACTTTGAACTAGGTTTTCCTACCTAGACTTCATGGCATAAGTTCATCAAGGTCACTTGATAGTGATATCAGTTTTTCCTCATAAGCCATCCTTCAATACAAGATCAAAGGGTCTTTTTGTACCTACCAGGTAGGATCCTGATTTAGGTGTTTGTGTACTCCAGTTGCATAGAACTTACATTTCATTTCATCAGTGTTGGGAGATTTCTGCATGCCACCATAGGATACATAAGAGTATAATGCCTTCAGTCCTCCCTAAATTCCCACTTTCCCATCTGGGACAAGAAGATGAAATGCACCTCAGGGCTTTTATTTCTCTGTTGAGGGAAGTCCTTTTCCAAAATCTTCTTAGAATAGCTAAAAGCACAGGTGGCAGGGCCTGGGTTCCTCACCCTTCGTGGGGTCAACAGCAGCCAGAGCAGCAGTTCATCACTGACAGCAGTACATCAACCCAGTTTCTTTGCCTAAGGCAGTACTAGCACCTCTGCTTTCAGCAAACGGAGAGGAAAGCAACAAATTTTCATTAAATATACTTGTCCTTGACATGCTGGATACATTTTGAAGCATTCCCATAATCTGAGGAGGAAGACACTTGTCAGTCACTTACCCTGGGATTCCTAGTGATGTCTTTGGACAAGCAATAGTTCTTTACACCACAGTAATCAATTTCTCAAGATATTTTAGTCTGTGCTTTGAATGATTCTCTCAATCCATACCTGCTTTCTCAATGCACACCTGCTTTCTCTCAATTCATATATGGAAATACAGGCTCTAAATTCTAAAGGAATTGGTGGAACATCAGAAACCCAGCTCCTTATACTCCAGGGGCTAAAAATCCTGATGTTTTGTGGCCAGAGTTCACACATGCCCATAGAGTAGGATTCTGATATCCCAGGGAGCTATGCTTGTGGTGAGCAACTCTCTGACCACAGCAGCAATCAGTAATAAAAACATGAATGAAATTGTAGCTGTTTAACACAACGGAGAGCAGCTGTGAAAGTTGGCAATGCGGAAGGTTGCAGTGTTAAATTCAACAGCTGTATCTTAAAGTGCTGGAAATTCTCATGTGGGACAAATTTATTGGGTAAGGTTGCACATTAAAATAAATGTTGCCTCTCTGACTTTTATTTCAGGGTATGGGTGGGGGTTAGCAAGATTCAGAGGGGTCATCTTCCCTTGCATTGAGCTGGCAAGTCAGAGGCTCAGTACCTGATTCTGTCTAGAGGGACAGTTGCATCTTTGCTCAATCTTTCCACAGCTTGTGAACTAGGAGTTTGTGAAGAGGCCAGGATTTGATCCTGGAGGTGAACAGCAGGCTTGGAATTGTCTGATTCTTCATGATGCATGCAAAATATATTGACGAGAAACACTAGGACAGATAAAAGAGGGCAAAGATCTAAATTATAAAATAATATTCCTGTATTCAGCTGCTCCAAATGGCTTCCATCTTTGGACAAATACAAGTTTGGGGGGACTGTTGCTCACCTTGAAACTTTAATTCCAGCCCCTCTTTTCTTGCCTGCCTCTGCTTCTGAAGCCAGACCTGCCTTGGCCAATATGCCAGTCCCAAGTATCTTTTAAGCTGTTGGTTTACCTTCCTCTCCAGGACACAGCTTTCTGTTATGTCCAGACAAGCTGGTTGAAAGATAACACCAGCTCCCAATGGATGTTACAAGGGAAACTGGCAGGTGATGTGCATGTGAGATGATTTTCCAGCAGCACCACCCAGCATGTGCCTGATCAGCTGGCACCAGTCAGGTGTAGTGCATGGACAGTCCACATCTTCCACTCAGTGTGGTTTTGTATCAGTTCTATCTTCTGATTTTATAATGTGGTATTTAATAATGTGTAATTTAATAATTCCATAGCTTGGAATAATTCCATGGTTCTGTTAGCAGGTGACCAAGGTGACACGTTCCTCCATCCCTCCCAAACCCCAGAAACAATATAATTGATAAAATACACCTTTTCAGGTTAGGGACAAAGCATTTTCTCACTAGGACACTTATCTGGGAGCAGCACTTGAAAATATATGGCTGATGCTGATTTTAAAGGCCAGTGCAAAATTAAGCCATTTGCAAAGAATATATATGCTTCTATTATAAGTTATGACTTGGATTTGGAATAAGCACACAAAATGAATGTATCCTAGAAAACAGAGACTTTAACTAAGGAAATGCAAAGCCCAACATCTTTTTCATGCACTTGTCTGTAAATTGTGATTACTACATTTGTTACTCATATATGAGAATTCTAGAGAACTACCTTAATATAGGCATGCAATTATTGTTAAGCCTTGTAACATTGCTATTTGCTATGGAAGGTGAAGTAAAACTATTCCATAATAGTGTAACAAAGAAATTAGCAATAAATACTGATGTTCTAAAGAAAATTAATGGTGCTATTGAAGGTTAATTATTGTATAATTATTATATACAATATTAGTCATTCATATTATTCTGCATTGTCCCAGTCTGTCATCCATAGAAATATTTCAAACTTTCTTCTTTTATTCTGATAGATGTGATAAGTATGTGAGTTCTTAAAAAACATAGTGGCACATTTTCCAAGGATTTCTGCAGGTTGAACAGTATGTCAGAGGCTGTTTTTCAGCAGGCAGTGATTGCAGAAGATCAGTTCTCCTCCTCTGTACCATATTTAAGAGATGGTAAAACAACATATAATTCTAAGCTACTTTCAGGTGGTGATGACAGAGAAAAGGGGTCAGCAAGTAGAGAGGGAAGTCCACACCACTTAGTGTGGTCTTGCCAAGTGCTGCTGTTCCAAGTACTTTCCCTGAACATCAGCAGCTGCTGTTACGTGCTGGCAGTGAGGAGAACAGGCTCTGGGGAGAGCAGAAAAATGGTTTTTCAGGGAAAGAATTGCAGAGGTAGCTGAGAAAAGCCCAGCTCCTATCTGAGCTGGAAATAATTGCAGTGCAGGATTAATAGAAGCTTCATTGTGTCAGGAAAACAGGATATGAGCAAAAAGTGAGCCCAAGGCAATGTGCTGTCTGTAAGAGGTTGCACAGTGGCCTCCTGCCCACTGCAGAAGGGGTGATAGCCCCAGGAGAGCCTCAGTGCTTGCTCACATGTCCAGCTCCTACTTGCTGCCCTGCTCAGAGTTTCCAAGAGGTTTGCCAGTACCAAAGACGCTGCTTCAGCTTTTCACTTATCTCAGCTGAAGCCAAAAAGGAAAGAGGTAATCACATGACTGAAAGGGATGTTAAAACTCTTTCATTTACTTTTTTTTTATCCCCCACAACTTCTCTGCTTTCCCTATGGTCTGTAAAACATTGGGGTCTTCAGCTAGAGCTTGCTGGAGTAAAGTGTAAGAGAAAACCAGATGGAAGCTTAATAGAGGCAAGAGGGGGACTGAGTTTTCTCCTACTAATAAACAGTAGACCTTCACCCTGTTTGACAATTCCTTAATTTAAGTAAGTGCTGTCTTATGGTCAGTAGAAAAATTTCCTGCTGCCAGCTTCCCTTTCTTACAGAAAGATATATATCTGATTTTTCACAGTGATGAAAAACTTAGAGCATGCAGAGGAATCCAAATCCCTTCTGTTGAATGTATTCAGCTTCATATATCAGACAGACAGTAGAGCAGGCCTTACAGCTTGTTGTCTTCCTGATCAGGGACCAGATCTTTGAGCCCAGGAATAGTTACCCAGTTCTGTCTGCCACAGTAAATACTTGATCCAGAGTGAACAGATGGAATTGGGGACCATCAGTGCTGCTCTTCTAACCCTGGACTCTGATCAAACTGATCTAGGAAAACTTGGTCACCTTTGTCTGAAAAGTCCAAATGATGTATTATGGAATTGTGTTACTCTCTCAAAAAAAAAGTATTTGTCTAAAATTGTTCACTGGGTTGAACCAAACACTTGGTCAGGAACCCGTTTTTGAATTAATTAGATGTCTTGAGAGAGTGTTGCCATTCTTAAACCCCAAGAAGTCACATCTCCCAAGGTGTTGGGCTCCAGCTCTGGCGTGCCAACTGCTGTTAGTTTTGCAGGCCTGCCTTTCATTTGGGACCTGTCATTTGATTCCCTACAAAAATTATGATAATAACCAAGCAATCTTCTAAAAATAATAGGAGTTTGTGGAGAACACAAGAATTGTAGAAAACAAAAGCCAGACCTTAGAGCAATAAACAAACTTTTCCTGTATGCAACTGAACATGTCTATTTACCCTCCATACAGGGAACTTTCATAGTTTTAAGCTTCCTAAAACTTTTCCTTCCCTGTCTTTCCACAGAGGACTTTCAGTTTGGATAACATAGTTTCTTTTCTTAATTCATCAAGCTTTCTCTCTCAACATTGTTCAGAGAAAAAGTCCTTAAAAATTTCTCTCTCTTTTTTTTGATAGTTCTTTGATCTGGTAAGTCATCACTTGAGCAAAGTGGCTTTCACCTGGTTGGGAAGAGGAAACAGGTTTCATGAAGCTATTAGCCTTTCCATTGTCTTTTAAGTGCGTATAAGGTTTTTTAATCCAAGGACGATTGTGATTGCTTTTGTGTTTTGTTCCAGCAGTTCCCATAAAATTACAGTAGTTTAAATTGGCAGGAAAGTCCAATTTCTCAGAAAGGAAACTTAATTCCACTGACCTGATTACACACTGTATTTACTCAAATAGTCCAGAATTGATTCTTAGACTGCCACACAATAGCCTCACATCTCTGGCTTTGCTTAAACCCAAGCCTTCTTTTCTTTCCAATGTTGTAGGCAAGAAGGGCGAATATGAGGTTTTGGGGTTCGGTATAAATAGGGCCTGTGGGTTAGTTCAGTCATGTCAGAGCTTGAGTTTTCACAAGGATATTACAGCCATGAAATTGCACCATTGATTAATAAATTTGATTGCCACTTCTCATTATAAAAGATCAATTTGGCCACTCCAGCTGTAACTTCCTTTGTGGGTATCTGTCTATGTGGAAAATTTCAGACAACTTTGGAGTTGTTTCAGAGAACAAGTCTAGGCCAAAGCACAGTCTTGTGTCCACATCAATAATAGCTCTAGAAACCATTTACCTGAAATACTTTAGATAGCTTATCTTGTGGAGGAGAGACTTGAGACTGGGAGAAGGCAGGGGAGAGAGAAGACCAGTGGTGGGGATATTTTGGGATGTTCATCATCTTTGCATGATGGCATGGTGCCATCCCAGGCAGAAGATAAGAACTTCCTCTCCACAACTGTGTCTGAAGTACTGGTAATTTTTGAGTGGGGCACAGCACTTAAGATGGCAAGACGCACGTTTGCTGCCTCAGTTTTTTCAGCTGGTTTGGAGTCAATCACCAGTGACACTGAGGTGTTTCCCTTCTTAGCTGGCTCCCAAGAGAATGTTTCTACAAGCAGGGATTGATGCATGTGCCTAGGTCTCCCTTTAGTGGTGATGTGCAGCAACTCTAACTGCCTGGGACTGATCCTACCTGCAGGGATCACTTCTCAAACAGAAGTAATGGCCCTTTCACTGGTGGTTGTGCCTTTGGTCGGACTTACACTTCCACAGTCAGCTAGCACACCTTAAAATCCTTCCTCTCCACTCAGCTTCAGGCCAACAATCCGCCAAGGAGAGGCAGGACAAAACAGGGCCCAAGGTACTGGCCAAAGAAGAGCAGATGATCAATAGTCTCTGGAGCAGTAGAAAGGTGTGCTGTCTTCCCACCGGTGGAAGAGTTCAGCAGGCATGAGGAATTTGGCTGTAAAAGGAAGAGATATGGAGGAGCTTGGAGTTGTGAAAGAAATAAACCTTCTAATGGCAAGTCAAAAGATGAGGAATGAAAAACAGAATTTTCTTAGTTCCTTTCCCTCCCTAAAAAACTCAGGAGAAAAATGTATGTAGTGACTGAGCCAAGCTGAAAGATTTACATGTCAACACTTGGCATGTAAGTTATGAAAGATTCAGTAGCTACTCATTACAGAACTGCTGTGAGCCAAATTCTGAAAAGTCTTAAAATTTGGCTCTTTTTTTTAATGGTGATGTTCAGCCCAGCACCTGACGTCTCACCTGACTGTACCCATTCTTTGCTTTTTCACAGGATGGAGGCACAGCTCTCCTGGCTGCCTGTCAGTACGGGCATGCAAAAGTAGTGGAAACTCTGCTGAAGCACGGCGCCAACATTCATGATCAACTCTATGTGAGTTATTTGACACACACAATATTGACAATGGTGGTGGTGGAACAAATGTGCTGTTGCTTGGACAACAGCAGACACCCTGGCTCCAGCACAGACAGGCATTTGCCAAACACTGCATTTTTGTAGTACTCTGTTCCTCTAAGATGTGGATTTTGTTAACTGTCTGCTTTTTATGATGCTGAGAGAAGTAGCACAAAATCAGAAAAAATTCTTTGGCTGCCTTTTGGTTCAGAATCTGTATGGAGGATATGTACCAAATCTAGAACAGACTTGAGCTCCCATTAGCCTTGCAGGGAAGAGCATGTCATGTTCTACCACGATTTGCACAAGAATGAATAGCTCTAGAGCCTCTGAAGTACTTTAGTTTTCTGCCAGAAAGAATAGCAAAAATCAAAACCTTTAAATTACTTCAAAGTGTTTTGTTGTTTTCTTTTTCTTTTTTTTTTTTTAATATCATAAAATTATGTTATTTGGTATTTATGAATCTCCAGTTTGTCAGTGTTTTGGGCAAAGTGAGGTTAAAATGGCTGAATTGATGTTGTTTAGTTGACTTTTCAGAAAGTTGGATTGAACCAATGAAGCTCTGGGTTTAATTTACTCTAACAGAGACACAGATAAGTTGAGCTTTTCGGCATTCAACAGAAATGAGTAGCAGACTTTGCCTCTGCTTCCCACCCCTCTTTCCTACCCCAGGGCACTCAAGACTGACAAAGAGGAAGTTGTTTCTCTGAGATATATGATTTTTTTCAGCTGTTTCCATTGGCTTTGGATCTGCAGGATGCTGTTGCGCTCCTGGTTCCTACTGGTTTGCGGGGGAGCTGAGAGATCCCCTGGAGTTGGTGACTGCAGAAGTCATAGGGGGATCCCCACCTCAACGCTGAAAGTTGTTCCACCCTTGCTGTTGTGCAAATAGGAATTGTCATTCTGATCTGAGGGCAGTGATTCATCCCTCTGCAGGGTAATCCCAGGGGCTGCCACTCAGTTTAAAAATAGCTATGCTGCCACACCTGCAGACTCTTACCCAGAGGTCAAGGCAGTAAAATAACTTCCTTGTTGTCTCTCCTGGAAATGAGCAATATTTGCAATTGGATTTTAAAATGCACTTTTGTTGCTCACAGACATTGGGCAAAGCCAGTCAGAAACAGTTGCGTAATAAAATAAGAATACAGTCTCTTGAAAAAAAATGTTGCCTAAGCTCTTTTTGTGGGCCAAGTTGCATTTGTTAAGTGGTACCTGGATGGCAGTATCACTGGCAGCTAAATGAGAGGGATTTTGAGCATACATTAGAATACTCCTCCCAAAACCATCAAGATAATGTTTTAGTCTTAAATTGACTCATGTGAGAGGTCAGGAGAGCAAGAGACAAAAGAATACCCTAATGAAATAATATTTCTTGCTGAAATGCGTTATAGCCTCAAAACAGCATTTTCATTACAGCATCAATTCAAATCAAATAGGTATCCATGAATGCAAGGTTCTCCATCTTGATTGATCCTACAATAAAGAGCTTTTTTAATATTACGCAACCTTGTTTACTTTCTAAATTGAAGTATTCTCTGTCTCTGGAGGAAGTCTGCAAAGGCTCTGGTACTGCCAGGTCTTTTCATTTACTCACACAGCAACCAGAGAAAACAGCCCATCAGAGGGCCCAGGGACAGGCATTAATAGTTCCAGCAGACACCTCTTTTGTTTACCAGGACATTTGTCTTGAAATCACTGTCAAACATCCTAAATTCAGTCCCTGGGGCCCTATATTCAGGTCATGCTTTCATCAAGTCTGTGCTGAGTTTTTCAGTTAGCGGAGTAGCTGAGCTGACAACAGCATTTAGTCCCAACATGGTGGTATGCAAACAAGGTGAACAGCAGGCTTTCACTAAAATGCTCTGTATTTTGTGATATGCACCTGCCTGAGCTGGAATGAGAGGTGTATTTGCACATCTGAGATGCAGTAAAATGGTTAATTCCTGTCTCTGTTTAAATGAAAAGATTCTCGCCTGCTGGGAAAACTTGTCCCAGCACATCCTGTGCTTAGTGCTGTGGATGTAGGATGGGCAAACACCTGTCCCACCCTCAATACAGATTTCTACTTAGAGTTGGTTAGATGGATTATAATGCTGTTTGAAAGCGTTCCATCAAAAACACTTAATGAAATACGACTTTTAATTTTTTTTCCTGTGGAAGGGGTTTCTCTGAAGTAAAATTCTGAGAACATCTGCACATGAAAGACACGTCAACAAAAAATAAAACCCTGTATTTGTTCACAATCTGGTTTTTCACAAGCTTTTTGCAGGAAAAATCTGTTTTCTGATATAGCTATGAAATACTTCTAGATTGTTGTATGTTACAGGTGAAGTCTATTCTACAAGATGTGCCAGAGCAGAAGCATGGTGGTTTCTGGGGTGGCACAGCAGTATGGCACAGCCATACTCCTTCAGCCTCAAGGACAGACTCCAGTGCTGGGGTTTGCAATCTTACAAAGTACCTGACATGTTTCCATCGTGTATCCATGTAGCAGAACACTTCTGCATGAACATACAAAAGCTAAATGAACCTATATAGCTGTACAGGAACTAATTTCCCGTTCTGTGGCTCAATGCCTCAATGAACTAGACTCTTAGTATTCCAGACACAGGATTTAATGCTGGATTTGATATATGACAGGAGCCAGTATTTGTGCATACTGAGTGAAAATGTTGCCACAGTTTATTATGAATTAGACTTTCCATTTTGGTAGTTATTTCTTGAGCATGGCTGTATATCTGCTGTTACAAAGCCTAATGACTAAAGACTGAGAGCTTAATTCTGTTTGATTTTTTTTGTGTGGAAAAATGGCATCCCTTCAACCCAGTGTAAGACATACGTGTTTGTTCTTAGGATGGAGCTTCTGCAATTTTCCTGGCAGCACAAGGAGGATATCTGGATGTCATCCGATTGCTTCTCTCTTCAGGAGCAAAGGTTAACCAGCCACGACAGGTATGATCAATACTTCAGGGTTGGTTTCTAATTTTATAGTTAAGAAAATTAACACTGGAATTTTCTCCAGGCATTAGGTTCCTGTAGAGGTGTTTCATTGGAAAGCAATTTGTGTCTGTGCCAACATTCTGTGTTTTAGTTCAGATTAGTAATATGATTTTGAAGTCAATACCTCTGTCATTTCTGAAAGAACTGAAACTGAAAGCTCTGCTCTAGATCTACACTTTACACCCTATGAGCCAACATCCCTGGAGGTATTTAAAAGATGTGTAGATCTGGCATGTGGCACTTGGTTTAGTGGTGGACTTGACAGTGCTGGGTTAGTGGGTGGACTCAGAGGTCTTTTCCATGATTCTTGAGCAGACCAAACCTCTGACTGCTCCTTTAAACGGGTTTGAACCACATGTATGTTTGTGTCAGGCACCAAACTAAATCAAAATAAAATCCTCCAGCTGCATGGAATGTTGATGTAAGGACCTTGCATTACCTCTTTCAATGACCAATCTGTTTATGTTGTACCACATTACTTCTGAAGGTCTACATAGCCTACAACACCCCTGAGTTCTTTTGAAAATTGTTTGAAAAGCTTTTGAAAATCCGGGAGCTCTAAGAGGAGGCAGTACTAAATTCCATTTTTTGAAATCTCCAGGCCTTCAGATGTGGCTTTGGTGTCAAAGTTTATCTTTTACAAATGCTTTTATTTTTAGTTTTACTTTTGTTTATTTGTTTGCTTTACTTTGTGTCATTCCTGTGCACTGAAATTCAAGCATGAGTGCTGCCTTCATCTCTGGAAGTTCTTGAGACATAAGGAAAGCTTTTCTCCCCATTTCCAACTAGTCAGTCTAGTGGGCCTGATGTTGCAAATACATACAACCGGTGGCAGCTGTAAGCATGAAATTAGCTCCTTGCAAGCAGTAGGGCTGCTGTTTGATCATTAAATGGGAAGTGTGTGAGCAAGATTTGTGGCTGGTTCTGAGATCCCTGCTAGGGGGTTAGGGGCTGGATCCACTGTGATGCCTTTTCTTGCATTTTCTCTGAACACGGGGCTCACCTTTGACAATGTTGTTGCCTCTCCACAGTTTGTCAAAGCCAAGGTGCAGCTTTAATGTGCCTCTTCAAATGGGACAAGTGTTTGTTATAAAAATAGTGATTTTAAAATGTAATATTCATGATTTCTGCTCCCATTGGTTGTCTATGTTTCCTGGAAAGTACCAGCACCCATCATAAACAGCCACAAAAATGACAGAAAACCCCCCAGTCTCAGAGCTGAAAGTTTCAGCAGCAACTGGAATACCTCTTAGTAGTTAATGGCTGGTGAAAAGCTAAATCACTCTACTGGAGCACCTGACTGTGTAACTGATCTTCAGTAATAATAATAATAATCATCATCCCCATCATCATCAATGTGATGACTTAAGTTTTAGCTTTCATATTTCCAGATTCTGTGCTGCATTAGTATAGAACTCTGAACTTCTTATAAAGCATCAACTGGATGCTGGAGTTAGGTAAGGGTGCAAGAGGCTTTCTAGATTTTAAACTCACTGTGGAATTGGTAAGCATACGTGGTATATAGAGAGACATGTATGAAAGCTCTCTTGCTTTGCAAAGAAAAGTGTTTCTTAATTGTTTACCTGTTTCTTGACTAAAATCAGTGCCTAAACAGCCAGAGGTGGAGTTGCACAGCTAGCTTTACACACTGCACATAGAAATGTCTGGTTAGAGATGGAGCTTCTCAGGAATCTCTACCTGCTTTGAGAGACCCTTGCCTGTGGTCTGCTGAAACCCTGCAGGCAAGGTAGCTGTCCTGGGTCTTCACTGCACATTTGAAATTGATGGGATAAGGTCTTGTCCTTGTAATTAGTCATGCATGTCAGCCAGGTGGCTGTGATCACTGACGGCTGCAAGTGAAAAAGCAGCAGGCAAGAGCAAATGAGTGAGAAAAGTCTAATAACAGTGGACAACGTAGCATGAGACAAGCTCTGCCAGGTATTTTCAGTATTTCCTTTCATCTGCACCAAAAGCCTGACAAATCACAGCCTGGCAACAGACACTGATCTATATATTTCTGCTGAATGTGTAGGTCTGTGTGCACTATTAGCTGTGGTGTAAAGAAAGAGGATTAGTATTTTAAATGCCTTAACTGAAACAGTTTTCCTGCTGCCTCTAGCCGCACCTCTGAGCACCAGAGCTGTGCTGGCAGTTATCACCTGGATTGATGCATTAGCTGATCCCAGAATGCCTAAAAAAAAAATAAAAATAAAACAAAACTTTGAAAAAACCTTTAAAAATGTTAAAAACTGTTAATTAAGTCTAAAGTTTCAGTGTAGAAGGAGAGACCAAGGTATGCATTAATGCCTTTTGAGAAAGTCAAAATAGAGTTGGGGAGATTTAGCTCTGGCTGAACCCTGTTGCCATTAAAACTGCATTCTGCTATCTGTAGTTACAATGCAGCTAATTCTTTCTGACACTATTTTTTTAGCTCTCTAATCCAATTTCTACAGCACAATGTTTCATGAGGCATTTTTAAATCTTATTTGAGGCAAAGACTTGTCTCTGTGTGAATGTTCCTCCTGGCTCCTCTGTTTCATCTCCAGCAGGACAGACCTTCTTTGCTTGAGGGTACCTCCGATCCCTGCTAAGATTATGCCTGGATAAGTGCATGGCATTTGTATTTGGGCCCACTGTAATCCGAAACATTTCCTTAACAAATGGAACATTTTTACTGTTTAATTAGTCAAGTAATGGTTGGATGGACTTCAGTCTCTTTCTTACTAACAAATGGATTTGTACTTTGTTAGAAGGTGCTATGTTGGTCATGAGGAATGTAGCTCTAGAAGGGGCAGTTTCAATGCCAGACAACTCTCACTCTCATTTACAAGCTACACTGCTCTCACTGTGATAGAAAACTTTTCCAGGCAATGTTACCTCAAATACAGGGCTACAGAGTGCCAGGTGTGAGTTCATCTTCTCCTTCCTCATGATGTCCAAGTTTTCCTCCATATCTTGCAAATTTGGTGGCTTAATCCACAGACTTGCACACATTTGTCTGCCTTCTATGTCTCCTCATGCTACTTTAGTAGATACCAGTTCCCCCTCAGTCTGGTGTCCCATCTCCCATCCCATGGGGTATTTCTGACAATTTGGATGGTTCTGGCTGTCCATGTGCAAACCCTTCAGCTCATCTCTCACAAGACCAAATAGTGAAGCTTTCTGGAAAGTTTCAACCTTGGCAATGTCCTTTCTCTTGGGTTGTAATTGTCTTCTGCTCTTGCCAATATTGAAGAGCTGGGCAGGAATTCTTTTGTCATCTTTTTGTCTAGACAGAGCTGGGGGCAGTGTCTGAAGCCTGCTACAGGAGATGTTTCTATGCTTCTTCAACTTACAAAACAAAGCTGTAAGATTCTTTGCCAATGCTGTTTTGGCAGTCTGTGTCACAACAGGCTTTATTCTGGCTGGCTAAGCAGATTCAAAACAATCTGAAAATTAACGACTTTTTTCTTAGCACATGATATGCAATTACATATACATGTAAGCCAGTAAATCTATATAGAGTGCACTTCAGCAAGCAACCAATTTGCTATTGGCAAGTTAGGTGTAGTAGTGCAAGTAGACTAATGGGCAGAGCAGTGGAGGAGATGACACAGAGTAGCTTGAGAGTAGGGGTTGTCTGCCCTTCAAAATGCATACTGGATATTTAAGGGATCTTTCACCCCAATCTGGCCTTTTCTAAAACTTCAAGCCATAAGCAAAAGTTGAGATTCAAAGGTGCAAGATGAAGTCATTAGTTAATGGATAAGAGAAAGAGCATTAATAATTTCAGTCAGAGTATATTTGGAACTTCTGGCTGCTGGATAGAATAAAGTGTTGTCCGTATACACTAGCTTGTAACCAAATGTGGCAAAAAGAACAACTTACAAACATATGGGATATTAAAAATTATTCTAGGAATGTGGTGATCTGCAGTCTGCTGGGTCCCTGGGCAGAGGGACAAGGAAAGGAGAGTAGCTTCTGAACTGCATCTTTCCCTGTTCTCATTTCTTCCTGTCTCATGGCCAAGCCTTAATATCTGTTTACACATGAATTCTCATGTGACCTCTTAGTAAAATGTAGTATCTGCTTTGTAGCTTTCACCAATATGAAAATGGACAGAAAACTCATCTACTCCATATAAATATCATAGATATTTGCATAAACCTGAGTGCTAGATGCTGTTTGCTTAAGAGAAAGAAGCTGGCCATTGTCAGTGTGAGCCCATCATTATCTTCACTATCTTTCTTCTCTTCAAGCTAAGTCCTTCAATACAGCCACTCTTCCTCATAATGTACTGTTGTCTCTATCCTATAGCTGAGGTGCTGAGGATAATGTCTGACAGCAATACTATTAATGACAATTAATGGTAGCAGTGATATTACCCAACATTTCTATTTCCTTTTGCTCCTCCTCATTTATACCTGAAAATAGGGATTTTTCCTACAAACCTCACTGTGAGTAAGCAAAAGCTGCTTTGGTTCCTATGCTGAGCTTGTGTTTTCATTGCTTGTATGAATCCACAAGCATGGGTTTGTACAGCATTGCTTCATCATGCAGATTAAATTATGTAGGCTGCTCTCAGATATTTTCCAAGTTTTACAGGCTTTTTAAATGCACCTATTGCTATTTTCTAGAGCCCTCTGGTGGGGAGAGATTAGAAAAATATGAAGAGTCAGATTACTGGTAGGGAAAACACTAAAATAAATAAATTGGAGAGGGACAGCTTTTGACGTCAAACTAACATCACATACTCTGTACGCAACACATCTTTTTTTATTTTTTAATCACAAAGAACACTCATATTAACAGGATATATACCAGAGTGAGTTCAGTCACTAATTTCAGTGAGTTAATTTATTGAGGGGTGGGCAAAGATGTTCCTCACAATTTGAGAATGCTGAAGATCTCAGGGTGTGCATTTGTTCCTTTTCAGAATCAGAAAAAGGGAATTATTATATCAAAGAAATAACTTTTCTGTTTCTTTCAAAGGATTAATTCATTAGTCCATGGAAAACAGAGAACTGATTCAACAATGGTTTTCTGGGTTGCATGAGCAAGTCATAGGAATCTTCAGCTGGCACTGGGAAACAAGACTATTTCTTTGATCAAGGTGGCAATATCTTATTTAATGTAAAAATTTGATTTCTCCTGAAACTTCTCATTAAGGTTGTTTTTGAAGTCTCAGTTTAGTTTGTCTTCCTCTTTCCAGCCAAGCCTTCAGGCTGCAGAGGGTGGTGAGGGGAACTGGCAAGCCCTAAAGGCAGAAGCAGGCACCCTGCTTTGTGGGGCCTCACTTCTGTGTTAAAATCCACACAGGCAAAGCCTTTTTTAAAGGCTCATGAGAATCAGTTTGGCACCACATAACTGCTGGGGTCTCCTGCAGCCTGGAGAATCAGGCCATTTAGGGGAAAGAAAAAAAAAAAAAAGAGGAAAAGACACAAAACTAAATTCTACTTGCAGTCAGAAATGGTTCTAGTGCTTCAACTCACTTTTGC
The DNA here is from genome assembly GCF_009819885.2 of Catharus ustulatus. Taxonomy (NCBI): domain Eukaryota; kingdom Metazoa; phylum Chordata; class Aves; order Passeriformes; family Turdidae; genus Catharus; species Catharus ustulatus. The sequence continues at coordinate 112,670,424 of NC_046221.1, read as the reverse complement.
CTTTGGGAGGGAAATCCATTACACAGTTTAGCTTACTCTGAATGTGTAATTTCTGATGTTTTGTGCTCAAATAATGATTGCATAGGACTTTTCCAAAGTAGATAGTTTCATGCTGGATTCTTTGGTAATTGTCTTGTTTTTCAGTGGAGTTTTGAAGATGCAGATTCTGCACAGCTCTAGAATCTGCCTGTGCATGCTGAGGTTTGTCTGTATCCACTGTCCCATGTAATCACCTAGAGTTCAAAGTACGCAGGATACCTTTAGGCCTTATGTTTCAAACATCCCTGCATATTTTAGGCATGGCTGATGCCTTACTGGGCTCTAATTTCACAAAGCAATGCACATTTCTGGTAAGCTATGTAAGAGAAGGCAGTAAAGGGGGCTCAACTCCACAGACTTGAGCAATTCTAATTTGATACACCAACCTACCACATGGATTTAGACACAGCTTTGCATTTGACCCCCTGTAGGATTTGATTGAATAATTGAAGTACAATTTCAGCAGATAAGGGCAGCAAAATATCTGAGGGCAAAAAACACTGAAGTGAAGCCATCAGCAGTCATATTTTGTTTGCAGGATGGGACAGCTCCCTTGTGGATTGCCTCGCAGATGGGTCACAGCGAAGTGGTGCGAGTGATGCTGCTCCGGGGAGCGGAGCGAGACGCCGCGCGGGATGTGAGTAGCACTTCCTCCTGCACTCTGTCTGCAGCTTAATGCCTCATTTGGGAGGCTGTAAGTCTAGATGGAGGCTTGGTACCTCCAGAGTCCATCCTGTTTGTCAGGTAGCAAAGTGCCACCACAGGTATTCTTTTCCCTCTTCTGTCTGGGACAGCTTCCTGGAGGGACCTTCTGGAATAAGGGAATGGAAATGTCCACATAGTTGAGAAGCAAAGATGGTATATGGTGTCACTGGTTCATGTTATCCTGAAGTTTTCACCCACCAGGGGAACAATCCTTCAGGCACCCTAAAACCAGCAGCACATGCTGTGGAGGTGCCCCCTCAAAGGTGATAAGCAGAGGAGACTCTCCTCGCAGATGCATGGGAAAGCTGACATTTCCCTCCAGCTTTTTCTTCCCCTACAGCTTCCCCTGCAAGAGGAATGCAGGCAAGGCATTTATGTCATTCCTCTTTTTTTTAAAGGATGGTACAACTGCTTTACTGAAGGCTGCTATTAAAGGCTATAACAATGTGATAGAAGAGTTGCTGAAATTCTCTCCCACGCTTGGCCTGCTGAAGGTTAGTACTGAAACACAGAGATTTTTTAGGCAGAACACAAGAAGACAAAGGATTTGATGAAAGACCTGACATTTATCTACTCTAGTGGAAGATGACAGGAGTTTAAGCAAAAAAAAAAGTCAAGACAAAAATGAAATTATCTTTTTTAGCTTTAATGCCACTCACAAATCTTTTTGAACAAAGCTGTGAATTTAATTCTTAGAATGAGGAAGCACATTGTGTCATAGATGAAATTCTGCTTTTTGTCACTTGATTTTATTTCTACTGTAAGTAGATTACTCTTGACTGTACAGTTTTAACATTATACCCAGTCTTCTATTGCATTTAGTCAGCAAAATAGTGCCCTAAAAGATCTGTTGTGAGCATATTCTCTACTCAATTTTGTTTTCCTCTGATTTAATTACGTGACTTGAAAAATAACAGCCATTTGGAAGCTGCTTTCTTATGAGAGATCTAATTTTATGTGTCCATAAATCACGTTCTTTGATGGCTTCTGTGCATGCAAATGACTGGCAAAGTTAATGTACTTAAAAATGTGGGTGGCATAAACTTAGTTATTAATTTTGAGTATGAAATAGCTTCCACATGTATTTCAACTGTCTGTTTGCAACCACAGACAAAAGGCCAGCCATAAAAACCAACACGAATCAGCTGCCTGACACTGAGGCCATTAATCAGAGAGAGAAGATAAAATGCACAGATGGCTTCCATTACTGCTTGTGCTTCTGTTTCACTTGTTAATGACAGATTTTGCCAGGCAGAAACAAGTGCTGTGTTCATGTCACCTCTGATCCATTGACTAGAGTGATTAATGGAAATACTGCTGTGGTAAAGTGAACTTGACGCTCATTTTTATTAAAGCATTTAAAATTACCTCCTTCACATCCCACTAGGCTGCCAGCACCCTAAACCAGACCCTATACCTTTGATAACCTAATGTCTTCCATGTTACTTCTTTCTCGCTCGTAGGTCTGTTCTTTGCAAGCATTTGTGTTTCACTGCCCTTTGCTTTTCTTCCCATGCATGGTACAAACACCTCCACTGGCATTTCCTAGAATGGGACCTCTGCTCTCCATGCAGCTGTCCTGAGTGGCAACGTAAGGACAGTGGCACTGCTCCTGGAGGCAGGAGCAGATCCATGCCTGAGGAACAAGGTAGGTCCTGGCACACCATCCTCCCAGGCATGTGTGACATCAGGGTGGGGGCAGCCCATGTTTCTGTGTAGAATTCTGGGCACTGCTAATACAGAAAAAAAAAAAAAAAAAAAGAAAAGAAAAAAAAGTCTCAAATTACACTCATTTTTCCCACATCTTGCATAGCTCTGCTAGTTTTTTAATTAGTTTTGCATTGTTTTGATAACAACAATTTTTCTATGGAAAACTTACCACAGTTTTATCCTATGTAGTGTTTTATCACATGTGTGATAATTTCTGTGGTTATGTCTTCTTCTGACACGCTTCTGAACAATTTGCTGCTAGGGTTTGATATGAATTTTTACAGCTGTAAATGAATGGTCTGGCACTGACTTCTACTTTATGACTGGGTGAGTGAAAGTTTCTAAAACAAGTAATCCAGCACATATCTTTCAAATATTTTGGTCATTTAATACAAAATCTGTGGCTGTTAATTTCTGCATCATTCCACTTGATGGCAGCACAGTTAATGCCACTCACACAGTAGTCTCTGTTAATAGACGTTTTGGGTTTATACTAAAATTCTACATATATACTGAAATTCTACAAGATTATTCTGCTACTGATAATGATCTGCAGCAGCAGGGTGTGCTGTAGAAGAAAGTGTGTGGATGAAACTTCTTCTACTGATTTTTTTTTTCTTTTTATTCTTTATTTTTTGGGGGGTGAACAACATGCCATTTGGCACGACAGAGTATATTTGCAAGACAGAATTACTGATTTTCAGAAGCACCTTCATCATAAATACTTTGTGTTACCAAGACTGCATCCAATAAATAAAAAATAAAAAAACAAACTCATTCTGTTACCAACCTTCCAGAATAACACTATTTCATAGCAATTTAAGTAGTCCCTTGGAGTTGTTTTATGAGCATTAGTACATAAGAGCCTGCCTCCTCTCCTCCAAAAAATCAGCAGCTATGCTCTCCTTTACTTCTGTGGCAGAAGCATAGGGAGCACAAGGGCATTTAGCCTAGACAGTCAGCACAAAATAAGCTGTCACTCAAATTCCATTCTGGGATTGTTTTGAAGATTAAAATGAGACTTGAACACTGAAAGATGGTTTCCTAAGATATCTTCAGCAGTGGTGGAGACAGCACTAGGAAAAACCCACATCATTATAATGACCAGTATGATCTTCTGTAGAGTGTAATGCTTTCAACCATGATTGGGAAATACTCATTCATTTCTGCTAACCTCAAGGGTTTTTTGTTTCAGGCAAATGAATTGCCGGCAGAACTAACAAAAAATGAACGCATCCTCCGACTCCTCCGCGCAAAGGAAAAGCAAAGGAAAAGTTAATGCGGCCCTATGGCAGATGCAGTGTGACAGAGATGTGCCCTGACCACAAGTAGCATGACAGTAATCCTAGGTTGGAATGGTTTGCAGAACTGATCAGCCTGTCCAGTAGACGCTCCCTGAACGCACCAGGCCCTTGCCACAGGGTCAACATGAGCTGGCACCTCTGCCTGGCATCACTGAACGTGGGACCATGACAAGAGCAGGGGGTGGCCCAGGAGCTGCATTTGCACTGCAGCCCTGCCTGTCCCCCATGCATCCCAGCACAGGCACCCCTGCTGCTTCAGGCACGCACCCCCTGCTGTCATGGCCACAGACCCATGACAGTGTGGGTAGGGAGCACTCAGCCCTTGCACCAGAAGGATACCTGGACCTTGCAGCTGTTTGGATTCAGCTGTTCATGGAGCAGCCCTGTGATGCCCCTGCCCTCCCTTCACTGACAGTGACCATTTCTCTCTACCTCCAAGTGCCATGTGAGACTAGAGGTGAGATGCCACCTGAGCCATCACAACAGCAAAAGTTCTCCTGTCAGCCCAGGGCTGAGGTAACATTTTTGCTGCTACATGAAGCTCCGTAAAAATGATCAAGAGTACTACAAATGATGCCAAAAGCTACCAACCAAACAAGAAGCAAAGGGATGTCTTCTCAATTGCAGCATCTTGATCTGCCAGTCTGTCCAGCAACAGAAACACAACAGAGCAGTTGATTTTGCGATGCCTACACAGCTTATGGGGATCCTTCCCCAACCTTGTGTGCATTTTTGTGAGTAGAAGAGGACTGGTTGCTGAGCAAACCAACCATGCCTAAAAGGGCATTTTTCCACAGGTGCAAGTACATCAGAAACTCAGCTGTCAGGCACAACAAACTGCACAGATGCTACACAAGTGGTATTTGTATGTTCTGCACCCAGACTATGGTTTAGTACCCATAGCTATTATGCAAAGCATTCATTCCCCAGGTCTATGGTAGGAACTAAGGGAGAAGTGCACAGTGTACAGGTGTTTCAACTGTTGGTGAGAGGGTTAAACCTGAACAGGCCCACTAATTATTGCAGACATGGAAAGTGAAATCTGAACAGCAGTTCTGGTCTTTGTTGTGGTTAAGACATTTAGATATGCTACTAGTGCCTGTGCGGGGAAGGCAGTGCAGATTGCAGGTGGTTTGTGAGAAGCTGTGCTGTAACCATATTGCTCTAAGACACCCCATTTAAACCCAGTCATTTCTGCAGTATAAACAGTGTATACCATATCCTGTTAGCCACAAAACCATTAGAGATAAATTTACAGTGAGTTGAGGTAAAAAGTTAGTTCAGTACATAAATCCAGGCACTTTACCCACTTTCAAACCTTGGCAAATTACTGAAGAATTGCTTTAAAAGTTGAAGACAAGGAAGATTGTACGGACACAAAATAATTCTTGCTTAAGAAATATCTGCCTAGGATTCAGCTGAACTGCTGCACTTTTGCTTTGGTGAGTTAAAAGGAAATCTGTAGGTGAGCTAACACAAATGAATGCCATTTGTGTATTGCAAATTAGCTATATGAATTATCAAACCATAAAGGTTGGTTGTTTGGGGTTTTTTTGAGAAAAAGTTAGGTAAGAAGTCGGTGTTCTGGTGAAGAGAACAGAACCAGGTATACTTTTTCTTGCATGCTGGAATTCCTATTCAATTTCTATTCTGCATTAAATAGGAATAGCTTTAAGTTTTCCAACAATGTAATAAGAAAATTTATTTGTTTAGATAATTTATGCTGCTGTATTTTTTAATTAAAATAATGTTGTGCCTAACAGAAACTTGCAGATAACTGGTACAGAACCAAAGAATTATGCAAGATGCTTAGAGGATGACTGTATCCAGAGTCTGCAAAAGACTGAAAAATACTGAGCATGCAGAAATCTCAAGAGCCTTATTGGGATCTTAAATTGCACAGCATTACAAGGGACTGCACTATAACTTCTTTAACAAACAACGCTGGAGAGGACAGGTTTACTTGGATCCTCCAGTGGGTTGAAGATGAATGAATTTTGGAGAACAGTAGAGTGACTCTGGGCAGCCTGGCCTCAGTATTGAACTTTCACTCTGAATTTTCTACAGATCAACAACTGGCAACAACCACACTTTCAAGGGGAAAAGCCCTTTCATATTTGTAAAGGAGGTGAATAATAATTAGAAGGTCTTCAGTAGCTATGCAATAAATACTCTTAGTATCAGACAGGCTGTAGTAATCACACCGTCCTAAAAATGTGGAAGCATCCATTGTTGGTGAGGGTCTCCTATTTCTTCCTGATAGCAGAGCATAGGAGAGAGGACAAGGCAAGCCAACACTGGTCCTGCAACAGCTAAAGTAAGGAAGCTGAGACAACAAACACAGGTATCCCATATCACAGGTGGCCCTTTCTTTCTGCCAGGTGTATTTTCTTGGGAGTGTTGTCTCATCCCAAAGGGGGCAGTTACTCAGCAAAGAGCTTCTTTAACTATGCCTGTCCATGGGAAGATGCATGTCTGCTCCTCACGACTTAGAGCAGGACTTTCTAAGTCCTGTGTCCAGCTGCCTCTGGTCACTGCAGCTGGGGATCTCTTGAAACACATGAAGAGCACCTGGGTCCCATCCCATAGAGAGTACCTGCTGACCTTCCAAGAGAATGCAATTACCAGGTTGGGGGTTTTTTTGGAGTGATCTTGTGCTATAATAAGCTTTTCTTCTGAACAACGTTTGAAATGCAGGGCTAGCACAGGTTTCAGGGAGAGGTTTGGTCTCTTCTTGTTCTTGCTAGTGCTGGCTGATACTATACACAGGCTGTGTGGATGGATCCATCATGGAGACCTGGCAATGAAGTCGTTCTCTGCCTGATTCAGGCTGAAATTGAATCTAGCTTCAGCAATGACACTATTCGACCAAAATGAGACTTCTGGCATGGAAACCTTCTTTTTTGGGAGCATTTGTTTAATCTTGGAGCCTTTGGAGAGAGAGATGGTTTCAGTTCTGGGCTCCCTGTAACCCAAAGGTGCTTAATCTGCCTGTATATGGGCTCTAATGTTGCAATACTGTTTATCACCATGCAATTCAATGTTTTCACAAAGAAACCTTAATAATTATTAGTATTTATGTAGCTGTTGTTATCTTTAAAGTGTTCAGCAAATATTGCTGTGGTCTATTTGTTGTATTAAAATGGAAGCCCATTTTCCCTTGGTGGCTGAAGTGATTCACTAATATTGACAGTTGTTCTCTGTATAGTTCTGGTGCCTCTTGTGTAAGGTTTTCCAAGTGCTCTACAGACACTATTATCTTTGTAAGTTCCAAAATGCATCAAGGTAAGCAAGGAAGTAAATTATTTCATTCACAGACCAGTGAAATACAGCAGCTCTTCATCAGTTCATGTCAACAGAAAAGAATAAATTTAGAAATTTAGATTTAGAAACTATGGGGCACTAAACTAATTTTATAGATGACAGGATGAAGATAGATATAATATAAAGATGTGAAATAGAACTGTGACAGAATAAGACAAGAGGTTTTTTTCTGAGTTGTTTTGGGGGTTTCTTTTCCCTTTAGTGTCATATATATCACCATCTTCCACCCAAAAAGAATAAGCTCCACTAGCACACTGATTTCAGGTTTGCTTGTCTACACATTCAGAGCCAGAGGCTCAGCCTGCTGTCCCCTCTACACTCATGCCAGTGCTATTAGCCTGATGACTTCCTATCAGCTGCAAGTGAGTACAACAGATGTGCAACCAAGCAAAAATCCACACCTATGAGTCAAGGAAAAATATAGGGCCTTTTTCTTTTATTTTATTAGTATCAATCTATTGTGTGATAGGGATGAGCACAAGGAAAAGCCTGCAGGGTCTAGAGAGAAATGACATCCCAGCATAGAGATAACAGTGGCAGAGCCACAGAGGTTCCAAAATACATGGAGTTCTTCATTTAGATTATCACTGCAGTGCAGTATGCAGAGACATCTATTCAGTAATAATACAAAAGGCAATATTGTTCCACTTGACTTGCACATGCTCTTCTTCTCCTGGAATGAAACCATCTCACTATTGATTCACCCACCTTTGTTTAGCTTAGAAAAGCTGAGGGGATTAGAGCATGACATCAAATAGCTGCAGGTCATATTTAATGCACTTTACAATGATGATTATCTGCCTCAGAGTTAATTGCAAGAATAATTCACACTTCCTTTTTCAGCCAGTCTTAGTGACTATTACAAAATCCACAAGTTAACCAAATCTGGTGTCTCAGAAATTTCAGAATTGTGATACAGAAAATGAGGTAGCACAAACCCTAGCCCATTTGTACTTCATTTGATATGAACACTTAACAGACATAAAATGCAGCCCTTGTCTGGAAACCTTGAGTCATTGGTGTTAGAATGTTAATGTTTGCTACAAGCCTCCTAATCAAAGGTAATACACAAGGCTCTCTTTCCCAGCAACAGGATATTGTACTTCACACCTGGGACTAAATGTGCCTTCTCACAGCAGCTCTGCTTTCAGCCCCTGGGAATGTCATGAGAGCTCCATACTGTTCTGAATTCCATCATTTTTTTGACCTGAACTTTTACGCATTTGATAAAGGATATATAAATTTATGTAACTCCATGTGAGACTAATGTTCTGCAACAAGAATGTTGCTTGACTAGAATAGTCTTTCCATATCATTTCAACAAAAATATACTACTCAGATAATTTTTTTTCTATATACTTCAACATTTCTTTGCTTTCTTCTGTATTCTACTCTTCTTACAATACCAGAATTAGTTTCCTATTTACACAAAGACCACTTTGTTCTATTCCTCTTGATTGATTAGACTGCTATTGTTTTCCTGGTCTTCACAGATGAGATAGCATCACAAAAAAACCCAAACCTAACCAAACCAAGCTAAAACAACAAAAAAAACCCCAACACAAAACACACACACACACACACACACACACACACACAAAAACCCCAAAAACAAAAGCAAACAAACAAACAAAAAACAAACAAACAAAAAAAACCCAACAAAACCAACAAAACCACAAACCACACCCAAAACCAAATTATCTGGCTGGAGAATAGGAAAACTTAATTTAGCATAACATAACAAGGTTTATTTCAAAGATTCAGACTGAAAAACTCCCCTTTACATTAATATCCATTAGGTCAGTTCTCTCCAAAGGTAAGATTATAAAAAGTATAGGAACCAAAAGAATAAGACAATACTTTTAATTAGTTAATCAAACATGTTTTCATGGTTCTGTTGTTATTCCTAGATGTAAAACTGTAAAACTGGCCCTTACACTGATCTGACGTATTTCAGCTAAAAAAAGTCAACATCCTGTTCATATGCTTATTTTGGTGTGCAGTGGATTATGTGCATTATAAAATCAAAAGTCTACACTGAAGCCCATATTTTGACACACTGTGACTGTGTTTGACATCCCAGGCTTTTTGCCTTATTCCTACAATTTTCTATTGCGATGAGCTACATTTTGAATAGCTTATCGCCAAAAATTCCTATGGCCATAACTCAATAAAGCATCTCACTCTATTCAGAGAATATAAAGGGAAAGTACTGTGACTTGTTCATGGCCTAAATCACTACAAAGGATGATTTCTGGGAGTGAAAAGCTTCTTAATTTTGCACATGAAAGCATAACAAAACAGTATCAAGGGACTGAAACTAGACAAATTCAAACTTCCAACTATGGATTTTTCAAGACTGAGGATAATTATTTCAGGAACAAATTGTTGAGATGGTTCCTTCATCATTTGAATTTTAAAAAAATTACTTTTCATTCTGAAATATGTGTATCAGCTAAATCATTTTGGTTTTGATGCAGGAATTACTAGATGAAATTATAAGATATACAGGATTATGTGATCATAATAGTCCCTTTGATCTTAAAAAATACGAGTCAATACACTTTTTGCTTCACCTCCTCTGTGACTTAGAGAGATGCTAACTGTCATGGGATCAATAACAGGACCATATGCCTAGCAACTGTGGCAAGATGAAATCTGAAACACATACCTAAGTTGTCTCTAGATAATCTGTTTTGCTCTCACAATGTTGAGAAGGCATTTTAACTGGACTACTGTTTTAATGTCCTGCTTTTAATGTGAAGTCAGTTGGTTCAGAACAGGCACCAGAGCTGCATAGTGCTGTATCTTGCCAGGGAACAAGGATCAGCAGAGTGATCTGAGATGCGTTGTTGGGGAACATAGCTAAGTAAGGAAGGAACACGGGACACAACATTTTTTTATGACAAATGGCTTGGATGCACAGATGGAGCATGACATTAACCTATAGTGCAGACCTGAAACAATCTGCAATTTTATACAAATTGCACAGATATGTTCTTGTGTGCTATATAAAGCACATGTATGCATACAACCAGCATATGGATATAGGCTCTCATAATCCCCTTGGAAAAGTGATATCACGACTTCATGATCTGCTTGCCTGGAATATGTTGCATAAGAGGCAGAAGAATTATTCTGCTTTCTGAAGACTCCAAGAACAGTTTCTGCAGGTGGTGCCTTGGTCAGGCTACAGCATCAGACCCTACTCACTGGGACAAACTGATATAAAACTGACAAAATGTATTCAAATCAAAATCAGTCTGTTTCTCAGGTGAACTGTAGTTCAGAAACCCATCTCCTGTTCTTCCTGACAAATCAGATTTTGGTAGTGCCCCTAGGTACTCCTCTGTGACAGTTCTGCCTGTATTCTCCACTTGGACAGCAAATTGTAACCACGTGGCAGCATGGTGCTATAAGGGTGACCGATAGTAATGCAAACCATACACAGCTGTTAGTAGGTCAAACTTTGATTTGTCAGCATATCAGTGCCTATGCACAGAGTCTGGCATAAGGACGCACTGCACATATTTGCTCACAGCAGTATGTGAAGAGTGTCTGCAGACTCTACTGCAATAACAAACTGCACTTCAACAGTGTTTTCCCTCAACAGCTAAGTAGTTGGCACCTGGTTTTGAAGCTCTTGGGCCGCATATTGCCACATAATTGCCACCTCTTTACAGAAGAGGAAATGGCACTGGCTAGGTTGGGACCTGTGCACTTCATCCAGCAAGTTTGTACCAAAGCTGCAACAAACATTGAGTTTATTCAATTCAAATCCCAAGCTTTTTCTAGAATGCAGTAAATAACTTTACTTGAGTGTAATAAAAATGAGCAAGTTTCAATTACTTCAATGATAAATGCAGAAAGGAAGCGATTTAAGGAGTGACTAGAACTGTTGAAGGTTAAATAAGAACATGCTGGCACAAGTTGGCAGAGCAAAATACACTAGGGCAGATAAAAAGATGATAAACAGACTTGATTACACATCACCTGACACACTACTTGCATATTTAAGTGAGTACTGGCATCATCATACACATTGCCCTCAGCCTCCTCACTCTGATTTGATGCCACATGGTTAATCTGAAGCCAAGAGCATCTGACCAAAATAACAGGTACATTGAGTTGTGTATAATAAAAAGCCAAGCAGGCCTCCACAGCTGAGGAAGGCAGACAAATGAGTGTTGATCAAAAGAATAATTAATCTATAACACCAAATAGGAAACACCAGGTTTGTTCAGTACTAGCATTATTCTGGTTTAGCTGGAAAAACAGACTTGGAACAAGCTACAGTGGTTTTGTCTGAGTGAGTCTACAAAAAAACAGAAGTATGAGAAACTGGGTGAAACTTTTCACTCACCTGTTGCAGCTTGTCTGCACACAGACTGCAAGACATCCCCAGGGAGAATATTCTCTTTTCCCATGTGCTCGTGCGTGGTGCTGCTCACCATAGCTCCCAGTCCTTGCAAGTGCCTCTGGGTGTTATTGCAATAGAAATAATAAAGACTTGTTACAAATGATGGAGAATAAACAGCAATAGACATTTTAATTGATTTTCCTGCAAAACAGTCACGTACTCTGTTTCCATTGGTAGGTACAAGTAACTCTACAGACAGATTAACATCTAGAAATTGCAAAGTCATTACCACTAGGTGTTCAGTTTCTACTGGAAGTGGTAACACAGGTTTCGTTTCTGCATTGCATTAAGGCATGGATACACAGTAAAGTCTACACCTCTGCAGGCAATAGTCCTGGCTTTCCATCAAAGAGACAGAACACAACAAAATTATTTCACATGAGTTTTCTGATAGGCAACTTTACACCATTCAGGGTATCCAGTGAGGGAAAGCTGTGATTTGACCCTAATGCACAAATAAAGGACTTGTTCAATGAGCTAGTAGTAGGTTCTTCTTTCAGGTGGGAAAATTTTTGTTTTGTATATGCTGCTGAGATCCAAAATAAGTGTTTCTCATAAAAATTCCAAGTCTGTAACAGTTATGCATAATCCTGGGTTTAAAAGGGAACCTTATAACTTGATAAATCTCCTTCTGAAGGAGCAGGCAGGAGTGGGAATGTTCTCTTTTGGGCCGTGTGTATCACAGACAAGGCAATGAGCTGTTGTCAGCATGTTGACCTGGGTTAATTATTCAGGGCTACTTTTCCCCTGCCCACAAAGAAGGAGATAACCTTAAGGCGATACAGTCAATGGTGCCAGCTTTGTCATTGATAGCACTCATGAAATTGTCCTTAAATGCCCATGAGCTGCCCGGTATAGCTCTGCATTCTCATCCCTCAAATTTGACACAGAGCCATGACCAACACCAACGGCTGCAGCAGGACTGAAGGCATAGCCTGCTCTGTTCACCTGGCTGCCAGGGTACAGAGGCCACATAAAAACAGATACTTGCTTGAGTTTCGGCATCTGCCATTACGCAAGATTTCAGCGTTTGTTAATTGGTCTTCATACCTACACTGCTTCAGCTTGCCAGTGCAAAAAGGCAGCAGTCTGAGGGATTGCGCTGTGTGAATTGCTCTGAGGGAGTAGCAGTGTGAATTCAGTCAGCCATCTAGAGATATTTGTAAGAGAGTTAGACAAATATTAAAATACTACCCTTCTCTCTGTGCTGTAGGTGGTAGACAAGTGTGATGCTATGGACTTAATTATTTTATGGTGAAAGTTGTCCTTGCAGTAAATTCCCTCTTGCTTGTTCCACAACACTGTACATTGGTTCTCTCTGAGCTCTCATTCTTAAGTCACTTATTCACTTTTTAATCTATACAGAAAGAAAATACCATTTCTGTTCAGTCTCTTTTGCTATCCTTCATTTTTTTTTTCAGAAGCACTGAAACAAGTTTTTACCTTGCAGCTATGCAAGCTATGCCCACTGAATTCTCTGCTTAAGTGGAGTGCCTGGAAAATGTGGCAAGTAGTTCTGCTTCTAGGATCACACTGCATAGTCCTGAATAAATTTATTATTTATTATATGAAAATTAAAACATAGTATAACTTTAACTACTCTAGCTTTGGCACATTCCAAATGCCGAGTCCTGCATTTAGGGTGGAGTAATTCCACAGAAAAACACAAGCTGGGCAGTGGCTGGATGAAAAACAGTTTGGAAGAAAAGAAAGGGGTGGTTGGGCAAAATGCTGAGCATGAGTCAGCAAGCTGCATCATCAGCAAGAGAGTGGTCAGTAGGTCAAGGGTTAGGGCTCTTCATCTCTTTGGGACATGTCAGACCACAGCTGGAGTGCTGTGTCCAGATTTAGGCTCCCCAGAACAAACAAGAAAAAAAACCCCAAAAAACCAAACACAAATAAATACACAAAATTTTTAAAAATTAAGAAAAAAAGGAAACAAACAAACAAAAGATACTGACATACTGTAGCAAAATCTATTTTACTGCCACCCCAACAGCCAGGGCAGCTGAAGCTGTGAGCTGTGTTTGCTCAGCCTGAAGCAGAAAGCTGGCTCTAGGGACATCTTACTAATCACTGCAGCTACCAAACGGGAGATGCGGAGAAGGAGGAGTTACACTCTTCTCAGTCAGGCACCATGACAGCGTAAGGGTGAACAGCCTCCAGATGGAACACGGAATTTCAGATAGCGGAAAAACATTTTACTCCAAGTGTAGTTATTCAGTTGAAGAGTTTGTCCAAAAAAGCTGTGAAATCTCCATCTCTGAAGCTATTCATAGCCGGACAATTCCCTGAGCCACCTGCTCTAACCGGGCTCTTCTCTCATCAAAAAGTCGGATTACGTGACCCCCAGGAGGTTGACGGCCAACACACCAGCCCGTGCGGTTCTGACACCTAGACTAGTCTGCGTTTCCGTCAGCAGATGGCAATACCAGCTAAATTACATGTTTTGCTCCTGCAGAGCAATGCGCGTAACCTGTCTGGGAAAGCAATAGTCGGGGAAGGCAATAAAGAGGTGGGGAAATCAGAGACTGCGTGCATGGGAATGCCTCACGCCCTGCTTTTACTGTGCCTCCTCCCAGCCAGGTCCCGAACTGATCCCAAACATTCCAAACAAGCAGAGCCCAAGGTAACACTGCCCAAACACGCAGATAGCTTTGGCAGAGCGCGGCCAGCACTCCCAGAACTGCCGATTGCGACAGCGGTCAGGCCACCGGGTGTCAGCGCGCCGGGAGCGGGCACAGCGGGCACGGCCCCGGGGCTCCCGGCACTGCAGCTGCACGGCACGCGGGGCTGAGAGACCACTCCTCAGAAACCACGAATCAGTGAATTTGAAGCTAAATCAAGTCAAATCCAAAGGTTTTTAAAGCGACTTTTTGATGTTTACAAACTACGCGATTAACACTCCCGCGGCCGGACGACGCCGCCGCCCGGCTGCCGGTGCAGCTTGGGCGGGATGGTCCATCCCGGAGGGGCACGGCTCCGCTCCCACCCCGGGACGCGCTTCCCGCCGGAGCCCCACAGAGCATCGCCCCCCGCCCCTGTGCGGCGAGGAGCCGCCCCGGCGCACCCCGCCCGCCGCCGGGACGGGCCGTGCTGGGGAGGCGGTGTCTCTGGGCAGGCCTTGCCGGGGGCGGTGTCTCTGGGCAGGCCGCGGTGGGGAGGCGGTGCCGGTGTTCCTGGTTCGGCCGTGCGAGTGAGGCGGTGCCGGGGTGGTGTTTGTGGTTCGGCCGTGCGAGGGAGGCGGTGCCGGGGTGGTGTTTGTGGTTCGGCCGTGTGAGTGAGGCGGTGCCGAAGGCGGGCCGGCGGCCGCGGTTGGCGGCGGCGCTGGGGCTGGCTCGGCCTCTCGGGCTGGCTCGGCCTCTCTTGGAAGGGGCTGGCGGCTCCGCCCGGGCAGGCGAGAGCAGCCCTTGCAGACTGCGCTGGCGCGGCTGGCTCGCCGCCCTCCTCCTGTTTCCATTCGCCGCCGCTCGGTGCTGCTGCCCACAGCGCCTGCCGGTCACCCGCGCTCCAGCCCGCGCCGCCATGGGGACCCCTCAAGGCAGCCCCGGGCGAGGCGGCCTCGGCTTCCTTGTCCTCCTCCTGCTTCTGTTGCCCGTGCGGGTGAGTCCGTGGGGTGAGGAACGCCGGGCTTCCCGGCGTGGTGGGGAGGAGAGGAAGCGGCGGGTGGGCAGCCGGTGTTGCCTGTGGCGGGGGAGCCGCGCTGTCCCCTGCGCATCCCGCCGGGGCTGTCCCGGCCGGCGGGGCTGGATAAGGGCGGCGCTGTCCCGGGTTAGGCCCCTGGGCTCGGGGCGGCGCGAAGCTGAGGTGAGGTACCGGGGTGTCCCTCCTCGTCACCGGTGGGGCTCGTCCCCCTTGTTCCGTGCCCCTGGTCCCCGTCGGGACGGGGCTGACAGCCGGTGGCAGAGCAGGCCCGCCGGGGAGCACCTGCGAACTTCAGCCTCTGCCCAGTCCCAGTCCCCTGCGGTGGCACCCGGCAGCGGCAGCCCCCGGGATGCCGCGTTCCCGTGGCGTTCCCTGGGTTATGCAATGCCCAGTGCATGTGAGTGGCCACGCAGTCACATGCTCGGCAGAGGCTTGCAGATGTCCTCAGTGTCTGGTTCGCTTTGCTTGGGGTGTAACTTAGGCTAGGTGACAGCTTCTTGTGAGTAATGATCTGTGCGGAGTGAGAGCTGCTGTTTATTCATGTGCCAGTAGAAAGACCACGTATTTCCTTAAGATCGAGGACCAGAGTATGTTGGACTTCCTGGGAGCTTTAAGAAAAAATATGGTAAAACATTCACTCCTCTCGGTCGTATTTTGTTATGCTGTAGTGCAAGACAGGAGCGGGATACTCCACATTCCTCTGGAGAAACAAGGAGTGTCTTGTAAGCCTTAGTAGTTGGCTTTCTTTCCCTTTCTACCTACATTGAAAACATACTTTCTAGGTTAAGTTTTATGATTTGCCCTTTTTAAGCACAGGAGTTTGTCATCTTGTGTGTGTGCTGTTCTCATATCCTCTTCAAAAAAACTTTTTAAGAGCTTGAATATAAAACGAGGATTTAATTCTTCTTTGCCACTGGAGAAGGTGATTGTTAATAGTGACTCATGATCTTCAGGTGAGTAAGTAATGATACTTCACAGCTAACCAATGCACCTTTATGTAAGGTTTTTTGGAGGGAGATACCGTCTTGGAGCAATGAAGTGTGTCCTAGTCTGGTGAAGAAATGACAGAATGCTTTCCTTATCAGGAGGATACTGACCTACAGGAACTTGAAACAAGTTCCCCTAATATTTAGGGGAATCCTTGTAGAGGCTTTGTGGTTCCTCGAAGTAAACATTGCAAAATTAGTCTAACCATGCAGGTCTCAGTTGTGTACTGCAAGTAGCCAAAATCTGGTTTTATTAGGGATTTTTGCCATTAACTCTTATTTGCAGCCTATTTGCACAAAGAGGACCCTTGGTATTTTTCAAAGAGAATCTGCTCCTTCAGTTAGACTGAGCCTATATAGTGTTAGATGCTTGCTGAAGACATGCATCATAAACTGTTCTCTCCCTCAAGTGTACTGGTGGTGTAATGGTTTTGTGCTTACAGTTGTGATGTTTGTAATCTGAAGTGCTGTATGTCATGTTTTTTTCTGTTTCAAAGCACTCAGTGGACTGGAGTAGCGCTTCAGCTCACAATCCTTCCGTTACATATGTGTTCACAATGAACTTGAAGTGTTCAGCCTGTATCTTTCACTCTGAACAGTGCATAGTACAAGATTTCTGCCAACTATCCATTACTATTTTCTTATTAATGTCCTAATGCACTAGATGGTGCTTAATGGCCACTATTGCGATTGATCTTTGTATAATTGTACAAAAACAGAAGCTGTTAAATCATTGGCTAATCGAGGCTGGATACAGGTTTCCTATCAGCAGCTGGGATCCCAAGCTGTGGGTTATATTTGGTTTTCTGAAATCCCATGGGAAAGTGTTAATGACAAGTGTTGCTAGTGCCAAGTGGCCTGCAGTGTGGTATTGCCTGATCTTGGACATGAAGTTCTGAAATGTCTGTTTGGAGCAGTTTCCTTGTCAGGGATGGAAATGTAGCTCCAGAGCAAGACAGTAACCACTTCATCTAAGTTACTTCCTGGAAAATCAGGAGTGACTTGTTCAACCTTTCTGCATGGAAAGCGAGGAAGCTGCGTAGGAAGGGGAGAGATGACTGAAGGGAGTGACTGGTAGAACTGAATAGTACCTAACTGGGCAGTAGCCAAAACAATCCAGGTGTTGTGTAGTATTATTATTATTAACCTGCAGGACATCAGAGCTGTTTTGGTGCAGATGGACTTAGTTGCAGACAGGTGCTAACTGGGGGCCTTCCACTTCCTGATCATGCATGCATCCTTGCAGGTAACATCAGCTTGTCCCCACAGATACTGAATTATTACTGTTATTGCAACTTTCTCTTCCTACTTGATTTTGATTTTACTGTGACCTCTGAAATGTGCTCAGATAACTCAAAAATTGTGGCTTGCTTTGCCTGACCAGGAGTGGTAATGACTTTTTCATCTGAAAGGAAACAGTCTCATGCTGGTGAGCAGAGGAACAGGAGGAGCTTGGCAAATAAGGCATGGCTCTGAACTGGCCTCCTTTGAACAAGTTACTGAAAGAGACAAAAAGTGAGAACTAAACCTGTAAAGTTTCCTTTAGTCCACAGACCCCACAGGAAGCATTGCGAGGTAAATGTGCAACTTCTGGGGCAGATCTTTGGACTTGACCTGATTGCCCGTTTCCATAAACTAGTCTTCCCATTTATTAAGGATGGTACAGTGTTTCCTTAGAACTTTCAACCTAGCTGGCAATAGCAGATATTAAGGGAGTGCAGGGGAGGAGTGTGCTCTTTCCTAGATTGACCTTGGCCTGCAAGATCCCAGATGCATCATCCTAGATAAAGGAAAGGAAAACAGCTGTATCTGATGCTCTTGCCTTTTCCATGCATTAGTAATCCTAGTTTGAAGAATCAAACAGTGTTCACTTGTCATCTGGTATTTGTAAGACCACAAACAGTTGCTGTTTCTGTGTACAGCATGGTCATTGTTCTTTGTCTCCTTAACAGCTGTGTATTCATTGTTAGTGGTGGTGGTGAATGCTGCTGGAAACATCAAAAATTATTGGTTTGTTTCAACCTGCAGTTGAAGAAACTTGGGCTGAATTAAATGTGTTTATGATCTGTTGGAACACTAGGTCCATTACAAATCAGCGATAATGCCTGGGAACCAGAAAATTCATTACAGAACTTTAGTAGAATGCCCATGCTTGCTCATATGCATGTGCAAGGTATTTATAAGGGCTCCTAGAGCCTTGACCTGAGGTGAAATTTATCTTCTAACAGGCTAAGCCTGCCAGAAATAGGAATACAGTTTTCTGAACTCTGAGAAGGTACTGAGGGTTAATGTTAGTGTACTGACAAGTGGTTTCTAAGATATGCTAGAGGCAGGAAGGAACAACCTTAATCTAAGGTTATGTTGCTGTTGCTTTATGAAATACTTAGGAAAGTCCCATTTCATATATTATATGAAGTACTTAGTTATGTGGTCTTAAAAGGAAAACATACAGAAAAAAACCAAAACCGTGAACTGAGCCCTGTGTTACTTAAGGAGTAATTTAAGTATTTTGCCTTATTTAGAAGGCAGTTGGGTTCAACATAGCACTTCTGTTACTTTTGGGGCTAGGCTTTCACCCACTTAAGAAACTTAATACTGACCTAAAAGTCTGACTCTGCAAGCAGCAGCTTTAATTATGACTAATTTACAACCACACTGACTCATCCCTATCTCACCCTACTCTCATAGGAGCATTCTTCTGAAAGAATGGCAAGAGCAAAGTGTTTGTAACTTAATCTAGCTTTTGCTAGAGGGTTTTCAGGGGTAAGAACGGTCAACTCTGTCTTATCTGTGGTAGTGGAATAGTTACTTAGTTACTAGTATCCCTGGATGCTACCTTGACCATAGGAGACCAACCCTCTCCTGTATTTTGGGGCTGACTCTGTGGTAGGCAGGCTATTAACTTATTAATGTTCAAGAGCTGTGTTGTTCAGCTTAGGCTGTTGATGTAAAACGATTTGGACATTATTGGCTTGGTTCAACCACTCTAAATCAAATGTCCCCAAAGCTTACTGGTTCAGGGAGCAAACTCACAATTTCATTAGTGAAATCCTGCTAGGTCATGGCATAAATGTAAAATCTTAAACTGTTTCTGAAACTGTGTTCTTGGTGTTAATACTGAAATAGAGTATTCAGACTTGCAGTTCTAGGCCTAAGTGCTCTTCTAATAGTTTAAAACAGCTGATCTGCTCAACTTTTCTTACACAGGCTGAAAGTTTGAGTGGCAAACATTGTTTTTTCCATTGTATGTTTTATTGCTGTGGAACTTCAGGAATGTGATTTGAAATTCTTTATCCAAATTCAAATGTAAACTAATAGTAGGCTGAACTTTGTCTTGCTTTATTTTTCTTTTGTGTTTAGCTGGATACCTACCTTTTGGTACTTTACCAACTGTTGTGTACAAATAATTGTTTTATGTTCTGTCCTGAAAATGATGACAGAAAGCCTTGTAGGTAAATTTATAGACATAAGACAGATTGTATTTTGTTTTGTATCCATGTAGCTATAGCCAAGGAATTGCTACCTTGAAACACAGATAATGTTTTTAAAACAATTGAACTATCAGTCAGACTGACATGGTAGCTGAAATTTACTCAAGTTTTTCTATGCAAGAGGTGCCCTGGTTAAGTTTTTTGTAACTGTTAACTGCATTACCAGTTTTCCCACACATTCCACTCTGGAAGAAGCTAAGTCTTTCTCTAAAGAGTAGGTTGATGAAGTGTTTTAAAAAATAGGAAGTGTTAGATAACAAGATGTAATGAAGCACAGAAAATGTTTTTTGGAAAGGTTGATTACAAACCATTCTAGACTAAACCGAAACCAGACTGATAATGAAGAGGTAACTAATCTTTTTCTCACGGGCAGTGTAAAGCAGCTCCAAATTCCTTACCCTTTTGCAACAATAGTACTGAATCTGTGCTTCCTCTTGAAGAGACAGTTCACTTCTGATGCTGGTACAAACAGTAGAACCATTTTCCCTGTTAGTATGCTGCTTACTGTTGGAAGTGGGGAATATAGGTGTGAGGAAGCAGAGTTGAAGGTGGTGATTTCTAAATGTGCATCAAAGTAGTATTAACTTCTTAGATTAACTTGATGCATGAATAAATTTACAATGTAGCTTTGAGAAACAGTCGACAAGTTATGGAATTTTGACTTTTTGGCTTATGTTGGTGTTAAACATTCAGTGTTTATAAGTGCAATCTTGTTTTCCAGTTTGTATCATAGAATATGGTAACACTTATCAGCTGGTTGTGGGTTTAACTGGGAGATGTGCTAGAATACACAAATGAAATGGTGATCTAGATGAGTGGCTTAAACTGACTTTTAAACCTGGCTTGCAGTGAGTAACTTTGAATTGGCCTATGTTGCCCTGGTTAGGTTAAAGTCTTGGATTGGGTAAATTGGTGATGGTTAATGTCCCTGATAAACAACCAATTACTGATGTACTTTTTTGAAGAACTGTCAGTGTTGTTCAGCACAAAAATGGTATGTTATGGAGGCACTGTGTTCTGGGTAGCTCTTGGGTATTGTCAGGACAGCCTTTCAGGGGCCTCTCTGGTCAGTAAACAGTACTATTCACGGTCAAGCACAAAGCACAGCAGTCTGTCCTTGCAGCAACAACATATGGTGTCTCTAAAATGCTAAGTCAAGGTTGTTCAGGAGATCAAAATAGGCCGGTTATCTCTCAAACTGTGCTAAGCTAACTCCTCATTAGAGTTGGCAGAAGTGTAGTAAATGTTTGTGCAGTCTGCTTTCTGCTTGCAGCCCAGGTGGTAGGAAAACTTTGGAGCTGTATTAACGCTTTTGCTGTAAATAACTTGTTATTGCATTAAATGTTTTAATTTTCAGAATAAATATTTTGGCTTAGTATCTCAGATGTCACTACCACTGAACAAAAATAAAATACTTTCAAGGTGCCACTACCCTTTTTCAATTTCTTTTATGCACGCAATGAAGAACAAATTTCTGAATTTTCAATAGTTTCTTAAATTAAAACATCTTTAAAATTAGGGGTTTTTTTCTTAGCACTGTAATCCTATTTAAATGTTCCATGCTTAGGTTTGAAAGTGTTCATGGAGGGCATTCTTTGAGATTGTGACAATATACATATGGCAAGTGCAGAGCTATGAAGTTCTGCTTCAGAATCCTCTCTGTGCTGCTGTTTCCTCAATCTGTCACGGTAATGAGTTTTCAGGAAGGATCAAAAGGTGGCAGGAGGAAGTGAAATTGCACATAAGCAATGAGTTTCTCTCCCTGTGCAATGACTCATGCGCTCTAATGTGACAGTTTAATCCACCAATTATTTTGTTGTCTTTTGTGGACAAATTATTTTCTAAATCACTTTATACTTGAAGATGCTTTTCAGGTATTGATTTAGGTTTTTCTTAAGTAACTCTTATACTTGATCTTAACTATAGGCAGTGCACTTCCTCTTTCTGTAATGGTCGAGGAGGGGGTGGAGCTGAGCTGAAGATCTGTGGTGATGTGCACCATGTCAAAAACACCTGCTTTTGTTAATGGGTGCTTTATGTGCACACTGTAACACACTATGTTTTAATTAGCAGGAAGTTATCTAATCTGGACCACAAGTGGCTTTTGGAGTAGTAGTGCATAAATTCTACAATAGCTGAGATATTTGGCAACTATTCCTTGCATTGATCACTTACTTTGTTGATTAGGTACTTCCACAAACGTGCGTCTGGTATGGAGAATGTGGAGTTGCTTCTGGAGATAAGAGGTATAACTGTGCCTATGATGGGCCACCAATAGCACTACCAGAAGATGGCTATGACTTAATGCAGGTGAGCTTCTCTTGAGGGTTTGCTGCCAAAAAAATAATTCTCCAACACTAGAATTCTGTGTTGGGTTCTGTTGAACATGTGCTATGACCTCTCATCCTAACCTGATGAGAAAGTAGATAGATTATCTCTGATTTCTCAGGTCCAACTGGGTTAAGGTAATTTACCTCAGTTTCTTTTCAGAGATATGAGAAGTCTCCAAAATGTGATTAGAGGTTGTCACAGACAAAACCTTAAATATAGAATTTGTTCACTTTCTTCCATATTTGCCTCACTGGTTTTACTACTCCCTACTCAAATTGCTTTTTTGAAGACTCTCCCAAAATGTGTTCCACAGTTATGCCCTTCTGATCTCTAAAGGACAGGACTAAACTATTTTCCTTCAGATGATCATTCCTGATAAAGGAAGGTGCTGATTTCAAATGGAGCAAATTTGGACAAAATTAGTTGTGCCTAGTGTGAGGCTATTTCCTTACTTGGGCTTCAGCTGCCAAAGTAAGTGAAAGCACAGTCAGAATAGAATTTATATACTTCATGCACAACATAGGATATTTCTAGAATTGCCTTCTGGCATCAGCTAGTTCAAAGCTTTAAAGAGTGAAGTTAAACAATGGTGACAGGAGTGACTTCATTAAATATGTAGCTGAACTAACTACTGTTGTGTATTGTTTCTGAAGACTTAATGTACGTTACTTTTGGTTGTACTTGTGTTAAATGCATTTGTCTCTTTTCTAAACTGAACATGAAGTAGCTCTTCCAGGTAATCAGTGATTTTATGGTTAGTGGCTTGCCTTCTGAGACTTTAAAATCTGATACTATCCAGAAGGAGTACTAG